>NC_088860.1:33320692-33659192 GCF_963853765.1 Magallana gigas
TTAAAATTATTGACAGTATGGGTGATTAAGTTCTAGGCATGTTGTAATTAGTGAAAGGTTATTAACTTGAGTATTAGGAATTATAACTGAAGAACCAGATCTAGAATTTGTTTTGCACTTAGAGTGGCAAAAACGTGTGTTCGGGTGTTCAATCCGTAAATTCACATTAATTTTTTTATTGTCTGATTACAAATATAAAATACCAAGAATCTAGAGACGCCTCGCACTGATACTTGATCGATATGAATGAAACGCTTGTTTCTTTCCTATTTTGAGGTGAACTTCTCTTACATAGTGGTATGTCATCGACACATTTGTCTACAAGAATTGAGGTCTTCGATTTGAAATAGTAGCCTATTTTGCTTGCAAGAACTGATTGCTCTGTTGTTGATTCACTGAAACAGAATATCCATTGACGCAACGAAGAATAGTGTGCATTCCACCATTGAGTATTGTAGAAGTGGTCACGTTATATTCTACGCTTCGTCCTACATTTAAATAGTTAAACATGTATCATGAAAAAAAAAAGATCCAAAATACCCAGTGGGTGTGGATATTAAGAATCAGCTTAGAGCGTAGAAAGGATACGTAATGCCGTTTATCGACCATGAAGTGGCCAAAGTGTCTATTAATAGACAATAAATTAAATATTGCTTGCAATTTAGGCAGTTATACATGTACTATGTTTTAGGGACCGCTATAGAGGTACTAAAGTGTAAATTTATGATACCAATAAGTTTGTCTTTTTTTTTTTTAATTTTGAATGACACTGGGTGTATGTTTAATGCATACTGTGCACAAACGGGATGGGTGATGACTTTCTTAGAAAACAATATCATAAACCTACAATGGTAAAAAAAAAATATATATACGATGTATTCCAAAAAAAAATATCAATTTTTCTTTATCTTTGCACGTATAAATCACTTAGCTTATACATGTATATTATTTCTTTAATACGGAAGATGGTGTTAAAACCTTTAAACAGCTATTGATTTTTTTTTTAATTAAGTTTTTATTTATATTTTTTTTTCACTTTAACCACGTTCTTAACTTTTCAAAGCCACACGGCTTTGACTCTATACTTGCTAAACGTTAAGGTCAAAGACGTTACATTTTGAGGTCCTTAATAATTTTCAGTTGAGGTTGAGGAATAAACATTGCTTAATATTTTATGATCTTAAACTTGGTGGTGGGGGGAGGGGACTTGCTAGCAGTTAAGATTTTGAAATATAGAATTTATATAAATTAAACTCATTAATTATATATTGACGTAGGTTGGTTTTTTCTTCTTCTCATAACTAACAGTCATGCTGCACAATCATTAGAAGTGTAATTCAACCCACACAAAACAAAAAGAATTTGAGAAAATTCAATTACGGCAGTATTTCTGAAATGTAAAAGATGTGGAGAGTGATGCAAACAAATATGACGAAATCATTTTAAATGAGAAGTAATATTCTTAAGTTTCTCTCAACAAGTAAACTTTTTATGCCTTCGTAAGCATCCCAACACATACATTGGAGAAACACGTAATACTAAACGTTAATTTTTATCATTGCAAATTCTTTAATTATTGCTGACGTGGCTTAAATCAACCAATAAATTATACATTAATGAATCAATCAACCACATGAAGATAAGCTTATTTTAAAAACCTTGAAGACATTTTGTATCCTGAATCCTATTCTAATTCGCACGCACAAACATCCTTGCCAACGAAAGGTATTAAAATGTTGTAGAACTTGTTTATCAATTGTTGTTAAATAAATAAAGACCAATTTATTTTTTTTTACCCTAATTTGATATCGAAATCTCACCTGTCATTCTTTATGTAGATTTGGACTAACTCGATCGCAACTATTGTCCTCAACGTACTGTAATATACCTGCACACTACAATTTTATACCACACACACACACACACACTCTATTTCTTTAATCGAGTTCAAATCAGTAGTTTAATTTATAACTTAACCTTGACATATGTCAAGCTTTAACCAAAAACCACATCATTCTATAAAAAAAAATCATCTTACTATCATCCAAACCACAATCTACAAGATTTGACAGAGTTCAGTCGATATCAAAATTTCAAAGAACATTTATATCAATTTACATATATAAACACGTTGATTCAAACACTAACTATAGATATATGACTAAATATAGCTGCGTATAGTGTAAAAAGGTTGAATTTTTACTTATAGTTCATGTATCGGGATCTGCAAGAAGAGCTAGCAGAATACTCGGCCGATAAGTTAAAACGTCCGATCCCTGTGCTATGGATGACTTTTCTTTTCAAGGTCACCCACGTTCCTTTAGACGTTTGTTTTAACAACGTAGAATACAAACATCGTAAAATCTAAACTTGGAAGAGGTTTAATGTGTATTGTGAATGCCGGAGTAAGTTTTGATGCGTCGCCTTCTGCTACTCTCTCCAAATTGTTTTTTTCAATGGCGTACCCTGTCGCGGAAACCGTTGTCCATCATCGAAGTCTCCCCACAGTAGCTAGCAATGAAAAAGTCGACCACGGCTAAAACTTGTCGATTTTAAGTGTCCTGCAAGCATAAAACAGTCTAAAGAAATCAGGGCATTGAAAAAGTGTCCAATACACGAAGTTTGTATTTTCGGAAAGGGTTAACTTAAAGTATAGAGAGAATAGTCGAAAATTTCATTCAATAATTTCATTTAAACCAGACAACAAATCTAAAAAAAAAAACCCGCTAATTTATGATGAATGGCGAAAGAAATTATCTTTTGTCAATTTTAGTACTTGACATAGTTATTTATTACCCGTCATGAGTTTTATTTTCCAGCACTATTATTCTCCCTGCATAAAAACAAAGTAAGCATTAACTTGTAAGAGCATAATCTAATTTATCACGCTGATCATTTTAAAACCAATATTCAGGTGATTTTTACGATTCAGTATAATGGAGCGGGACAGTCAACAACAAATCCATTAGATCTGCTTATAAAATTAAGATTTGATAAATTTACCCGTAAACTGTCATGAAAGGGGCATCGTCACGATTTTGGTCCAATTCTATTTTTATGTTTTTATTATTTACAATGCTTTAGAAATGCATTTCTAATGATCAAATAAAATTTGAGAGTCGGTGGTAGAGTTATGAGCAAGATACAGGGCTCACAATTCTTTGTCATGTAAACAAGGCTCGTGCCCTCTTTTTGTTTACATAGGTTCAATATGCCAGTAAAAATTCTTTTTCCAGCTTATTTGTCTATCTTTTTATTTCCTTTTAGCATCGATAAACAGTTCCTAACATTTAAAACATTCGTTTTAAGGTTTAAAACTGAAATTATTACTTCAACGTTCAAAATGTTAACAAACGCTTTGTTTAAACAGCGATAAATGTCAAGCTCTGTAGCTCGCTTACAACTCAATAAATGACAATCAAATTTCGGTTGCCTATTTAAAATGCCTTTCTGAAGCAATGTAAATATTAAAATCGGAAAAATAATTTTTGACCAAAATCATGATGTCCCTTTAATTTAAGAAAAGTTCAGAATGTTGTAATTTTAAAATTCAAATGTTTTCCTATTCTTTATATAGAGCTCTTCTTCTCAAAGAGATAGATAGAATATAAAAATGGCCAAGAACATCTTGCTCTCTTAAAAACCAAACACATTTCGTGTTGCATTTTTATTTAGAATTTTCAAATCATACAAATAAGACAATAGAGCACAGTTGTTAATCTTCGATTACCAACGATGAATTATTGCTTCATTCCAATTTAACTTTAAAACTTCCATCCAGCACGGGGGAGTGCCAACAATTATTCTTTCATGTTGTTTTTCGCGCGAAAATGGTGGTTAGGTTGTTTACCTCTATCATACAAAATGATAAACGCTTGCCATCAGACTGCTTGTGGTTGTAAAAAAAATAATGTTAACACGTTTAAAGCAGAAGAATTATAATAATCAGTAGGAATTTAGCAGTAATTGGCAGCAAGATTGCTGGCAGTCGGCATGCGCTTTGCCAGAACATGCGGTAATATTTGAAGCAATGGGATTTGTCTATTATTTGTTTCGTCGCCTTATCACGGTTCTTTTGTGACCAATTATTTCACAACATTAATTAGCCCGCCTAATTTACTGCTAATTAACCCGCTTGATAAGATGCACCGACAATTTTTCTTCTTGTCTTCTTAATGACTTTTCGTACCACAAGAAAAAAGGCCAATCTCCTAGCATATTGCAATAGAAGCTCAACAAGACATGCTGTGACGTCACGATTGACAGCGGTCACGCTTGACAAACGGAAGCTTTTCCCGCAAGAAGGAAGTTGCTCCCTATTCGCATTTTTATATGGTTGCATGCATGTATAGTGTTGATATGACCTCTTATGATTTAAAAGCTTAATGCGATCTATGCCAACGCTAATTAGACTGTGTATGATCTGACTTCATTATAACATACAGTTGAAATAAACATGAGTGAGAAAAAGCGTTATTTTGAATATCCTTTAACAAATGACGTTCACAAATCGGCGGGAATCCCAATCGATGATAAAAAACACCCCACAGTGCCGGGTCAATAGAATTGATTTTATTAACATTTTTGAAAGTCCATACTTAAGAACCCCAACAAACTTAGAAGTATACGTAGTCTAAGGATAAATTTTTTTGTTTAATGTCCGTGTTACCCCACCTAGCGGAGACATGCGAAGAATGCATACGGGGCATATCACTTGAGAGTACGAGAAGTCGAATTCAACGAGGGTTCCTACGTGTTAACTTGTTAATAAACTCATTGACGAGCGTGTTTATGAAACTAGGATGTATTGTCTATACGGCAATGAGAGAGGTCACCCGAAAGGCCAAGAACACAGACAGTCGTAGAGCACCGAGTGCAGGAGACGAAATCGCCGAGTAATTTTATTTGTTTTTGTTTCTTTTTTTTAATTTTGGTTCCGTCACTTTCTGACATAAATGACAATGCATTATAGAGATTAGCTTCAGAATCAAAGTCTGCAAGGCATGGATCGTGACTGTACGAGAACTATGCTAACTGAAACCAGCCGAGACCTTAAGGTAATTTAAAAGTATAAGTCAGCGGTTAATTGTTAGATTCATTCATGGTAATCAGTGTTTGCTAATTGTGTCATAGATTTATTTAATATTATGTTACATAATTATATGAATACTAGTAAAGCATTGCAATCCATTTTGTTTTCAATATTCAAGTTTTAAATCAGATGAATTATGCTCTTTTAAAAAGACAATTTAAAATTAATTTTTAATTTAATATAGAAACTCCAACATATAATCACTGCTTCTGTACAAAATAAATAAACAAAGTCACAGTGGAAATACCATGACATGGACATACATGTACAGTATGTTGCTTCTTTTGTTTTAGAATGTTACTTACGTTAAATTGATTTTCTATTTCCATTTAGGTAACTGTTCATCAAGAGAGAGAGAGGAGAGAGAGAGAGAGAGAGAGAGAGAGAGAGAGAGGGAGGGGGCGGGGTAGATGGTAAAGAGTGGTGGTCTATGCGAAAGTAATATAATAATTATCATTTTAGAGTGATTAATAGTGTTTTATTTAAAAAAAAAACCCATGGTTTTCTATGCAAAATCACTAGGTTTTTAACAAATGCCTTGCATGTGGGATCATTGTGAAAAGATATTTTTACTGCAATATTAAAACAAAAAACGAGTTGATTGACACTTGGCCAAATCATACTCATTTTTTAATAATATTGACTAGTTTTCCTCTAGTTAAAGCAGTTAACGTTATCAGAGCATCGCCTCGATCGTTGTTAAGCGTCTAATATTCTCGTCTAAAACGGGTATTGAAATCCTAATATTAAGCAATGATTATATAACGCTATAATTTTCCTCGAGAGGAATAATTACAGGCATGTTACGAGGGCTAGACAAACGGACCAGACAATTATGAATCAATTTAAAAACAATTGAAAGATACATAAATCCTAACGATCATAGCTGATGGGGAGGTTATTTTTTTTTTTACGGACAAAGCTGCTTTAATATAGGCAATCACTTTAATATAGCAATTGGTATGGGTAACCGTAACTATCTTCCATACACCAATGCAAAGATTTACCGATAAATCAATTCGTAAACTGCCCACTATTACATGCGCTGCGGTTATGAGGAAGACCAGGACCCCCGCCCCCGCCCCCCCCCCCCCGCCCACCCCTGTGGAAACTTCAATTTTCTTAATTTCACATAGTAAGATACTGAAAATAATTGTGTGCACTGACGGAATATGTTATTAATTTTGTTTATCGAGAAGTGAATTCAAAAACCAAAGCAATATTATTCAAGCATCATTGACAATCCTTTTGTTATATATCTGATCACAGGATAAAGCTGTGCCATTCACTCAGCTGAATGTTAACTGAAAGGTGACTGAATTGTAGAGATATGCCAATCAGTCACATTTCAGTAATCTTTCAGTCACATTTCACTTCACTGGGTGGCACAGTTTCATCCTGTGGACAATGATTCAGCCCGAAGGCGTGTAGTACGAAGTTGTGTCGCGACGGCGAGATGCAAGATGTTTTGTGTCAGTGTGTGGGCGAGTTGTACAAAATTGTCAGTCTGGCACGTATTGTCAGCGCAACGGCGAGTTGTACAATGTGTCAGCGCGACGGCGAGTCGTCGTAAAATGGTTTGTAACAAGGTGACGGCTAGTTGCACAAAGTATTTTGTCAGCGTGACGGCGTATTGTACGAAATACAGCGCCACGAAAATATTTACTAAGGCCGAGGGTATTTTCTTGGTCTGAAGGTCTAAATAATCATGTGCAGTCCAAATCAAAAAATCATTATCCTCCACTATTAATAAAAATAATTAAAATTACATGTGGCAACAAGCAATTCATGTCTCACTTCATCTTTATGTTGTAACGGCACAGATCTGTTTAATTGACATCGATTTTGTTTTGAAATATACTGAGAAATAGTCATTAGGGTATAAACACCTCACTTAGGTTATATATAGTTACATAATTTTTAAAAGTCTATAGTTTAATATATTATACAGTGTATTGTTATAACATCATCCAAACAAAACAAAAGCAAACTGTTTCAGTGCATTTTGATAATAATTTTTAATCCGCTTCTCACTATACGCAAAAACATCGTCATGTCGTCACCTATATCTCAGTTGAACATGTACAGTTGAGTTGTTTGACTTTCATATGAAGGGGGTTAATAAATAGGGAACGTAGTGTAAAAATCTATTCATCAATAGAACAATTTTAACAAGAGCTTGGACTTTGGGTAGTTGTATCAAACAGCAATGTGACGTAGGCCTGTCTATTTCATTGCTGGCCACTCGGCCAAGGCTCTGTGAAATCAACAAGATTTGTCTGGGGTTTTTCAGCTAAGACTAAGCAATCGGTGCATATTTCGCTTGAAACTGCGTCATTTTTAACTTGTTTTGACGCAAGAAATAGATAGATTCGTGCAACCGAAATTCCATGGTCTCGTTAAAATGATGCTAATTTAGAAACTTTAACTGGGGGAGAATGTCGTAGGGTAATAAAATATTCATTGTGAGTCAAATTTAAACATTCATCTTGTGTTAAAATGTGGGCTTGTTGGAATTCATATTTTTTCCCAAATTCTGTATTTAGTTCATGCTTAATCTAATTTTAATGAAATTGGCTCTGGTTTATTCAGTTGCGTGAGATGAAATATACCCTTTTAAAATCTTTATTTTAATTTTGAAAGTTTCTATATTGGTGCTCTTTGCAGTACTGGTCAACATCAGCCGAGTGCTTGTAATCCCTGGACATCTAAATCTACAACCGTGCGACAAATATAGCACTACAAATACAGACACCTAACACAGGTCAGGTATATTAAATTAACGTAGAGAGAAATGACTGAAATTGATTACCCGTTTTAAAAACGGGACGATATCCAAGTGAAACATGATGTCATTCACAGAGCAAATATTTAACATATAGTATCCGGTTTCCGTTTTAGATGAAGAGGTATCTACGTCACGCTTTGGGGATGTTTTCATTCACTTTTCGAATTCATTTACTTTGGTCAATTCATCAATGTACATGTAGACCTCAAATTGCGATTCCCTTTTGATATGGAGACTTTTATTTATTCGTTTTGTCACTTTCAGTCCTATAATTGGGATTGTATCAAAATTGTCTGTCAACATGAAAAACCAAAATAACTCGGACAAACGAATTTGATCGGAGACACAATCGGAACAGATGCGTGCAGGAAGAAGGGTTTCTGTTTAATTTTACAAATACATTGAATCGAAAATCGATGCAACTTTAAAAGAGCAGTTGTAATATTCATATACCCTTTACAGTAGCCTAGGTTTTGAAGATGGTTCAAATATTTCTCTTACAGAATGACGATATCAAGCTTTTTATTATCAGTAAATAGCAAATTTCTCACGTGGAATTGTCTATAACATACTGATTCTGAAAACAAAAAGTAAAATGTCAACATATTTCTTTTCAGATTTATCTAGATTTGTTTCTCTGGGTCTGTTGTTAAAATAGTATGTTTTAAAGGCTAATTTACGAAGAAAGGTTGGTTTAAATAGGGCACGTATTTTTCGAGGAAAAACATCTAAGACATCTGGATACAGTTTTGAAATAGATTAACTTTTATTTTATTCTTAAGGTTCTTTTTATGAAATATTGTTTTTTACAGGCTAAGTAATTCGGAATAGCTGTTTCCAAATACGACACGTATTTAAAAAAAAATAATAACAATCTTTAGGTACAGACTTAAAATAGGGTAAACTAATTTTCCAAAAACGACTCTATTAATTAACTGTTGAATATCTTGCATACATGATTTCAATACAGTTGATGCATAGCAAAGCAAATAGCTTTCGATGTAATGCACTGAACATGTTTATAAGGGACCTCCGCTGCGGTCGATATTTTCATAATTTTTTATCCTCTGTATAGTAATCAACTATTATTGATTCAAATGTGGCATGCCTAATAACAATTTTTACTGGAATCGATCATGTAGAAGTATAAAAATACCCAAATGATAGTTTTGAAAATTAAACAATGTTAACATTTCCATTTGTTCAAATTGTTTTTAGAACATTTTACACGAAATATAATTTCACAATGTTTATCACAAATATGGAAATAATTTATTCTGATTTTACAATTTAAGCCTTAACATTTTATATTTATATACGTTTATAGAATATTTGCAAGATGCATATATATATATATATATATATATATATATATATATATATATATATATATATATATAAATATATATATATATATATATATAAAACTTTGTAAACATGTAATTTGTTTTTTGGTTTCTATTTTGTGTGGTGGGCTTGATTGGTGTGGTGAAGCAAGGTGAAGGTGGTGGTATTAAAGATAGAGATGACACGACACCTTGAAACAAGCTATAAAATCAGGCAGCCCGCCATCAATCTCCGTCAATAAACGTTGTCTTTGAACGACTTATAAAAAACAACACTCCTCAAAAGGCTCTCGGATTTAAGTAATCTGGAAACCAATACAGACCTGCAATAAATGGCTAATTACATCCGTCGACACTTTTTATAGTAAGGTTCACTGTTTGCTCACTGTTATGTGCTGCGCGACAAATCGGTCGTCTGAATCAAGAAGAAAAAAAAACGTATAAAACGTCGCGCGAGGAGGAGTGGGATCTTTGGGTCTGCTTTCTACGTCTGGATTTAGCTCCTTAATGTATCCAGTTTTATACAAATCATTGCCCATAATTCAAAAGTGGTATCGATGAACACATGTATTAGGTTACCGCAACACAGGCCTCATGATTTGAGTAAAAACTTTTTTTTTTAAAAAAGCCAGTGTCGTCATAATTGTTGCCAACATTGTCGTCGTCGTCGTTATCGTCGTCATCATCATCATCATCATCATCATCATCATCATCATCATCATCATCATCAATACAACTACATCATCATCATCAAAAAATGTAACTACAAAACTTATATAAAACACGCTATCAATGATTTAAATCATAGGGAAGATATTTATTTCTTATATATCATTATAAATATCTGCCTGTTTTAAGGACTGATAATCACGTTGTACGTGTTTTCCATAGACTGACCAGTTTATAATAAGGACAATGATGGCTTCAGACTGAGGTCACCTATATACATGTAATTATCATAGAAAATTTTGTAATTCTTTTGTAAATTTGTTCACCGAAAATAAGAGGTTAGAAGCGGCTGCAACTATGAAAGATAAACATATATTATCAATGGAAATTAGACTTAATTAATTTACATCTGACTATCGCCATAATGTTGATACCAATACAACGCTAACCCAACGTGTCTTTAGTAAGCGTAATTAATACATCAACCTTTTTGTCCTGGTTACATTTGATTGGCCTCGAGATTCCGCAGGAAAATGAAATGATTTATTGTTTCTTGATTAAAGTCCCTTAAACCTGCATATCGTATGCACATATCATTAAAATCACCAGTTACCACTTCATTAAAAAACGGACATTTCATATCCTCTCTGTTATCAAAAAATGAATTTAGGTAAAATGGCGGTGATGACCCGTATTGTTATGAATATTGTTCAGGGAATTTTTGGAAAAAATATAAACGAAATTGAATCAAAGATTAAAGCATAATATAATTATAATATTTTTTGAAAATAGATTTCCTTACTTCTTTTGAACTTGAAATGGATTTTTTTCTTTTGCTAAACAACTCGCTAAAAATAATTTCTAAGTTTTCTACTTGTAACACAAAATTGGTGGGCCAGTACATGTAATTAGAGACCAGGACGAGATGATCGTAGACATTATAAGACTATGTAAATGGAAGACCTATCTAAAGACTATGTATTGTTTAAAACTAGAGTTAAATCTTCAAATCAAAGTTGGTTTTAAAGCTTCAATCTTCACTATATACAGCGTAATGCAAATGGCTAGAATAAAATCCATAGCTGAATCTGATTGTCAATTAACCTCCTAAAGTCAACTTGTTCCGTAATACTACTATTTTGTGAATAAAAGTGTTTCCTTTTGTATACAAACACAGTTGCCATGAATACCAGACTTTCTCATTGCATTGCATCTGTTTTTGACTAAAACAGGATGTGTGTATTGAAATCAAAAAAGCATAAATAAAAAATATTATGGAAATAGCGTCATATTGCACATCGAGCTAAATTAAGAGCCTGTCATATAAAAATAGCTTAATGCAGGAAGCGTTTATGAGGGTTCCGA
Source organism: Magallana gigas (assembly GCF_963853765.1). Classification (NCBI taxonomy): domain Eukaryota; kingdom Metazoa; phylum Mollusca; class Bivalvia; order Ostreida; family Ostreidae; genus Magallana; species Magallana gigas. The sequence goes on from NC_088860.1 coordinate 33,331,953, forward strand.
ACGATAAATTATTTTTGTAGCGATGTATCATGTGGTCTTTCCCTCAAAGAAAATATTCTTCTTTTGAGTAACTTTTTTTTAAAGAAATGTTCCCCTTTTTATTTCATACTACCAATCTAGTATGAGTCTTTTCTTCTAGTAATTAGATGTATATTCGCGTAACAGATGTATGAATACTAATGACAGAGATTTTTAATATGGAAACCTGCTATACAGCATCGGAAGTTAATGTATAAAAAAAAATCACAAAAAAGTCTCAATGTCAAAAGTCGTCAAAAAGTTTTCATTGTCGCCGGGTCGCTATTTTTAGATACATGCAATTTTCGTACTTACTTTTATTTTCTTTATTTTATAGCAATGAGGGCAAAATTAACATATTCTGACCTATATTGTAAATTCAAATCAAATCATGGTTTAAATCCTCTTTTCAAAGGCTGAAAATACATGTACACCTTTGAAACATAAGAGATGTTTGTGAAACACTTACTCCCCTTATCCTGGAAACATTGCATGATCGTACCCCAAAAAGAACTTGACCTAGATATTATTACGATAAATCTGTATTGTAAATTTCATTTCAGTAAGTGCAACCTTTGCATAGAAAATAAACGAAAACAACTGCAAATAATTGGAATATCTCTACGTCCAAAGGGCATAACACTGTCAACAATGTCTTGATCGTTCCTAAAATCGAGCTTGACCAAGATATTATTATGGCAAATAAGTAAACTAAATTTTCATTTCAATACGCTCAACCTCTTCGAAGAAAATGAACGGAAACTGTTGGTGGACGACAGACAGACCGACCGACCGACCGACGGACTGCAGTGGAGCAATATGCCCTCCCTTGTTTGAAAGGGGGGGGGGGGCATACAAATTAAAAAATGTGGATCTTAAAAAAAAAATCGATTTTATTTTTCAATGCTTTTTTTTAAATATCATATTATCATATTGTGATTTAAAATTAACTGCTAATAATTAAATCCATTTTCAATCCAGCAATCTAAATTTACCTTTTGTTTACAAAGGATGAATGTAAAAATATAATTTTTGAAAAAATGCCTTACATCTGACTAATATCATTAAGAAGCCATTAAGAATTGCACTAAAATAGCAATAAAGCATAAGGAGAAATTATTGTAACATTTTTGTAACAGTCTGATCGAACAACCCGTCAATGGACATATTTCCAGGATTGCCTCAATGTGGTTTTTTGTAGCAGTAATAAATGACTTCCTGACTTGCGCGTCATACGACATAAACTGCTTAACTTCCGGATGCTGTTCAATCGAAATTAAAGTGATCGCCCACATTTACAGATAAAAATTTATTTCGACAAATTAGAGTAATACTTAATGGCGGGAATTGCTGCTGCAGCCCTGCTGTAATATCAGATACCATAGCCTATTCAAGGAACCAATTATCCTATTCAGGTCGTTAATTCCATATAGAATCAACGCTAAGTGGCCAGACATTGTGTATTAATTCTCTAAAACGGCAGACCTTAAGAGTCGCAAAAGACGAGTTTGGGATTTCATTGATGAACTATTTCTAAAAAAATAAATAATAATCTGTATCAGAACGCTAAAAACTGGTTCATGAATTCGAACTTCACGTTAGAATTAATAAACAAGAGCATAGCCACAAAACGAAAATAGACTTTGATCAGACGGTTACCCTTTTTGCACGATTTGCAATTTGAGCAATGCACATGAACGTCACATCAAGCTAGCATCTGACATTAATATCCCGTTTTTGGACTGCTTCTACCAACAGCCTTCAAGAGAAAAAAAACCAAGTATGTACTTGAGGCAAATAATCGAGAATGTATTTAAATTATCCACAACATATAATTAAATCAGGAATGTTAATGAAGTAATTTATGGTGATAATAAGGACCTCACATATTCTAGAGATTTGTGGTCCGGCGCTGTGCTTCAGCGGCCATGTTTTGGATTATATGCTTAGGAACCTTGACCGAATAAAATAAATTGTGATCAAATAAATTGTGATCAAAACAGCTTTGCAGGGACGGCTATGAAAAATATTGTATATTCTACACATCTTAACATTGCATTTGATCGTCTTTTGAGGGATGGGGTGGTGGTTGATTTTAAATTATCGTTTTAATATGAAAAATTCACATCGCCATATAATCATATAATCACTACAGAATGTTTCAGAGCAAAAGTAATATGCAGATGACGTTCCGACTCACAGCATTCCAAACGATGAACCCAGCGTTTGATTGACGTTACGCCAGATGGCTATTTCGAAATATTTATGGAAAAGACAATATTTTTAAAGACATTACACAGGTGATGAATAGATACAGTTAATAAAAAATTGCAAAATAGAAGTTATTTTAATATATCTATTCTACATATACCATCTGTTTTCTTGTCATATGCAAAAATATTATTTTGTAAATCTAAATTCTTTTTCTATAGAATCCATAACAAATACATGTAATATGCTAAAGAGAGGTCCAAAGTGAATATTTTAGGAATCTTTTTTCTCAAAAAGGTTTGACACAGGCATAAATTAAAATACTTTCGTAATAATGCAATGACAATTGTTGGTACATGCATTACACTTTTATGTTAACTACTTACATTTCAGGTAAAAATAAATGTTTTTTAAAGTGGAAGGGTGTAGACTTGCCAAAATTATTTTGAAACATTCTAGAATAATAAGGACCATTCTGATTATAATCAATCAGAACTAGGAAGCTAGTGGAAGGGTTGCTTTTAATCAGCCTGAAAAAGAACATACACCGCAATCTAAAATGTGAAAAAGGTATGGCTCGTAGCTTCATCACAAGAATATAGGTAAAACCGACTATTTTAAGAATATAGGATCTGCCTAGAGACAACATACGCCACGGAAATAAGTGTGACAAAATGGAGTGTGAATCAAGATATTTTTTTTAATTCAAATATAATAAAAACTCAAACTCATGACAAAAATCTGTGCAAATAATGCAAATTTGAAAGATTAATTAAAGATATTTGGAGGAATCAAAAGCTGAGGGTATAATGAAATTTAGGTAATCCCAAAACACTACGATACTCAAAATAAGTGGACTTATTTTTTTTAACAATTCGTAGATACAAGTATTCTAGCAAAATGTTTTAACGTTAACTTTCAATTTTAATATAATCTGGAAAAAATATATATAAATATTTTATCAAATAATGGAAAACTAAAACTAATTATTTTTTTTGTCACGTTTAATTTGATTTTTTCTGGTTTTATTAAATGTGTCTTTTAATTATAATTTAAATATATTGATTATAATGAATAATTAGATCGTTCAACTTCACCCCCCCCCCCAAATAAGGTTTAGGAAAATATTCTTGCTAACATGTTCAGTGCATTATGGTAAAATTAACAAAATAACAAAATCCTTACATGAACTGAGGTTTGTTTTGAGAAGAAGAAAAAAATTTGCACCTTTTCAAATCACAAAAGAATGGCACTTTTCTCGATAATTATCGATCTTAAAGCTTTTTTTATCTTCCTTTTCTGAAAACATCTCATAAAAACTTCATTGCTTGCTTACAATTACGGTCTCTCCTGAATATAAACGGAATACATATATATATCAAGAGGAGTCAGACAAAAGTAGCACTATAACCAATATTTTTTTTATCTATTGGAAATTAATTAAAGCGAAATAGAGACCTAGAAAAAAAACGTACACTAGATCATGGACGTATTTTTTAAAGTTTTAATGTACAGCGATGATGGTTAAATAAACAATAGACAAAGCGGAGTAATTTCCTGTGGTGTGAGTGACTTTGAAGAGCAATACATGTATCAGGGAGAGCATTTGCAAAGAATTCCGGTGAATTTCAGTGTTAAATGGTTATTGCATTTTGTCATGCGACTAGCATAAACCTACTTCTAAATTTGCCTCCCGTATTGTGTACAACCATATTTCAGTCGCTAAATGATTGATACGATCTGCAATCGAAGATAAGTTGGAACTTCACGACAGAAGTCCTTGACTTGTCGCCCAGAACAAGTGATACATGACATAAATGCCGAGGCCTTCCGTATGAAGACACGATCAGAGAGAGGCTGCGAGGATGTAGGGAAACGTACCGAGAACAGAACACAGATCAAGGAGTCAGCGAGGTATTAGAGGTGTAGAGGCGATACGAATGAGTGGATATTTGTAGAGAACTAAATGTCCATATTTGGACTGGAGTGCAAATATGCTAAGGCACACACATATATATATAGAAAGCGCCATGAATGCTTCGCATGCGTGGATTTTAATGTATAGCGTGGGAGTCAGGACTGATTCAACCTAAAATGTTAAAATAAATGAATCTAATACCTAATCGAAGTCTTCGTTAACGTTTCAATAAACCCGACCTTGTGTAAAAAATTGTAAAGTGGACACCCGAGCCTTGGGAGTTAAAGCTTTATATTTATCGATGGATTATGCAAAGAAATAAGAAAGGTTAAATTGTTTTGGTTTTGTTTTTATAAAATGAAATTGAGGATTACTGAACGACTTAAAAACATACGAGATATGACATTTAACAACCATTAATCTCCAAATCAATCCCAAAATTTTATATGATCGAAATCAATTATGACATTTAAAATGGCCGGAAGACGAAATTTTACACCAGGAAAATCTTCGCGCCCTCCCCAATTGACGACTTTTTAAACGTTTCAAAAACGCGATACGATGAGACAGACATTCAGATTGGGGAAAATGTGTTGTAGATTGCTTGTTGAGACCATCGCTAGTGATGTAGTTAAGATTCACGTCATGTTTACAATGACGCTGGTGACATTTTTCTTGCGCCATCGCGGATGCTTGTCGATTGCCTCCTCTTTGGGTACTGCCGCCATGGTCTGGGTGGCTTAGTTCAAATTGTAGGAGTATTTTCTATATAGCCCACAGGACGACGACACCAAAAATACTAATATTCCATGAAATATTTTTGTTATATTATCTGGCATATTCAACGAATCTATCGCCCTTTTAATCTGCCGGTTAATTCACTGCCAACGTTATTTTTTTTTATCTACCACTGGCGTTAAGTTTTGTTACCAAATACATCCTGTTACACGCAGTGACAGAAAAAGTAACAACACCTGAGCAGCATGGATGAGGAAGTGTAAGCTGCAGCTTCTCACAGGCTTTATCGCTGATGATAGGGTAGATAACGTAAGCTTCAGAGATCTAAGGCTACCAACAATAACCCGATCGTCTGATAATGCCCTTTGACGTGTTTTTTGTTGTATGCAACTGGAACATGCACCCTTCGAATCAAAACATGATTCCGTTTTTATAATTGCTGCAAGCCAGGTTGCTATTTACGTACAAACATTTTCTTGTTTTTCTCCATTTATGGTCTGCATGATGTGCTGCTACTATACGATCTTTTTGCTCTTTATCTAAAAATGATCCTATATGTACGATTGTCTGCGATAAATTCCCAAGGTTGCATAAGGAAAAGCGAAGAAAAGAAGGAACTGTTAGGGACAGCCAAATCAAGGCAATGGCCTTCAGATTTTGTTGTTATGTTCGCTTATTATCAATTGAACTGCAAAAATATAAGTTTTGATACACCCGAGTTCGCCGTTGCACTATGATATTGCGATACGGATCAATTTGAAGGTTACCCTAGCTTGGGGTTCATTTTCTCAATTTTTGGACGTCATATCAACCACCAACAGCATTATTTAAGTTTTGAAGGAGAAAGATACAGATCACGAAAATGTGATTTCAAGTGCTTTTCGAATGTAATTAAAACCGCGTATATAAACGATAAAAAAAACCCATTAATGCTGATATTGTTGTATCTAGTACGTCATTTTGCACACCCGTGTTTTAATTACTCTGATATTACAAGTATACCAAAAAATGAACAAAAACAATGAATAAATTGTCCTTTAGCATAATAATAAAAAGTGTTATTCACTGAAACTTTTGAAACTGATGTTATACTCTAGTTTTTGCTTCCACCACTTTTCGCTTGATATTTCGATAATCATACATGTAATTGCATGTACCTTTGTGTTCAAACAACATTCATCTACTTAAATTAAATATGAAAATGTCCAGATTATCTGTTTTGAAAAGCCCCATCCATATTTTTCATACCAAATGAACGTCAACTTCCTGTTTAAACGATGACTGTTTATTTTGAGCCTAAATTTTCAACCAAATTTTCGTCAAAGATTTCTCAGCAACTATTTATTGCAGATGCTCGAAAAATTAGTTACATTATTTGTGAAGGAATGCCATACATTGTAATCTATTCTTTTGTACCAATCGGATATCAGCTTTCTGTTAAATGTTGACTGCTTTTTTTTGCATATTCGCATCAGAGCGGGGGTATTTACTTGTGAGCATTAGTTCACAGATATCTTATTTATCTTAAATTGGATTCAATTTACTGTATTTCTTATCTGGGTACAAAATGTTTAAAGAAAGAACATATCTACAAGACTTGCTGTGGTGAAGTCATTATACTGGAATCGAATGCGTTAGACGAATACGCATATTTTTCTCTTTTCTGTTTTTGCAACTTGACTATTTTTGTATTAATCTGAGAAAAAGGATATTTTTAGGTATAAATTAATCTTCCGTGACTGATCACTGCTTTTCCGTATTTTGCACATTTGACATTTTTGATCCAAATAAAACAAAGTATGTAGTGTAAGTAATAGGCATTTAGAAGCTGATAATCTCTTCTCCTTGGGGGTCATTTCGAATGTTAATGGAACATTTACAAAACAATGCGGACAATCCCACTCGAAAACAAGGAGCGACGAGAGTGGAACCCGATGTGCCGACGCCATGGGTCTGACACTTAGCGGTTCCACCCAAAAATCGTCATCGGTTAGATGATGCCTTGTAAAGCATCAATTGTGACGTAGTCCCAGCGTGTTCATTCAACCATGGAAAATCACCACTTCCGATGAAGATATAAAAGTTGAGGGAGGTTCACACGATTACGAGCGTAAAAATACTCACTCCCCTTGGGCTTTTCCTCTTCGTAGTAATTCTGCAATCCCTGCGTGTTCTCTTCCAACCAATGAGGAGGCAGAGCAAAGATTCGAAGTATATTCGAAGGAAACAAGGAAGGGATTTGTGACCCGCATATAAAACTATATAAATCGATTTGAACTTGTAGCTTATCGTTGTAAAACTGTCATTATCGTCTTATCCCATTAGACGAGCGCTGGCAGGCACCCATACTAGTACATCTTACATGACACTCGTTTACACGCATGTCTGCAGACAACGCCTTGAGGAAGTGACGTCATGAAATTGGGGCGATCTTTACACACCCTTACCGTGATACAATATAATTAATTTGCAATAAAAAAAATGCACTGCAAAATGAATATCTGAACTATTAATTGATGCTTTCGGACAATAGATACCAGTGTATCAACAATATTATAATATGATCACTTTTGCACGAAATTATAAGTACGCAATTTAATATATTTAACTCTCTATTTAGATGAGCGAGTGTCATTTTAACGCATTGAATATTCAGTATGTATTGATTAACAGATTTTGAGAGGATTACCAATTGCCATATCCTGTTATGTTTAAACATAATAAAATATTGTTCAAATTAAACGAAATATTAACATTATATACAATAAATTCCACATTATACGAGTAACATCATTCCAGAGTCGACATCCGATAAATGATGATAATTAAAAATTAATAGTTACAAACTTATTTCAAACCAAACATATGTACACTAATGTTTAAGCGATCTTAAATATAAGTAAATCAGTGTAATAAGTTACGCAATAATTACCATGATTTGTATTAAATCCAATAATGTCTTTAGCTACACGAAACTTCTAAATATTCAATGATGATGATCAAAAAGATTAAGCCTGATAACAAATTATGAGATGGAAAAACCGCGAGTGGCTTTGAAGTACCCAATATCAAAACTGACATAGAAATTATCATGATAAACCTGTATACAAAATTTCATTTCAATATGTTTATCCTCTGCGAAGAAAATGAGCGGAAACTGCAAATAACTGGAATTTTTCTACGCCCAAGGGCCATAACTCTGTCATAAATTGCTCGATCGTAACCAATATCGAACTTCACCTAGATATTATCATAATAAACCTGTATATCTAAATTATATTTTAATATGTTCATCCTCTGCAAAGAAATTGACCGGAAACTGTTGGTGGACCAACCGACCGACAGACAGCAGCAAAGCAATATGCCCTCCCTTCTTTGAAGAGAGCATAAAAATCTGTTGCAAGTTTAACCAAAGTCACATTTAAAGTGGAGAGTAACGAAACCAAATATTAGTTATTGGTTTTTATGTCCATTTGACCTTATTTAAAGAACGCTGAAAGTGGTTCACCATCAAGTTCGCTTTAAAAATAAAGATTCTTTTGTTGTAAAGAGAAAATCATGGAAACATTTTCATCAAGCATTCTATTTTAGATCGTACAAATATGTGTATGTATAAAGTAAATACTGAAGTTATTTTAGTCGCGTTGCCGTAAGAAAGGGCTCGGAATAAGTCATGAAAAAGTTGACACTTCTGATAAATTGCAATTTTTTATCTAGATAACCTTTCAAAGCTTCTATATGAATTGTATGTAATTGTTACAAAACAAACGCGTCTGATTTGAGCCAAGGTGGCCGTGTTACCGACTATTTTTGACTGTTAAGTGATTACGAATTTCGAAATTAAAATTGTAAGATATCAATGCGCTGGATTATAATAGTAATAAAAATAATAATTATAACACATATAAGTTTATCGAATATTCTGATATTTGACATTGCACCATTTGAAAACAATAACTGCCGCGGTCTTTGCCTGACTTACATTTATTTTCATCGCTGCTCCAGAATCCACCATCTATATGTCAAATAGGTGAACACATTTCATTGAAATTGACATTTTTTTTATTGGAAAAACCATTATAAATACCATTTAAGTATTAGTGAATTCACCACAAAATTGAAAAAAATTTATCCTCATTTTTTAATCAAAAAGCGTCGATACTCTATTTAATCGCTACTTATCGAACTGATATGGTCATAACACAGCCTGGTGGTACTTGCTGACGCTATAGAGTCATTAAATCTTCCCAAAGCTTCTCTGTGTCAACTCATGTTGACGATATTCAAAGAAATTATTAGCAAATAAAGCCGATACCCGTCATCATTTACTATTTGTGATAAAACGAATAATTTGGATGAGCTTAGGGGTTTAAAAAAATCGAAAATGACGATTTTATGTATTACTTGTAACCCTATAAAGAAAATAAAGTCAAACGAGATGACGACGATTCGAACAGTTAAAAAAAATGGACCATATACAATTGATGTCATTCATCACAGCTTGTTAATAAAGAGAAAATATCCATTCTGGTTTTGTTTTGAACACTGACTCAAAATATAGTTTTTTCGTGTATAGAACGTCCACCTCCTCATATCCAAAATGTCAAAGGCATAAATCTACCGGGCGAAAACACCAGCCCCAAAGCTTCGGCCATGTCAAGGAAATCCTAAGTGCTCAGAATGCATTCGTCCCTAAGGATTCTGATCTTTTTATAATATCTGGCCGACATACCAGGTTAATTGGACAATTTAATAACTATGAAGATGTGCAATAAGCGTTTTGAAGTCTCTTTGATTTATGAGGACGTTTTGGTGAAGATGGAGGACCGTTTTGATGCGTATCATATACTAGTGGTACAGATGGAGTTCATTGCATTAATGTATTATCTTATATATTACTGTACCGAGTGTCCTTCATGATGCGACTCGTCGTCTCCGCAAGATGCTAAATTGACAATTAACAACAATTACAGAATCTGAAAGTAGTTCAAGGATCATCATCATTTCGATAAAAAAGTGACTTTTCACCTTTAAAATTTGCTTGTTGATAAAAGAATTATCAATTCCGGTATTAGAGACTTAAATTGTGCGTTTTTGTTTATGCCTTCTAAATGTTCCTAATTTAATCTCGCTTTTTATGTAAAATTGAAAACATGATTAAATCATTAATATCGGGTCAGCGAGTTTAAACTCGCAAAATATGTTTTTGTTACATAAGTCCGTGTGTTTGTAAACTCGAAGTAATAAACATCACTGGTTTTTCAGCAAATCCCTAAAACCAAGATTCCGCCTTTATCAATCGACTATTATACATAGGTAATAAAACATTACCGAGCCCAGCTAGACAGCTTAATCATATTATATAAAAATTATTGTTTGTAAATGATCTTGATTATAACATTATATTGTTTAACTCGGGTATGACACAATATTGTATCACAGTCGATGTAAATTGCACGATACAATATTTATCAGTACACTACTATACAATACAATATTTTCTCGCATTATCACCAGTGTGAAATCGGTTTGTCCAGGTATTTCTGTCTTACACTGTGTATTACTACGCATAATTTCTAACACTATTGTAAATGTAAACAACCATTGTATGCTGTACCGAAATGGTAAATCATGGATTGAGCTAATCTATAAATCGTTGTTTTGTTTATTTGACTACAATTTCTCATATTTTCATTGAAAAAAAATCGTCGTATCCTTTTTTCTTCATTTGCACTATTTGTAACACCCGGAGGGATAAACCGAATGTAAACATTTAGAAAGTTGTCAGACATCGTCTTTGTGTATAATAATGCGAGAAAAATAATCATTCATTATATATCGTGTGGCAAAGTCTTGTCCAAGACTGTGAATCTTGTCCCCGAGGTGGAATTTCACTATCCCACACTCGTAATAATGGATGATTCTATTAGTATCATATATAAAATTGTATCAAGATTGTATCATATAATATTATATTTTAATTACTTAGAAATAAATACTGTGGTTTCAATAATAATCAAGGGTATACATTTTCGTGGATAAAGTGAAAATCACAGTTTTAAGGATATGTAAATACATGGCCAATGACCCCATCAATACAAAATGTCAATAGAAATTGCATTTCAATGAACATTAAATTTCATGCATCAACTTCAAAACGAAATCCCCGAAAATTGGTACTCAACGAATATTGATGAAAGCAGTACAGTGTATTTGTATATTCAATACAGCTAAATTTATAATGTCCGTATCAGCATTCAGGACTGATACGGATCCGTAGAGTATTTTTATTCTAATGTAGTAAACGAGTTGTCATTGCAAACTTTTGTCAATAAGATTTATATAGGTCCCAGTTTAGAAAACATTTTCATACATTCATATTGTATTCATTGTAACATCATACTTGTGTTTAAAGTGTAATAAAACTAACGATGGTAAAACTTCTCAACTGTCATATTTTATGCAATTTTGAACCTATTATCTTCTTGATAAAGATATTTTGATTTCATTTTTTTGGATAAATAAGACAAGTATTTTATTAAGAAGCATGTAATAAATATAATAATTCTATCCTTTTCGCCATCACATTTTGTAATAATCCTCGTCCATTAACAGCCCTCTGGCTGACATTGCTGTTTCGGTCGGATGAAGAATGCAATATGGAAAAGGGTATGTGTTTTTCTTTATGTATCCTCATACGATCATGTATGATACTTATAATACAATATTGTATCATGAAATCTATCATGTTATTATATGAAGTATATGATAAACTATTTTATCTCATACGTGTGGTGTATATTACCCGTGTGATAATCCTTTGCTATATCAAACGGCTGATGCGTTATCAAATACTTCCGGTCCGAACTATTATTGACACAGCCCCTCGCTTCAACGCTTCAGTGACCTATTTTTGAAGATTTGCGAGTACTTTAAACATAACTATTATATCTACTGCAAAAAGTGATATAAATAGGATTTTGTCAAACACTTCCATTACTTACTTACTTACTTATGAAGGAAAACACATAACTCCGTAAGCATAGGCGTCGGAACCCGGGCTAATTGGGGAGGGGGGGGGGCTTTTTGCAAAGTTATACATGTACATAACCGTAACCAAAAGACCTTTTTTTTAGCTCACCTGAGCTGAAAGCTCAAGTGAGCTATTCTGATCACATTTTGTCCGTCGTCCGTCTGTCCGTCCGTCCGTCTGTAAACTTTTTACATTTTGAACTTCTTCTCTAAAACCGCTTATCCAATTTCAACCAAATTTGGCACAAAGCATCCTTATGGGATGGCGAATATAAATTGCAGAAATAAAAGTCCGATCTGTATTCAAAGCGGAGAAAACCTTGAAACTGTAGAAAAAGGGGGGTGCATTTTTAAAAATCTTCTTCTCAAGAGCTACTGATTTCAAGTCAGCGTAGTTTAGCATAAATTATCCTTATGGGAAGGAAAATATAAATTGCAAAAATTAAGGTCTAATTCTGTTTCAAATCTGAGTTATTACGAAATTAGTAATAAAGGAAAGGCGTGTTTCAGCTTCGCGTTCGGCATCCGGTAAAATGGGTAGGCAAGACTTGGCCTGGGCAAAACAAAAGATTGGCAGTTATTAATCTGCTAATCTCATTAAAATTTCAGGATATTTGATGGACCAGTAATATTTGTATTCGCTGTAAATATGCCGCAAATTAATGCGTATTTGGAATTGACGATTGCCGATCTGCTCCGGCTTTTATTTTGCCACGGTTTGCCACGGTTTGCCTACCCATTTTACCAAGACTCGTATTCCATACTTCTAAAACGAGGCTCTTTGTTTAAAGCAGCTATGACATTATACGTAAAAGGGTCGACCTGACTATGATGAATTTGCTTGTTATGCAACAGTTCGCGTATGAAGGGAACTTTTTGAAACATGCAAAATATATTGGTGCCGATTTTGTGAAGTAAATTGAGGCTAAATATTTCAATGCGTTGACAGTTTTCACACATGACGTTGATGTTAGCTTGTTCTGATTTTCGTTTCGTTTTCATTATTTATGCTTTGTAACTTGGAGACTATCGTCTGTATTTCGTGATTTTTACGTATCAAATCAAACAGATACTTCAGTAAATCAAACAGTTAACTGTTTACCTGCGCAAATTAAGCTAAATCTGATGTATCAAAAAAGTACTGAAATACAATTCATTCTATCGGTAATTCGGCATTATCTTTTGCGTAATGGTAGATTACAATGCAATAGGTTTTGTTGAGTCGTTCGGCATTTTCTCGAGTTTATTCAGTTTAAATAGAGTTTGATATCGCTGACAGAAATATGTAGGTATATACATGTATATATTTGATTCATTTCGAAAAAATAAATTGTGTTCTTTATTTGTTATAGTGCATGTTTCTTGTGTTTAATTGTTTACAATTTCTATTTACTAACCATATTTGAGTGTTACGCTTCGATTTATAAACAAGATACAGAGATTTGCTCACAATTCTATGTTTGTACACAGATCTTAAAAACTAAAGATTAAAAAAGTAAAAAAATTGTCAATATTTATTAGGAAAATTTTCAAAGTCTGTTCTTCCAGAAACCAACTTTAACAATTATTGTATTGTAAACTTTACCTTTTAAGCTCACCTGAGGGTGGGGCCACAATGGGGGGGGGGGGGGTCGAAGTTTAACAAATGAATATATAGAGTAAATCTATAAAAATCTTCTTCTCAGAAACTAATCAACCAGGAAAGCTGAAACTTGTGTGGAAGCATCATCAGGTAATGCACATTCATAGTTGTGAAAATCATGACCCCCGGGGGTAGGGTGGGGCCACAATGGGAGATCGAAGTTTTACATAGGAATATATATATACAGTAAATCTTTAAAAATCTTCTCAGAAACTAATCGGTCTGGAAAGCTGACACTTGTGTGGAAGTATGCTCAGGTAGTGTAAATTCAAAGTTGTAAAATTCATGACCCCCGGGGGTAGGGCCACAATGGGGGGTCGAAGTTTAACATATGAATATATAAAGTAAATCTTTAAAAATCTTCTTCTCAGAAACTAATCCGCCAGGAAAGCTGACACCTGTGTGGAAGCATCCTCAGGTAGTGTAGATTGAAAGTTGTGAGAATCATGACCCCCGGGGTAGAGTGGGGCCACAATGGTGGGTCGAAGTTTTACATAGGAATATATAGAGTTAATCTTTAAAAATCTTCTTCTCAGAAACTAATCAGCCAGGAAAGCTGAAACTTGTGTGGAAGCATCCTCAGGTAGTGTAGATTCATAGTTGTGAAAGTCATGACCCCCGGGGGTAGGGTGGGGCCACAATGGGGGATCGAAGTTTAACATAGGAATATATACAGTAAATCATTAAAAATCTTTTTCTCAGAAACTATTCAGCCAGGAAAGCTGACACTTGTGTGGATGCATCCTCAGGTAGTGTAAATTCAAGGTTGTGAAAATCATGACACCCGGGGGTAGGGTGGGGCCACGATGGGGGAACGAAGTATAACATAGGAATATATAGAGTAAATCTTTAAAAATCTTCTTCTCAGAAACTAATCAGCCGGCAAAGCTGACACTTGTGTGTAAGCATCCTCAGGTAGTGTAAATTCAAAGTTGTGAAAATAATAACCCCTGAGGGTAGGTTGGGGCCACAATGGGGGGTCGAAGTTTAACATATGATTATATAAAGTAAATCTTGAAAAATCTTCTTCTCAGCCAGGAAAGCTGAAACTTGTGTGGAAGCATCCTCAGGTAGTGTAGATTCAAGGTTGTGAAAATCATGACCCCTGGGGGTAGGTTTGGGCCACAATGGGAGGTCGATGTTTTACATAGGAATAAACATAGTAAATCATTAAAAATCTTCTTCTAAGAAACAAATCAGCTAGGAAAGCTGAAACTTGTGTGAAAGCATCCTCAGGTTGTGTAGATTCAAGGTTGTGAAAATCATGATCGCGAGGGGTAGGGTGGGGCCACAATGGGGGGGGGGGTCAAAGTTTAACAAAGGAATATATAGGGTAAATCTTTAAAAATCTTCTCAGAAACTAATCAGCTAGATGATTCTTTATAATTGTTAAGACTTTGGCCCCAGGACAATTCTTAGGCCTCACGAGAAGGTTCAGAGTTTGAAGTACGTTTATATCCCATATATAAACTATTGTTAAGGATCTTTTTGAGAACTGCAATACTCAACATATGATATGACTATAAAATCATCCTGTTAGAAAAGGGACTAATGATCATAAACATAAGAATGTCCAGGGGAAAATGGATTTTATTTATACAGGATCTACATGTATTATTGTACATTGTCCAGATAGTTTGTATTATGACTCCATTAAGCTGATATTATCATACCTATTGTTCCTCAGGTGAGCGATGTGGCCCATGGGCCTCTTGTCTTGTTTGTCAAGATATTTGATAAGTGTAGCCCCCTTCAAACTTTCAATTTGCTTTGTGTAGTTTATAAATCTGCAAATTACGGTAACTATCAAGGAGTTCATCCTGACGACGCGATGAAAACAGAGTGCACTGGTTGTGTTTATATACAAGAACTTACGGAAATAATGTTTCAAAGACTTTGATTCCACCACCAGTAAGCATCCTTATTCACTATTTTCAATCCCGAATCATTAGGCTGGTGTTTGTGTAATAAAACATCAACAACTGTTCCTCGTTCGAGTCAATTCAAACTAACGAGCATTCGCAACTTTGTGTATGTCAACAAACTTGATTATTCAAGTCTTCTGATCAGTATTTCCATTTAATCAAATGAATAAGCTCTAAGAAAAATTATTTAGAGCTAAAAAATTATTACAAGGTTTATTTCAGTGAAACTTTTCATTAAAACAGTTTAGATTTATCTCAGAAATGACGTACTAAATTGTATTGCGCAAGGTCACAATAACCGCATAACACAAAGTTGCATCATCGTTTTTAATCTTTGAAAAAAAAATCAATATTCGGGTCATAAAAGGGACTGTCTCAAAAGCTTCATAATATAAATCAAATTGTATGAGATAAATAGAACAGCTATAATTGTGTGATTTAATATTTGCTTTATCCAACTCGTTGAGATGGTTATGGCAAGCCTCGCTAACATATACACCATTTCAACTCGTTGGATAAAGCAAATATAAAATCACACAATATAGATATCATCTATATCTGATACAATACATAGAGAATAATACATACCCTTTTCCATATCACAGCCAGTATCAGCCCGAGACTCCAATATCAGCCCAAGGGATGATATTGGTCGAGGGCTGATACAGGCTGCGATATGGAAAAAAGGGGTATCTATTATAGATATTACATACTTAGTAATAAATTGAAAAAAAACACCAACTTGAACAAATTGATTTTAAGTATTATTTGAAAGTAGTCTGTTCATGTATTAAATAAAAATATGAGATCTTATTGTTATACCAAACATGTAGCTACAGAACCGGAATTTCCTCAGTTTTTAAAATTAACTTCTCTAAAACATTTACTAGCATTTGAAGTTTAAACTGTACTTAAAAATGTCGACTGTAACAAATGTTTTATTATACACAAATGCTGAAACGATAAAAAAAGGCAGAGGAGTTCCGCAAGGGGTGTGATACGGATCTGTATTAGCCCTAGGGCTGATAACCTGTATCAGCCCAGAAGGCCGATACGTGTTATGTGATGTTATCTGTATCACATATGCAAAACACCTGTATTTATTACTAAGTATGTAATAAAATATAATATCATATGATTACCATATCAAATGATACATATTGTTTAATAAACTATTTTTCAATATTATATCAAATGACACAGTATTGTATCATATAATACAATACTGTATCATCATACAGTACAATATCATTTACATGATAAAATGTCATGATTTAATATCATCTTGAGGAGAAATCATGATATACATTGTATCTTATATCAACTATCACATCTCTCAAGGAAGTTTGATTGAGGAATGACAACTGAGGTTTCCTTGATAAAGAAGATCAGGCTATGTATCTTAAGCTAGCTATAGGCTAATGTTTCGTATCCAGATTAATCAAGATCAAGTCTATAGCTGAAGTTACCTCTTTTTACAAATGTACATATCCATAGTTATATGAACTGTTTAAGTCTTGACTATGTATGTACAAAATTTACTTGTTTGAACCAGCTCCAAGACACTAACACAGTGCGAGTAGTTTTAAGCATCTAGAAAATCAAGATCACTTTCCGTATCTGAAGCTACCTCGGTGATTCATTCACATAGTTCAATCAACTATGGTAGTTCAACCAAATATTGAATACACAAGTACTTATTAGTATTAAGTGTTCTTATAAACAAGTAACAAGCTCCAACAACTTTAATCTCCCTGCCATCGGAAAGCAAAGGCTCAGATCCAGCATTCAAACCTGTAGAGTGCATCAGTATTACAAGATGCATTGTCTACCAAGCCTTTGTGAAGTCAGAACCAGTAATAATAACTACTTATATTTGCTTATCAAAGGGCACCTGCTTCAAAAACTTTAACCAGATCCCAAAACCATAACATCCCCTAGCATCCAAATTGTACTAATAGTCTTCATCACCCAAAACCTATGGTTAAGATCTAGCGCCAACCCTGTAAAGTGCATCAGTATCCCAAAATGCATCATCTCTGCAAGGATAGGAAAGATAGAAAGATAAATAATTAGAAATGGCTACCAAACGGCACCTGCTCAGTTTTTTTTTAAAAAAGAATATCAGTGGCTACGAAATTACTTGTAAATTGCCCGAAGAATTTAATGGTACTTATTTTTTTCCACAGGATTTGGGAGGAAATAAGATTAAGGTCCTTCGACCCGCAGCCTCAGTGTATTATTTTCATCATAGAAATATTATTTGTCCTTTAAATATTATAAACGAAATGAAAAAACCCCAGAAGAAATGTATTGATGGTATCCATGCAGTTTACAAAGTTATTGCAAATTTGCCCACGATGGATATAATGGAATAAACATACGAGTTGAGATCAAATTTAAGAAAGGCTGTACCTCTTTACATGTACCTATATTAAGTACATGTAGGTTTACCACTAAGCCAATAACTGATCGTAGTATTAACATTAAAACACTTATTTGATTTGACTATATAACAGGTATATTTATAGTACAAAAACTATCCGGATAATTTTGAGTTATCGAACATGGATGAGGATTGGAGATCGTTATTCAGAAGAAAATTTGCGCAATTTTTGTGCGCCGTATATCGCAACTTTTAACAGGTTCGTCCGATTTTCTATTTCAGACCGAGAGCTGCAGCTAACTTCTCACATCAAATTCAATCTTCAAAATGCACCAGTAAACCATTCTATACATCAAAAAATAATCTCAGATCGTGCCACAGTTTCGTAAGTAATACTGTATTAGAATTCTTTCGTCAGCTAATACCTTGTTTATTAATTTAAAGAAAAATGTGAATTTTTAAAAAATCTATTTTTACCTTATTTGACAAAATTGAATACCAGGGGGCCTTTCCACATGTAACACTTTGGGTTACAAAATAAAAAGCCTACAGCCATTATGTATTTCTAAAAAAGTGACATACAGCTTTGATGTTAATCATTTTTGTCAAAGAGAAGGTTTTTGATACTTTTTTAAACTCATTTCTATAGCATTTCCCTTTTTGAGACAACTGAAAAGTCGGTTACCCATTTGCTTGCTAATTGAAAGTTTTGTGGTCTAGAAGAAGAGGCCGAAACTATCAACATTCTGCTGGCGGATGGGCGTCAGACAACGTGTTCTAAATATCTCTTCTGTGTTTTCGGTTAAGACGAGGTTACCAAAAGTAGGAATTACTGGTTTATTATCATGTTCACATCCATTTAGACACACCGCTGACACGGGAAACATTTCTGATACTAACAAATTTAATGACAACAAATTTTCCTCAATGTACCGATGCAAGTTCCTGTGACATCTTGGAGTGGGTGGGTTTTTAGTACTTCCTTTCTTTTGGCTGACATGCAAGCCCGCGCTCAGATCTGACCTGGTTATCTTCCGTGTTTTATTGGTCGGGATTGAACTGATTACGGTCCAGGACTGTCCATCAATTGTCGTATCTTCATGCCAACGAGCAACAGTCCGGATAACACACGATATCACTCTACACCGTCTTAATCTGTAATCGTTATGACACTACCACCCACGCCTCCCCCCGCGCTGGTCGCTCAAGGACACGCGCAGACGACGGAATAGACCAGCGATTTACTGCCGGTTTATCGCAACATGCCAATGTTCCTTTCGATCCAATATTTTTAGCATTATGGATGTCTTTTTTGAACAACTTTATCATTTTTTGGGTAGTGATTATATTCCCAAACGGTTTGATTCCATGATAATTCTTCCTTGGAGGTTTTACACTTTAGTGCATAAAAGTTCAATGGAACAATTTTTTTTTATCTATAGCAAATCAATTTAAAATAGACAAGGTGGCGAAATGTTTGCTATATCAAAAATAACTAAATTTAAAAGGACAAAAACGTTTTCCATTTTAATTATTTTGAGTCTTAGCTTTTGTTGAATTAATGTAAGAAAAATGGAGATTAAATAAAAAGAAAGATCAAAGAGCAAAAAAAAAAAAAATAATTAAATGACTGTGTTGGCCGCTATATATTTTAAGATTATATTAATTTTCCTAAGGTGGTTCACTACCCCTTGAACTATTTTTTAAAATTACCGGCAAATTAATTGATTATGTTAGATAGCATAATGCAGAAGAAGTATGTGACATATAAAGAAAATAAGCAAATTTGGATGAACATTTTAATTCTAAAAAGTTTGTCTGAGTAACAATGATTGAAAAAAAGGCCGAGACGGATTCGAACGCATTATCTGAGGTCCACGGGCCCGATACCTTATCCACTGGGCTCGGACGGTATTTAAAATTAGTTGATACAAACTTTTTAAGAAAACATTGTGAGTTGTAACGTTGTGTCTTAAAAAGTATAAGTCTTGATGTAGCGAGGTACCTTGGTAATAAGAGCACTGTATTAAATTGTTGGCCATACAGCATCCTTAAAAATGTCAAAATCAAAAGTGTGAAGTAGATCTTTTAAGTGAGGTTATTGATATGTCTAATACAACAGATCTAGAAGGCAGATTGTTATGAACAAATCTTTCCGAAAGAATGGTCTACAACTAAGTGGTTTTTCTCTCTCTTCTCCAAGATGACCTACTATTGGAAATAAAATGAGGGCATAATAAAACCACAGCTTTCACATAGTGATACACCAAGTTAGGATTTGAAATACACATTTTTTTTAACTTTGTTACGGAAGCAAGTTAGTACGTGTATGAAAAACTTGCTCGTATATTTTTATACTTATTGGGAATAGCGATATGATTTCTATAATTATATATGTTTAGGCGATTAGTGGATCTTTGTGCTTGAATTGGGTATTGTTGTACATTTGAGCAACATGACCTTTAAGCCTTCTCTTCTGCAATTTGTTCTGCGTGTCGCGATCATTTATATAAATGTATTGCAGTCAAATATTGGCGCGATGATAAACTTGACTTATATCAACCTGCAATTTTCAGCCTTTATGTTAGTGTGTTACACAGTGTGTTGTCGGGTAACATTCTTTATATATGAATCAATACATCTTACATTATTATAGGTTGCAAGGTATCATAGGCGTGACATTATTTTATTTGGATTATTGTCTGTGGAAAAAAATAGGGACAAGAAGCACGAACAGGATGAGAGCGAGAGATAGGGATTTAACTATTGCATGTCGGTAAACATTTGTAATGTCCGCAGCTTTAGCTGGGTGGGGCATTAAAGCTAACATCCTTTTTGCAATATCAATCACTTCCGATAAACCTTGGGATCAAGGTTTTTAGAGTGTTGGATAAATCCCTTAATCGGAGATCACTGCGTGCAAGGGAAAAGAAAAAAAATACTTGTACATGTTAAAAGTACAGTGTCAAAAATGCATTTTTATGCACTAACCCTTATGCATTTTTGCACCAAAAATTATCAATACACGGAGATACATATAAAAGGTTGTTTGATTATCTAAACATTGCTCAGTAGCAATGCTAGACGAACCGGGTAGCGAATTTCAGCGCCAAGATCGCGAGATGAGAGACAGATAACTCTAAATGGCAATATATCATCGGAATTTCTGCAGACAGTTTCGTGTATTACTGAAAAGATAATCTGTACTAAATAATCATTGAGTTGCATTCAAAGATTAATGCAATTGATTTTCACTTATAACAGCAACGACATGTCCAAAAATATGCCATATTTGGTGTTTTCTATTTGTTCTGTATCATTTTACGTCTGTTTTGTTTTAAAAAAAAATAGCACGGAATTTGTGAATAACGATCATTGCAGTCTATTTAAGTACATTTTAATGACATGTGTAAACATACATTTAGAATAACCTAATCGCACTTAACCCAATGGGATACAAAATGAGAAAAAGCCAATGAAATCAATAAGATACAATACAAGAATGATTTTAAAAAAAATACAAATGGAACATGCACAATGTAAATAAAAACGTTTACAAGGGGAAAAAACAATTTATACACAAAACTGATAAAATCATATGAAAGAAAAAAGAAAGCAAGTTAACATGTCCTACGCTCCGACGTAACTTGACGAAAAATATAATTCAGTTAAGGAATCCTAGAAAGTCATCATATAAACCTTTTTGCAAATATGCACATTTCAACCAAAACATTTTCTTGAAATTTTATTTAGGTTTTAAAGATGTACTGTATTTAATACTAGTCAGATTAAGATATTAATGGCAAACATTCCAAGTTCATAAGCCTTTTAGGGCTAACATTCCAGGAAAAGTAATTGAATCAGTATTTCCTGTTAAGTTGCACATCTTGACGTTGAGTCATACACTTATTATTAATCACAAAGTTTAAATTTTGTGCAGCATTTAAGGTGAGTTGCGCCGGCAAACTGATAAATACGTACCACATTCAACAAATGGCCAACATTCTAAGCAATACGCATTTCTTTATATACATGTAACTACATATAGTTTAAAAAAATAATGCAACGGTTTAAGAGGAGAAAACTGTTAATAACTAAATGAGGACATTCAATTATTGGCCAAACTTTTAAGTTCAAAATATAAAGGGCCACAATCCCTAGAAAAAATGGAATTGGAATTTCCTGGTAATATGAACTTCTAAAACATTGCGTTAAACGTATTATTGTCTAGAAAGTCTCACAAAATTCCTAGGAGCGGTTTAAGAGAAATTGCACTCCTACTTTTGAATCAAAAGGAAAACAAACAAAATGTCGATAATTCTTTCATGAACGATGAATTAATATTCAAATATTTTAGACTTTATCCTGTTTTGCGTCTGAAGATAAATAATTTAGAGTGTTTTTGTAATCGATTCACCATGTTTTGTTTACCATTCAGCTATGACTGAGTTGATACTAAAAATGAACAGTTTGACATCAAAATCCAGAAACCTTTCCATAAAGAACATGTAGATGCAACAACTTTCATCTCAAAATGTCCTACTTAACCCTTACAGAATGGAAAGAATTTCCTAAAAACCAACCAATTATTTGGCACATATTGATAAATTTTCTCCATCCCTCTGCTAAGAAATTCTACTCTGTAGTTAATTTACCCCTCCTTGTTCTGGATATTTCGTCTGGTTTTGTCACCAAAGACCATGTCGTACACATCTAATCACGAAAAGGCCAAAAATGGCAGGGAGTGGGCAAAAATAGCGTCGGTGGTTAGGTGTTGTTGCGATTTTATTTCTATCATCACATACTACATCAACTCCGTTTACTATTTAGTTCGGTTTTTGTTTTGCTGAGAAGCTTGTTCATTTGTTGGTTTTTGTGCTGCGGTGTTGAATATGCCGTTCTGATTTCCGCCAATGATTAGTATCGGTGCTTTATCCGACAAATGTATCAATCCTTTCGTCATTTATGCCTTTTTAAGACTTCGGAACGTACAAGGGTATTGAAATTAGAAATTGGAGCTTCTTTAATGTTGTAGAGAGAGAGAAAATAGAGAGAGAGAGAGTCTTGAAAATAATGCGTTCACCTACATTATTTTTATATAACAGATATAAACAATATGACAGGAATATTATATCTTATTGCTACATAATCAAATAAACGTAAGGAAAAGTTACTTTTTTGTCTAAACAGTGGCGATCTCCGACGGAGGTGATACTATAACATCATTACAGAAGGAAAATTGCTTCGACCTTGAACAAATAATTCATGTCCTGAAAAGGAACTGTCATAAAAAATACGGCGCATTCCTTAGCGATACCTAATTCACATCAATTATGATTTGTGCCCAGAAACATACGACATTCTACTTCATTAATCGGAAATAATGTAGGAATATTGACATTTTTACCGTTAATCGAGCAGTAGTGGGAGGCCATGCTCACTGGCTATAGTCAAACAGAACCGCCAGAGAAAGCAAACAAAACCTTGAGATTTCTTCCGTATATGGCATCTTCTGATGTCACCGGAGAAGCGTGACGTCATCGGTGTCATTAAATCTAAATCCAATATTCTCTTGGCCGGAGCCATAAATCGGTTACATTGATTTTACTCTCGCTTTCGTTTATTTTTCCCGCAATTTTAATGTATTGGACTCAGAGTTGCGAGATAAGTGCGCAAATTCAACTCTGAAGCATGTGTCGATACCACTCATCATGTTTTATATACGGACGAACTGTGCGTAGTAGCAGATCATCAATTTAATGTGCATAAACATAAAAAATAGTTTTTGAATTACCATTTTATTTGATCAACACTTTAAAAATCCCGATCTCCAAAAAGTCTCCCTACGTAAGTTTGAGCAATATAATTTTTTACTGTGCAATATTTAAATTCATACGTGTAGATCAATTGTGTAGCTATGACGTATGGGGTGATATATGCTAAGTACAAAGATTTTGTTTTTTTTCCATTATTTGAATATAGGCTGGGAATAAATCAAAAGTAAATAATAAATTTCAAGAGTACCATAGTTGATGTCATGGCAACAATATATCACATACATGTGGCCTATACTAGCATCAAATTTGTTCTCTTTTTCGATCAATATTGTTGTTTCCTGGCTCAAATTTACTAAGTCAATTCTGTTGGAGTCTGGTCTGTTTCTAATGGAAATATTAATGCCATAATCGTTTTAAGCAGTGTTACAATAAAAACAAGTCTTCATTTTCCTACCCTTACTGCTCTGTAAATAACTGAAAATTAGACTTGTTTGTCCTTGATTGAAGATAAAGTTCATAAATATGCATAGTAGGTGGAACAGATATTGTAATGAGAAGGTTTAGAATTTGAATAGATCTAGAGGTACTGTAATTGAACTCTCTCTCGCGCGAATTTTTAAAGGTTTCAACTTTCAAAACAAAATACAGTAAAACACGGTTATAGCGAACACGCTTATAATGAATTGACGCTTATTGCGAAGTGAATTTCATTCCCCAAGTCCCTATATCATGTTGTAAACTTGACGGATATAACGAATTACGCTTATAACGAAGTTAAATTGGCCGTCCCTGGGACTTCGTTATAAGCGTGTTTTACTGTATATAACATCGGCCGGTATTAGTAGCCATTGATTATTCTAAACCATTGATTGACTTCAACAATTTACGTCTTCGAAAAAATTAAGCAATAACGTAAAGGCCCAGGATTAAGTCTTGTAAACCATTATATATAAACGACATTTTTTCGTTATATGATCCTTTTATTTTGCTTAAAAAAGTGAATTTTTATCACAATATATTGAGCGTGCTTTTTCTAGATTTTTTCACCTGTAACATTTTTGTTCAATAAATTAATCCAAATGTCTATGACACTTACAACAGTTGCAATCATTTTTTAACTTTTCTATGCAACAACATTGACAAATCTTTCTTATTGGCAGCGTATTTCACCCTCTTGAAAAGTCGGCGATGTTGAGCAGTATGTGTAGCTCTGTTGTAGTAGACTTAGGCTATTCAATCATATGGCTGATTTCTAGCTGCATATCTGTAGCTCCCGGTCTGAAAAAATTCGGAAGGACGATCTTGGAGCTACTGAGCCCCCTAAAGTGAAATAACTGCAGTTTATGGCGCCCAAAAATAAGTTTTGGACTGATAAATTTCATTTCCGAGTACATTCTGTACAATTATTAATACCCCCGCAAACTAAGTTGAGGAGAGTAAAAAGTAATCACTTTGTTCCTACGTCTGTCTCTACAAAATTCGTATCCGGTCAATACCTTTCTAATGGAGAAACACTGGAATTTCTTACTTCATACAAAGATTACTGATGCCTTGTGGGTGTGTCATGGCCTTGAACCAAAGTCATTTGGTCAAGGTCAATGGCAAGAAAAGTGCGAAAATCGTGTCCGGTCATATCTTTCTTATGAATAAACGATGGAAGTTCTTACTTCACTCAAAGATTGCTTATGATCTAAGGGTATGTAATGAACTTAAACCGATGTACATGTGTAATTTGGGAAACGACAAGGTCACTATCTATTCTTTTAAAAGTTTAAAAACGATTATAATTGATAATTTATAATAAGGTTCAAATTCTTCATATAAATTTCCAGTTAAAATTCAGAGTATATGCTTGTTTTTTTTCATTAGGTTACATTTTCACTGAACATACTTTTTATTAGTGTACGTTAT
The DNA here is from genome assembly GCF_963853765.1 of Magallana gigas. Taxonomy (NCBI): domain Eukaryota; kingdom Metazoa; phylum Mollusca; class Bivalvia; order Ostreida; family Ostreidae; genus Magallana; species Magallana gigas. Next base: position 33,357,511 of record NC_088860.1, read on the forward strand.
AAAAATCCATACTAGTTGTCAATGCCATGTTAAAGCATGTTCCGAGGGGGGGGGGGGGGGGAGGGAGGGGGTATAAAGTTAAAAGAATTAAGTATTTTAAACTTTATAGACGTTTTGCGATTTGGATTTGAGCAGTAAAGTTAGTGGGGCTAGAAAACTTTTTTGGCAATTGTGACTAAATTATGCATATATTACCAAAACCAATTGCAAATAGTGTATACTACCACCCATCCCACCAAATCTAAAGTCTTTTAACTTGGACTCACGATTTCTTAGCTGCGTGAAATCTCAGTTTACCCGGTATTCCAAATCTTCCCGTAGTGATACAGGTCTGCAACTATCGCCTCCTAGCTTCTTCCTCATAGGTGACTTGCAGATATATCTCTTCATTTTGGTCATCAACAATCGTAATTTAAACTGCTTTGAATACCGTAATGCACTTTTAGTCAGGGTGTCTCGCTGATAGTAATATAACATACATTGTTTATAATGATATGTGCTGAATCTTCCTGATCGCAAGACACCAATCAATTTCAGAACAATTCTGGATGCTTCACAAATAAGGTCAAGTAAACAACCGCCCATTTATCACACAGATAGCCTGGAGATACCAAGCCAAGAAAGGATGCAATGTTTACCCTATTTAGCAAAGAAACGCGTATTGGATGACTTCTGCTAGTCCTGCACTCTTATACTTTACATCGAACAATTAACAAGGAAGTTTATCCAACAAATGTCAAAAGACAAACAAATGGCAGAAATGATATTCACATGTTTGTTTAGTTTTCTTGCATTAAAATATTCAAATGGGAAATGAAGAGTCTTTTTTTTCAATCCAACCCAAAATGTCGATTCGGTATTATTTTAACACCAAGAGTTAGTGACCATTAGCCAAAAAAGATCGCACCTAGGTTAAAATATATTAAACAAAACTTTCTTTCCTACTTTGAAAGGAGGTAGTTAACTTCAGTAGGTACTTTAGAATGCGTACAAGATAAAAATAATCGTAAGGTTGCTTAGATTACTACATAGTATATAAATATGCCCCGCTTTAAAATGTGTTTTGTGTTTTCTAAGGTATATGCTGTTCGTGTAGCTACTAAGCGTTTTTTTTTTTGTCGTTTTCAAAAACATGACTAACAGTCCGACTTTCGCGTTTTTGATTCATTTTTCCTGTAAGAGGACTGGATTGTTACTTTAGCACAGAGGTCTGTAAATATAGGAAATATTTGAATTAAAAGCAAACCTACGTATTTGGATTTGTTAATTTATTTTTCAAAAATATTAATGCCAGAAAAATCACATTTAAAGTTCGAGGCAGACATTATGGCTTATTTGTTGACAACCAGCCTCCTTTATTAGTTTATTTACTTGCCTTTTAGCTTACTACTCCTGAGTAGATTATTTAAAAAGTTCCTAGACATGTATCATGCAGAGGTTGTTCGCACACTGTGCAATTATGCAAAAGTTGTGCGAAAATCTCTCATGTGCTTGGAAACAAATAAAATAGAAATCTATTTTACTCGACAAAACAAAAGCAGAATTGTATTTTTGTTAAATTTTGGTCAAATTTCATTCACAAAACTTTCAAATTCCAGTAAAGGTATGGTGCTCTTTTCTCACTGAAAACCCAAATGTCTCTAACAACAAAGATTAGAGGAGTATATAGGAAACATTGTCCATCTGTCTGTCCGTTCGTCTGTCTGTCTGTCTGACTTCAGTTTTCCACACTTTTTTCTTTATGCGTTTGAGGAATAATATGAAATTTGCTGAACAGTTTCAAAATGTCAAGCTACAAATCAAGTTTACACTTTTGTAGCGTCTGGTTGACAAATTTTCGAGAAAATTAATTTTTTTGTATTCCAAATTTTTAATGTTCGGGTTCGTTAATCAGAGTAGTCTACCCAATTGAAGACTAAACGCAAAAATATGACTCTGATAAGTCAGACAAAGGGGCATGGTACTCGGGTGACCGTCAAGGCCTGTATGACTCAAGGTCTTAATTTTTGGTGCCTAAATGCACTAGGGTCACTTAAACAAGTCTTGTTCCAAACTTAACGATAGATCCGTGCTTTATTAACAGTGTTTAAGTTTACGTCTACATAAAAACTAGAGGTACTGTGAACAAGCTCACAAATGACCCCCCCCCCCCCTACTGAAAAGTCATTACTCAAGTATTTCTTTCTTAGAAAATGATGCTTCTTTTAATATGAGTGCACACACCAGTTTGTATTCTTTCAATTCCATTCTTAACTTAACTTTCATAAAGACATTTATATCCTTCTGATGACAATCACGACTGAAATCAAATAATAATCCACATGTCATGCAATTTTTGCACCAAAGGTCGTGCTACACAAGCTTCGCTCACACCTCTATCAAGGCCGGAAAAAATAGTCTGCCACATGATTAAAAAAACAAGCATGGCGAGCACATGGCATTGTTGATTTGCTTCTCCTGTACAATCATCTTGAAGGGAAAATATTAACGGCCAATGACTTAATAGGCAAGTTTGAAACTATCAGGCGATGACATTATTGGTGATTCGTATAAAACCAACGATGAATCGGGTGCATGAAGAATCATAATTTTTTAAAACTTTCAAACATCTGTCTAACTAGATCATGTGATCAGATTTTAATTTTTACCTCCGCGAAATAGTTCTCCCATTTACTTTGAATAAAAAATGAATAAAAGTATGAAAGATTTAAAAATTGAATTACAAATAATCATATTTATATACAAAAGAATAAAAAACATTGATTTTAAATACATTTTGCCCATCGTTTTAGTTTGTACAAGAATTTTGTACATCGGGCGTTGACAGAGCTTTGTAGCACGACCTCTGATGAGAGAATGATGTCATGCAGCGATTAAATGTTTAGAATTTTCTGTCAGGTTTAAGATAGTTAAAATTATATGGAAATGAACTATACTAAAGGTTATCAACCCAATGAGATCATAATCTCAAAAAATATGTCACTATGATTGTCCTATTTTGATCAATTAATGTAGCACAATATTGGTGTTTTTGAAACATCGAGGGCATGCTTTTTTCGAGTACCATTTTAAAAACTGATAGGTAAAATCATATCAACAAAATAATATGTTTAAATTGCACTCGAGCAGATCTGCGCTCTATACTTTCAAAGGCAAAATATGAAGGAAAAATGAAGATATTTTGTAATTCGTTGCAAAATGGCGGGAATAAACATATATTAGAGACGTGATAGATGAACAGCTTCTGGACAATGCGACTAATATCAAGAATATTGTATTATACAACCTGTAAAATATTTTAGGAAGATCTGATTTCGTACGGTACTATCCAATAATTTTTAAGAGGGGGTGGGGGCAGATTTTTTAGTATATCAAATAAATAAAGTCCTTTGTGTAATCTTGTCCCTTGGGCTATGTAGGTTCACCTTATATATAGTAAATGACCCCTAGGGAATATCATGTATTTTCAGGAATGGAAATTATAATCAAGCATTATATTTTTTTGACTTTAAAGTTTAACCAATGTGGGTTATTCTAGCCTAAATAAAGGCTTCGTAGTTTGGGAGACTTTATAATCGTCCCGATTATAATTAGCTCTTGTTCATGATATTATTCTTATTTCTCCAAAGTACGCAAAGCAAAGCGAGGTTACTCAGATTTTGGAATCCGGAATCCAGTAAACTTTATATGCTAGCCGGATGGAAAGTTAAGATATTCCATCCTAAGCTCTAATATTTCATATCTATTAGATTGCATGTTTGGTCACTTAAATCTTAATGTGCAATTAAGGTTGGTCCTCTCTTCTTGGATTTTTGTTTTATGTAGCATTCTTTGGTTAGGAATCAATAGTATAATATTAAGGGAAATTAAAAAGGACATACAATTGAAAGATTTGCATACAAGACTTCCAAAGGAGACTCTACTGAATTATATACCCTAACAAAGATTTTTGTGCAAGTCAGTGGGAACATTTTTTGTTGTTATTGTCAAATAATAAACAACATTTTACATAAGAATTACATTTCCATAAAAAAAAAAAACAAGTCATTTTTTTAAAAATGCATGTCATGTTCTGCACATTTATAAAAAGGTGATATTCTACAAACATTTTTTTTAAAATGCAATCTCGGACAACAGTTTAAATATTAATTGGTTTACACTTGGTATTTTCTGTTTAAATTTGTAGTTGTACATCTGTTCCCCAGTTATGATAAAACAATAACAAGAGGCCTATGGGCCTCATCCCTCACCTGAGGAACAATGTACAATAATACAAGTAGATCCTGTATAAATAAAATCCATTTTCCCCCTGGATATTTTTATGTTTATAATCATTAGTCCCTTTTCTAACAGGGTGATTTTTATATTTATATCACATGTTGAGTATTGCAGTTCTCTAAAAGATCCTTAACAATTGTTTATATATGGGATATAAAGCTACATCAAACTCTTAACCGCCGGTTATTTGATTTTCCAGGAAGAGAGTGAGGGAGGTCTGTGGCAGATTTTGGTAATGTTCTAATGTACATTTAATTTAAGAAATTTTAATTTGCTGGTGGGATGGGGGTCCTGACCCCCTAACCCTCTTTTAGATGCAGGCATATCTGTAAATAATTAAAGACAAAATAGATATTTTTGGCGTTGACCAATTTGGGAATTTACGCTTTTTTAGGTGCTTAATAATTACTTGTAGAATGAGAATCTGGAAAAGAAACTAGGCTTATTATCACTGTTTTATTATTAAAGCTCACTGATTAGCACGTGCTTCTGGCATGCCACTTTCAATAATAGATAAACTTTGCAGTGTTATCAGTTTGGATCTGTGGTCTGCTTACTTATATACTTAAATTAGGGCCCCGCTCTGCGGGCGACCTGTTGTGATCAGTCTGTCCGTCCGTCTGTCCATCCGAGATTTCTTTTTCGGAGCATATCTTATTTCCCCTTGGCTCAAACTTCACCCACAGAGTGCCTTTGGGTAAAGGCGGTGCAGTGATCTTGAACATTGTTTTTAAGTTAAAACTGAAGGTCATAGCAGAATTAGATGAAAAATCCTTGTCCGGAGCATATCGTCTTTCCCTTCATTCTCGCTCAAACTTCACTCAGAGTATGCCTATAGACAAAGGGTGTGCAGTAACTGAATTAATGAAGTGTGTAGGTCAAAGGTCAGGGTCATATTTGATCACGCAAAAATTCTTTTTTTTTTCAGAGCATATATATTCTCCAGTTTACCCTATTTGGCTCATACTTCACAGAGCTTTTGAGTTAACAGTGTGCAGAGACCTTGAACCAAAGGAAATAAAATCTTATCAAGATAAGAGGACATTTCTTCAACACAGGTCTGCAATGAATCTAACGAGTTCTTCAAAGTTTATACTAAGTGCCCATCTTTTCCTTATCATAAAGTAAGCACATCGTACCATATTCTCAAAATATTTTCTGGTAGATACGTTTTTCATTTCATCGCAAGCAGCTGCACAAAACTTGGACCACATAGATTGAACTGATTTTGATCTGTAGTTTGTGTACTTGGAAACAGATGTGATATGTCTATTGGATTTATGTTTTTCCAATTTTCTAGAGGGATGAGTACCAAGCAATACTCCCTTGTCAATTAATTTATGGGGTGGGCCTGACTCTGCAGCAAGTTCACAGATCTTGCATATGTAACCGTTTTTTGTCATACTCCAATACAGCCAAGAAAAATCTGTCTCATATTTTTTTATAGTGAAATAATCGTTTGTTACTCGAAACCACTGACGGACACTCATTATCTTCACTAACTGAGTCTGAAGAATCCCTATCAGATGCTATTTTAGACTTACTTACACACAAGACCGCTGATTCTTCTGGTTCTTTATTCTCAGACTCACTACAAGTACTAATGTTTTTGTCCGGTGCAAACACAGGGACCAAGCCCGTTTTAACATTAATTTCAATGTAACCATAAATAAAGAAAGAGGTCGAACTCTGACCCAGATAAAAAAAACTACTAGGTCGCTTCAAATAAATCAATTAATTTTTCTTAAAAACACTCGCAATATTCATGTATTTTTCATAAAAGTAATGTCTGAGATACACTCATGCCGAATTTCAAGTTGATGGGTCTTAAAATAGCGGAGATATACGTCATTATTATCTCGAAGTCGCCAGTTTATTTTTACTCGGACATTTACCGGTCCAGGGCTCACGATGGGATTTTTCCTCTGACAACAGCAGTATTGCAACAAGTCAAGACACATTCGCACTTATCTTTTAAATTCTTACATCTAACGCAAGCTACTTGCATATAAAAACTCCGATAAAATTCCTTAAATACTCTCCATACTGAACTTTTATTCTCCAACCACATTGACTTCTGACAGGGCCGGCCATTTTGACGTCTTCGAGAAAGACCGATTCTGATTGGACCATTGGACCAATGAAACTGAGTTTAACATTAGCTATCACAATCGCCGGTCTGGTCAGAAGTTGATGTGGCTGCAGAATAAAAGTTCAGTTTGGAGAGTATTTAAAAAAAAACAATTAATGCTAATATAATCACACAAACCAATTTCTATTCTTTTAATTCCATTTTATTTCAAGTTAACTGTTAATGCATGAGGACATTTATGTTAACAAACATGACTTGAATATAAGGCACCCAAACTGTTAGATTTAATGATATTTTAATTTTGCAGTATCTAATCATTGCTCATATGGACATTTTGCACGCCTTATTCACATATCTTCTTTGTGTAGATTTTATGCAATTCATCGTTGAAGAATCATCCTTTTGGCAAGACATTTGTATTGATCAATCAACATTTCAACGTCAATCGTAGAATTATAAGCAAGATACATAACTTGGTATTTCCTATTCAGAATGAACAAAAGCATGGCCTCAGTTCTGTATATAACAGATCTATTTTTGTACAGGATGACAATAATTCAATTTTGCTCCAACTAAGGCTTCTCAACGGCTTTTCACACAATTAATATGCATACAGAAATTTTAAAACTATAATATTTTTTGTCATTTTAGTAGAAAATAACATTTTTGTTAAAAAAAAAATTCAACATTAAAAATTGCAGCTCATATTGCTTTAATTAACCTGCATAATATACCAAAATTGAAATTACATGTATCTAGATCAGTGTCAACGGCTCCTTCTAAACCAACGATACTCTCTTCGGGAATAAGTGTCTTTAAAAACTTTACAAGCAATATGTGATATAAATAAAAGGTATTAAGTTTGCTACCGAATAACAAGAAATGACAAATTACATAAGTATGAATAATGAACCAAAAAACCTCCATTTCCCATGGTTTGAACTGTACATTTGGCGGAGGACTTCCCCCTGTCTTTCTTTGTCCCTGCTTCCTTGCAGCGTCCTTCTTTTTACCCTAGTTTGATGTCTTTCCACCTCTTTTTCACGTCATCTACGTCTCTTGTTCCACATGTGATGGATTCAGAATTTATTCTATATAAACATGTTCTTATTGTTTACTCAGCTTTATGAAATTCTTACTTATAGTTACACAGATGTCTCGGAACTTTCCTCCACCAACATTCAGTACAATTCTTTTCTCTTGAGCGTCTTTTAAATGTTGTAGTTTGTTATCTTTTAGGTTAAGTGGTGATGTGATGCATTAATGTCCTTAGATGCACCAGAACAGAAAAACCTCCTTCATTCTTTGCTATATTTGCTATAAAAAAAATTCCTCTTTTTTAAAATAAGTATAATCATTAAAAATATTATAAAGATAGATAATTTTTAGGAGACAGCAGCTTAACTAAACGAATGATTAAATTTTTTAAATTGCATTTGCTTAGTATTCTCTCTCTCTCTCCCTCTTAGTTTCTCTCTCCTCTCCTCTCTCTCTGTGCTTAACTATATGAATAGGTTCTTTAATGTTCGTTTAGGTTTACTTCATTTTAAATAACTTTGATGTTTTGATGAACACAACAATTGAATGAACACAGACATTCGTCACGACCTACTGTTTTGTTGTTTCTGCCCAGACAGTCTTCTTGTTTTCAGACGTAACACTTGTTGAAAATTTCGAAAACAAATCCTCACTGTTTTCGACGGCCAGGGTTACAAGTGTCTGCGTATCTTTTAGATTCCAATTTGGTTTTCTTTTTGAAATTTTTCCCTTTTTACAACTCTCGCATTCCATTTTTTGGGGGGTGTCGCAGAAGAATATTGTTTGATTAGTGCGCAAGTGAATGTAGATTACCATCAATAACATGCAATATACATTTATAAGATTGCTGTAACTGTAATTTACCTGACATTTTTGTTTTGTGTTTAACACAATACCATTGTTTTTGTTTCTTTAAAATATATATGTTTACATGACTTAATTACGTATATGCATTGTAATACAACGAGCTTTTTTATTATATATTGGGAATTTCCTTTTTTCCTTGTGGGTTCTTATCAGCACAAGATCGCATGGGCCCAAGGAATGGAGTTTTCTACCTCCGAATTGTCGTAATATTGCTTTGCGTACTCTTTCCCGCGCTCGTATCGTCTCCTCACTTGGTACAAATCGGGCCATTTAGGTTCTAATGTGGAAGGGATGGCAGGAACAATGTTTCGCATCCTTCTTCCCATAATTAACTTTGCTGGTATCACTCCTGATCTCAAAATGGGAGTAGACCGGTAGGCCATTAACGCAACAAAAACGTCGTCTTTTAAGATTTTCTTTGCGGTCTTTACTGCAATCTCCGCCTCTCCATTGACTTGAGGATAATACACCCCCATCATACGGCTTTTCCAAACGCGCAGGACTCTGCAGAACGCGGAGCATGATAAAGTTTACTCGAAAAGGGCAAGGTCTTCAATTTTTCTTCAAACTTGCTTATTAAATATTTATTTCAAATTTCTTTTAGGGCTTAATCATAAATGGATAATTAAGCTTTCACATGGTACATAACAATAATAATCCGCTCTTGGTGTACATGTATAAACCATGTGTATGAATGAAAAAACATTCGCAACAATCTTTAAAAAGTACGCTACTTACATCCTTAAATTCCGATAAAATTCCTTAAATACTCTCAAAACTGAACTTTTATTCTGCAGCCACATCAACTTCTGACCAGACCGGCCATTGTGATCGCTAATGTTAAACTCAATTTCATTGGTTAATATTCCTGTTGGTCCAATCAGAATCAGTCCTTCTCGAAGACGTCAAAATGGCTGGCCCTGTCAGAAGTCAATGTGGTTGAAGTTCAGTATGGAGAGTATTTAAGGAATTTTTCGGAGTTTTTTTTTTTATGTAAGTAGCGTGCGTTTGATGTAAGATTTTAAAAGGTAAGTACGAATGTTTCTCGACTTGTTGCAATACTGCTGTTGTCAGAGGAAAAATCCCATCGTGAGCCCTGGACCGGTAAATGTCCCGAGTAAAAATAAACTGGCGACTTCGAGAGAAAAATGACGTATATCTCCGCTATTTTAAGACCCATTAACTTGAAATTCGGCATGAATGTATCCAATACATTACTTTTCTGAAAAATACATGCATATTGCGAGTGTTTGAAGAATTAATTGATTTATTAGGCTTTTGAAGCGAGCTGGCAGTGTTTTATCTGGGTCAGAGTTCGACCCCTTTCTTTATTTATGGTTACTTTGAAATTAATGTTAAAACGGGCTTGGTTCCTGTGGTATAAACATCAAAATCGTTGCTAAATTTAGTAAAAAAAAATAAATAATTAACACGTGTGACCGTTCAACGCCTTTTCAACGCAATTTTGAAAATGCAAATCTGCCAAAATCATTATTCTATCCAATATCCTAACTTTTAGATGAATTATAAGTGTTTAACATTTGATCGTACGAACGTACGTACACTTTAGTGTTTGTTGTCTTAACATAAAATGGCCTTATAAATAGCGCTGCTTTAAATTTCGTTTAAAATTATTCTTTTGATGAGTTATTTTAAGTTAAATATGAATATAAATAATACAAGATTACTCTTTCTTATAATGAAAATAAAATGTTATTTTCATCTACTATTGCACTTGTCTCAAGTAATTGTTCTAATTTCCATAACTGCAAAGGATATAAATATTAACCAGCTGCAAAATACAATGTATAAATTTAACCTTTCTTCACCTGAAATAAATTAAAAACATGTAAACAAAAGTCAGAATCAAGCCTGTAATTGTTTACTTCACAACAGCGCGGACATCATATCAGGAATAGTGTCTGGCTTTGGGGTTTCCATTGCCGGTGGGTTCTAAATCTCGAGAAAATTTGTTATACTTCTTGGCTACCAATTAATAGACCTGACATTATACATCTCATTTGGGACAAAATAGGATATCTGTATCTTCTCTCTATATGTGTGTTACTAGTCCTTCAAATGTTATTATGGGAATTCCACGTACGTATCAAGTTGTTGGTGGAAAATTTCTGATTTAATATTTTGTAATCTCTAGGCAACCATTGTCGAAGATAACAACGTATCATTAATAGTAAATCCTCTGTCTGCAATTATCTCACCACCTGGTAGCAAATAGTTTAAAAATTCTGAGTTTTAAACTATTAATTTGTCACTGGCGCAACCATCAAAACCGTTGGAAATAAACATGATTTGTCCATGGAAGATATTCGAACAAGATATTATACAATATTGTGATAATATGTTTCAGCACAGTCAATTATCACAGTTGTCCTCGAGTACCTTTCTTGAAAGCTTGAAGCCATTGTAGCCCTCAGCCAGTGTACCAAGTCCCTCAGTTTTTCAGCCTGGAATGATAGCCAACTGTTAAAAACGTTGGAGGCAAGGCTTTCAGATAAACCAAATCTACATCTTATATCTGCAAACTAGAGATTTAATGGGGTTTTTTTTCAACTAAGTCAACAATACCTAAACATGCATACTGAACTTAAAAGGTTGATCACTTTTTTGCATTACTCGAACTAATGTTTGAAATGCAGTTAGTGACAATCCAGACGAGCATAACGTAAAGATTTCGAGTCTGTTATGATATCATTATAAATCTAAGATCTAATTCATTTTAGTATATAGCCATATAAGCCCCACCCTAACGCCTAAACCCCCGACCAAGGGGCCAAAAATTTCACGATTATGGTGGACGGATACATGAACATCATAACCATGCATTCAGAATTTTTCCTTACATGTGTGGGAGTAGAGAAGATTTTTTAAAATTTGGCATATTGGCCTCGCTCGTGGCGCCCCAGGAGTGGTAAAGCCATGAATTTCACAATGTAGATTTTTCTTACCATGGAAATACTCCACGCCATATATAGTAACAATTGGCCTTGTGGTTTTTTAAGAAGAAGCTAAACAGAAGTTATTGTGTGGGGGATGCATTATTTAATGTATAGTTTGTGTGTAAAGAAATGAGCAGACCAGATTCTACTAACCCTCCATTTCTACAAAAACTACTTTTTCTTTACCTGTACTGGATCTAAATTGAAACAAGTATTCCTTCTAAAGGAATGATTGGTAATGATGATATATTGATAGCTAGAAGCAATCAACATGATCAGTTTGATGTAAAATAATTTAAAAAGTTCTGTATTTTTTACAAAATATAGAATATTTTGAATCTGTACACCATAATTTCATCATTATATACCGTCAACAAATTTAATTTTGAAATAAATTTGGGGAAAGGCGTTGGTAAACATATTTTTAACGTAATTATTAAATGTTAATGTATCTTCTTCTTCTTCTTCAGAATACTGAGTAGGCTCTTCAAAGAGCATTAACACGTATACAAAGAAAGAGTTGCATTGAAATAATTTAATGCGACTGAAAAACATTGAATGCCATCATAACTTGCTATTATAGCATTATAACGTAACCTTGTTTATAAACCAAGCCGTCTTCCTAGCTACTATTATGCAACATTAATAGATCGAGGTCAGTTCATGGAGCATCTTTTTATGATTGAGGTCAGTCCAGCGAGGTCAACTGCATTACTGAATGAATCTTTCGATCGAAATTCTTACAAAATGTGCATTCTTGAATTAACAGGTCGAACTGTATTTTATGTATGTTTGCATCTCTTAAGGTAAATGAATTGAAATAAAACCGAGTAAAATGTTACATAAATACTAAATCAAGCTTCAAGTTTTTATAAGAACTACTTATGCAAGCGGAATGTGTGCGCAAGTGGAAGCATTTGCCGTATGCCTCATTGCTAGCGCTAGCAACTACGTTAGTCTTTTTCACTGGAATACGCATCCTCGACTCCATAGCAGGGGATTCTGGGAATACTGTACTACTGTAGATAAACTGTACGATTTGAATTTCGTTTTATCATCTTCACATGAAGTTTTGTGTTTTATTGTAAATGTCAAAAAGTGACAGTAGCTTAGGTCTTATAATGCAAAGTTATTTTCAATATTATAATAAATAGCTAGCTTTATCTTAAATTCCTTCAAGGTCGGAGAACAACTTCGGATATGTTTTCCGAGCTTGCCGGAAAGGCCCGAAAAGATACAATAGCTACAAAACAGTACCAATGCTTCTTGAAAATTTGAAAATTGAAAATTACCTTGAAATTGAAATTACAGTACATACATAATGATTAAGGCACAGTCAATGAGCTATGCCATTGCCGACGTGAAGCCCACTCTAGATTCACAATTCTAAATTGAGACCCCACTTCAGCACAATTCCGTTACACCACTGTGCTATCCTGTTGTTAATTAATCAATTCAGAAATTGAAACCAATGTTATAGAAATCTGCTTCTTTGTTTTACGACGGCTACAGCGCTAGCTAACCAAAAGATAAGCCTGTATGGACACAACAGTATCAATTTGTTGATTTGAACTGCTTACTTTCAGTTATTTTCACAGAAGTGAAGCGGAAGTAGTTATTGTCAAGTCGTAAATAAAATTTCTGTTTAAAATTGTGTTATTTTAGCGATATATATTAAAAAGTACTCAACTAATTGACTTGGAAATTAAGACGGTTTGTCCTATTATTATGCCAAATTCGTGTACGAAGTTTCATAAATATCCGTGCAATGGTTTTCTTGTAAGTTTTCTTCCAAGATGAACACACACACTTTTATGTTTAAAGTGTTTTTTGTTTTCCGCGAATTCAACCTACCGGGATTTGCTGCACAATGAAAAAAATCGCAATCTTTTCTGACCGCGATTTTAACCTGCTATTAATACAGTACATTTAATTCTGCTGATTGAGCAGGTCAACCTAAACAGTTAATACGATTTCTTGCCATATTTTCCTGTGTCGATTTGGCTCGATGGTCAATCATGATTTTACTTTCATCTGAAGTAAACACTCTTTTTTCAGTTCTTGTCTTTTCCCCATGCACCACGCAAGCCGCTTCTTTCGATTTATATCCTTCATAGCAAGTTTCGTCTTTGCAACATATCTCCTGTAATTATTTTGTGTAAATAATTAGTTTACTCACTCGTTCTAGTTTTTCCTCGTTAAATTTAGCAGTTATACAATGTAATTGAAAGGGAACATCCCCTATATGGGTTTTTGTGGGGATTTTTAAAATAGAAAATCCTTTTTAGCTTTCGATAATCATGGGGCTTTATTTTGGAGGCCTGTCGATTTTTGGTTTGTTTTCTAAAGATCCCGTGTCTGAAAAATTTCTACAAATGTCAATAACTGTTGATTTGAGCATTTTCAACAATTTAGTCTGTCTTCGTGAAAGTACACTTTGCATTAAGTCCACAAAGACTTTATTGGCGTCTGCTTCCAATTCTTTTACCTATTTTTCAAATGGATATAACTACTATAATAGACCCTCCTCCAAGTATGTAGATTATGGTTTAAGTAACCTTTCATTATTTTGGTAATGATAATGAATTTTTTATCCAATCAACGCCGACAAAAGGTAAGGTGCCAATATTATTACATTTGTTTCGGATGGTTTATTGGGATTAGCATCTAAAGAACCCATCTTTTCCAACAACATTGATACTGTTTATTTATTTTTTCTCGTAAAGGTGATATGATGATTTCTGTATCCAACTATGAAAGGCAATCATTCTGGAGTGATCGTCTGATACAAAGCAAGCGACTAGTTTTATATCCACCAGGGGAGGTGGATGCATACGGCATGGTCAATAAGTTCTTATGCCGGGGTAACCTGATTGGAACAGAAACAAGAACAGAGCTGACATTTCTAATGGAATTCAAGTCTCTGTTTTCCCAAATGGAATTAAAATAATAGCAAGTTTCACACAGTCATCAAAAATTAGTGTTGATAACTCTACCAGTCAATTTAAAGCCTTAGGTAGGTAAAATATATGGATTAAATATATGGATAACATTTTGACCACGATACTGAGAATGCATCAACTTGATATGCTTCTTGATCATAATTTCACGAAAGAAATTTAGTTCACTGTTTATTTAGACTTGAAGCAAACAAATCTTTGTCTAGCATAAAAGACTTATTTTAAATTTTTTTTCAATTATTTTTTATTTCAACATCCATTCTTTAGAATCTGAAAACTTTTTTGATAATGAATCGGCATTAATATTTTTCAAAGCATGGGATATACTGAGCAGAAATAAACAATGTTCGTTGGAAACACCATTTCCATATCTTTATCGTTAATTTATCTATTTGCTTTGATTTCTATACAGCCCATTGCATTGATATATGTTGTGTTGTCAGTTTTATGTTTTGGGCTGAATTTCTTAATAAAGATTTTGCCAGACTTTCTAATATATTAATTTGTAAAACTCCATCTTCATGTGTCCATCTACCTCCTGTCATTTTATTTTCAAATCTTGCATTCCATCCTTGTAGTGATGGATCAGTTTCTAATATATTAATATGTAAAACTCCATCTTGATGTGTCCATCTTCCTCCTGTCATTTTATTTTCAAATCTTTCATTCCATCCTTGTAGTGATGGATCAGTTTCTACCCAAAAATCCACAGTATTAGTTAGTTTTGATTGGTTTTCCATTCAACATTCTAAGATTCGCAGGCCACCATTCTGTTTTATAAAAGCCAATATCAGAACAAACCATATAAGTCTTAAAGCTGCTTGGTCCGATTTTTTTGTAATTACAGTCTTAAAATTTTTCCCATACAAATCATTTATCTTAGAAAGTTATGGACTTTCTCCTATTTACACCAGCAGAATCAGTCTCCTTTCAAAGTTAGAAATATTCAAAGTAAATTAAAATATTAAAAATTTGGGCAAACGAAAAAACAAACAAAAATGCATCACGGGAATGTTTAGAAAAGGAAACCGCTTGGTTTCGTCCCCCGAATGATTGGGGTTATTCAACCCGCATGCTATGCATCGATTGTAAAGAAAGCAGACTTTGGAAATATTAGCGAACAAAACGTACCCATGTTTATTTGTAATTTGTCTGATCATTTCGACCTTTATTTAAAGCGATGTCAAAGACGTAATACAACCATACCCGTCTCGTCGTCAGGGGTGTCATAACATGAGGCGAAATAACGCGGTACCTTTTAATGTCGTTTGTTTTGTTAGCAAATTTTGTACGTATTTTTCTTCATTGAAATTTGGCATAATTGACGGGTAAAACTACTGCAATGTCTATTATTATACATATACTAAGCATAGCCTTCGTTTAAAAGCGTGCATAAAATTTGATATAAAATCGGTCCGAGCAGCTTTAATTGACTTGTTATTGTTCGTTTTCAAGTTCATATCCTTGTCTCTTTCTAACTTTCTATAATGCAATGGACCTTGCAAAACAGCATTTACAAGCATGCACTAACAATCCATTCAAAGAAGACAACATGCGAACTTATCAATATTTTGTTGATTTCATATCAACACAATTCAATCATTTGCATCATCATACATTTTATTACTTTGATCATATTCTGGAATTGAAACAAATTGTTTGACGGGTTTATGATTTTTATTACACAAATCGCCTTATGTCATAGTAGAAGATATCCCATAGCGTGTTCCGGAGATTGTGGATATTACGAGGACTGCGCACCGTATTTTCGGCCATTTGATTTGTCAACATTGAGATTGCTTCAATAATCATATCGATACCTAGCTGAGTTTTAATGCTGAACATTCGTAAAACGGAACTGTCCGCCATATTTCTCTTTCACCACTGCTGCCTCTACAACCCCCTATATAAGGCACAGACCTCTAAACAGTTCCAAATATTTCGCTGTTGAGGTCCCGCCTGTGTGGACGTACATTTTGCCTCGTCGTGTTACTCGATCGCGATGAAGTTATCAATTTGTATGCACTTTTTCACGCCAGGAGAATGGTAACATCAAATACATTGGTAAATGCATTATCTACAAACAGAATACCGTACATAATAAGAAAAATATGCATGAAATCCAAAGACCTCCAAAAGAACACTACACGTCGGCCACGAGTTTTAGGTGTGCAGTCGAGTGTGACGAAATCGAGTGGTTTATATACCAGGTACCGGTGCCCATTTGCGAGCAGTTTTCAGCTATTGTTATCATGTACTTTCCGAGGAGATGATTCCGTGCATTGCTTATTTCGTTTCTTAGTTTTAGCAGGTGTTTTTTCGTGAAAACCCGGGTCTGCGTTTTATGCTTTATCCCCCTGACCAGTTTCTTTTCATCTGCGTTACAGATTGTTGAACTCTTTGTGATAATTTTGTTACCAAATATTTCTTCGATATCCGAATACTTCTCATTTTTGCTGTCCCCCAGAGATAACATGTCCGCATTTTCGTGACTCACTGACGCCATAACCGTCGAACAAAATCGACCTTGTCAAACTTAACTTGCCTTCTTTTATATCAAAATCACTCAAACTTATATCTACTATCAATTTAAATATAGCTGTATTACAGCTCAAATGAAGAACAAACTTGTAAGTTCTAAGACATAATCAATATGTCAACACCGCACCTATATTACAGGTAGACCCGTGTTAGGGGTGAACTCTACGTGTCGCTCCCTCAAAGAATAAGAATGGCTTGAAGCAAGGGTTTATATACGATAAATATTCAGGTAATACATACATCTTAAGAATATTTTCAATCTTTTTGAAATGAGGTTCGCTTTGCTGGCTTGAAGTAAAATGCTGTATGATACCCTTTGCAGAGCCGAAAGGCGATATGTAATAGAATGTCTTTTATTTGTAACAAGCAGTCAATTAACAAAAGTTCACCTGATAAACTTTGTGACTTATTTTAAAATTTAAAGAATTTTACTTCTGTCGGAGCTCGATTTATCGGACATGATCGGTTACTTTTTCTATCGGTTTTTAACGCCGCCATTTTGTGACCGAGTACTTTTTTCACGTGTCTGTAGTACTTCGGTATACTGTTAGCATATTCCCATAAAGTGCCTCTTTCTTACTCTAAAACGACATCTTCTCTCCTCTGACATGAGCCTTTTTTGGGGGGTTGGTTTCAAGTGTATTCTTTCTACCTTCAATCTATATAAAATATAATTAATTAATCTTTATAGTTAAAGTTTATATTAAAATAAATTTCTTATTATTTAAAGAGTTTATAGTCACCATCAACAGGTAGAAATACGTTATTTGGTCATTTCGTTTTCATATATACCGGGTATTAAAAGACAACTTTATTTTAGGTGTAACCGGTAATCTTTCCTTTTTCTATTTGCAGGAGATTTTGCTCTTCGTCGGGGGTTGCGGACCTCTTTCATTTTCTATTCCTATTTATCTGCGTATTTTTATATAATATATGTATTATGTAATTTGTAATATGTCAAACTATAAATATGTGGATTAAAATTTCCTGATAACATACATTTACTTTCAAAGTAAGAACAAATAAAAGCAATAATTTGCTTCATTTTCTTGTCTGCGCTGATTTGAGCCCACTGGACTAAATTCTGTATTGTAAAAACTGTTTAAGTCCAGTAAATGTCAGCCGTTTCATTGAATTTGGAGTGAATGTTGTCTTGAAATCTTCAGATGCTTTCAAAATGGCTGATGTATAGAAGTTCCCAACCTTGTTCATCCCACCTAAAACTGAAATTTCACTTGTGTACCCTAAAAAAAATCCAGCACAAAATATTAAGGTGACTCTATACACCCACAGTTTATTCCAATTTTCAATAGAAGACCAAAAAAAAACCCATATACTTATCAAATATTAAAATGATGATAGGGATACTATAGGTATTTTTAAAGATTTTTTAAATGTTTTTTCGTGTTTTGTAAAATAATTTTTAAAAAAATTAACTATAAACAAATTGAGAGAATTTTTTTCGTCATCAATCTAATTAAAATGATCTTTCATCTCGCTCTCTGGTATGTATGGTTGCCGCTCGTGAAAGGATCTATCGCAACCCCGCTCAGGTCACGTTCTGGTGACTCCGTGTCATGACCCTACTTAAAAAAAATTGACCAATGTAAATTTTTGTTTCTTTATCAAGTTCGATATATCAATCCAAAATGGCGTCGTACGAGAAAGTGGTTGAGTTGTTTAATAAAGTAGAATAGAAAGATAAGCAGAACGAGATACTAGACTCGATTCTTGGTAAGCGACACACGTTAGCTTTTGAGAAACATTTCGTGCAAACACCGTCAGTATTGTCCGGTATTGTTGTAACTTGACAGATTGCAGCACGCTTCTCTTCGCATAGACGGATTTTTAACTTCGATAACTTCTTAACAGTTGATTTGCCGTTCTCGTCAATCTCTTTTACTATAAAAGAAAATCCACATAGGCAGCGTATGTTTGTGAAGCCGTATATCTTTCGCGGTGTCATGGACGCCGCAATCTTTGTTTTTACGCAGCCGACTGTCAAACGGAATATTTTATAGGCGATACGCTGATTGGTTGGAGCAAAAGGTCACCAGAACGTGACCTGAGCGGGGTTGCGTTAGATCCTTTCACGAGCAGTAACCATACATAACAGAGAGCGAGATGAAAGGTCTAATTTAAATTAAATTGTTTCGTCATATGATGGATATTTCCTTCGGGCACCTAAATAAATATATATATATATATATATATATATATATATATATATATATATATATATATATATATATATATATATATATATATATATATTATGTAAAAATGAAGTTGTCAGAATTTTTATTGTTAACGTTCAGTTTATGATAGCTACAGGTTTGTAACTTCTGGTCTTAAAAAAATCGCATGGACGTCTTGATGTTTACAGACCTGCAGCTAAGATAATGACGGAATGACCTTAAACACGAACCTGAATTCTTCCTTTAAAGACACGTCTTTTGGCTACGGTGCATATCGTGCTCTCAACATCCCGCTTAGAAGCTATGTTCAAAACTGTTGAATAATCGAAGATTTTTATCGTGCTGGAACATACTTCTAGGGCTCGTGTAGAATATAACACGAGGTAAAAGCATTTTTAAAAAAACAATGAAGGCTGCCACCTTGCTTCATCAGGTAATGTCTTATTAACATTTTTAATATATTACTAGACGCGCGCTGATTTGTGTCCCTTCAGAAAATCTTCTCTCTTCGGGATAAAAGCCTATCATTACCAACTGGTTCAAATTATACGAAAATACGACACGTGATGATTCTGTCCGTAAACATATGACTATACAGTGACCTTGATAAGAACTATTAATATGAACACATAAGCAATTGTGTTCAATCTACGCAATTATGAATATTAACCTATTGATCACTCTGTTGGAAAGTCCTTTGGAAAGTACAGTTTGAATTAAATTGTGCAGTTGTATGGGACGAGAGTACTATATTTCTCGTAATTAAAGACTATATGGAGCTTTATTATTGCATGCTTGTCACAAATTACATGTTTTCTGTTGACCTATATGCTCGTGTCCATACTCATGTTTGTACTGATGCGAGAGGCAGAAGGCCCGCATCCCTCTACGCTGTGATGGACAGTTTTGATACTGTATTTGGAAATGAAATACTGCTTTTAGAATTGGTCACTGAATCTACATTCATGATCAGCAGAGGTGGTCACAACTTACCGGAACTGTCCGTCATAGTCGATAGGGTATATATACTCATGTCATTTTTGTTAGAGAAGAGAACCGATTTAGATGAGAACTGATGTTATACCACTATACGACACGACAATAAAATTGTGAAAACAATTACTTGAACTTTCCTTGAGTAAATAATAAGCAACAGACGAGGAGACTTTGCGTGGTCAACGAAACGTCTGACATGTCGATTAGTTTGTCTCGGGCTGATGATTGGTTTTGAGAATTTGAAAAATACCAAGATAGTGGACGAAATACAAAGAAGGTTGGAGCTATATTATGGCCATATTATGAACATGTATCAAATGTAAAATAATCTTTTTTTTCACTTTCACTATAGTGGTAGATAAAATGAACTCATGGTTATGATGTTTAAGAAGCCGTCTACCTAAATTGTGAAATTCATGCCCCTCGACACAGGGATTCAGGCCCTAGGGTTACTACATGTATACTTTAATTTTGTTTTAAACGATTTTCTGAAAGGCGACAAAGAGTCTTCTCAATAGGACATAACTTTTTAAGGAATATATTATTTGCCTTTTTCCACACAAGCAAACAGCAAAATCTCTCACTTTGTCTTGTTCATCCCTTACTTGTCAAGTTGTAGACAAAGTATTAAGAAAGTGTCCATTTCAGCTATCAGTGATGATGATTATGGAAACAATGAGGTAAAAGATTTGTTGCCTCTATTTTTATAAGGACATCTTCGGCATGATGACACATTTCCCCTCGTTTCTCAAAAACAGATGCTTATTTATCAGTTAATGATGAATCTGGAATGGGTTGTGGAAAATATCCCATAATTATGCATTTTTCAAAACGTCCGTTATGTTCCAAATGTTGTTTGCAGTAGTTGGTCTAACCACTTTTGGAAAAATTGTTGCGTATTTTCTTGATCACTTGGGAGAAATCCATAATGAACATTTTAAATTATTGTATCTGTTATAAATGATTTTGAATGCTACTGTTGTAGGTTTGTTTCGAGAAGGTTGGCAGAAGAATATGCATCAAACCTTTGTTGCTTTGAGTTCCTTCAGTGCTCACAACTGTTATTTTGTAAACATTGATAACATGTGAACTGCCTTCCAAAACAAGTAAGCAGTCACAAAAGGAAAGTGTGCAAAGGGGAATCGAAACCTGGTAAAACCAACGAACACAAAATGCAGAACATGAGTGGCAAGCTGTCGCTCTTTTTAACCGGTTTTGATTTTGTCCATTACAATGGATTCTGGAGTTAAGTTTGTGAATCCAATGAGATGAATGTTTCCTTTGACTTTTGAAAACTGAAGGTCGCAGGAGCAGGTTCTTTTTCAAAGCAATTGCCAATGATGGGAGTTATGGAACTGTCCTTGTTATTTTCATTTGTTCGTTTACGATTGTATTTGCACTTCCCACACATTAATATCAATGATTTGTTTGGCACAATACAAAGGCAATTCTCATCATCCGCTAGAGACATGTTCTTTTAGAATAATGAATCATCTTTAGACTGTAACATATTATTGTCAAATCCATTACAAAATTTTAAGATTTTAGATGTATTAAGTACCATTTTATTGTTAGACTGAAAAAATAAATTCATTTCTGATTCAAATATTTTTTAAACTGACTTCTTTTTCAATTATCAACAGACACCATCTCCCTTCAGATAATGTAATGTGTAGCAATATTCTGTTGCCATTCAAGATAAAATATCTCAGCCTACATGTAACGACACTATTGATTTTGGACTGACAAAAATCTTCTGGCATAAATAATGAAATGTTTTCATAAATTGAAGTAAAACTGGCAAGTTTTTCAACAGGATTTTTGTTTTCCAGGTAATGCCATGTTATCATTGAGTTAGTCTACCCCAATCCTCTTTGCACCTGACTTTAGAAACGGAAATGTTAATATTTCCATTAACTTACAGAATACTACGTCCTACATTATATTTGTCTACGTCTGGCATATTTTTTCTTTTGTAAAATATCTACCAAATAAATGAATTCATTTTAGGGAGAGTAGTGATGACGAGAAATATGGCGGACGGTGCCTATTTACGAGCGGTGTTCTAGCTGAACCCTGATACCGGCATGCAAACTTATGATGAACTTATTTAATTGAAATTTAAAATGATAAACATTAACAAAATAGGGAAACAGTATGAAAAAAAACCCCGAATATCTGAAGAAGAAATATTGTCAAAAATGATTTTGCATGGTTTTTTTTTTTAAGTAACTGAACATTATGTGCACCCCCTCGGACCAAGGTACTTTAATCTCTCTCACAGATTCTCACATCTTGGCCTTCTTCGCATCTCTGATTAGAAAAATAAAATTATTAGAAATTCATTTACAAATTGATAAAGCAAGCGAATTATCACATAGCTTTAGAATATGATAAAAGATAATATATTTAACTTAAATTTCACAAATAAATTCTCCATTTCTTTTCAGACCGGTAACCGTTACCGGACTGAATTGTCTGTGAGGAAAAATCTTTGGAAGATTGCATGCATCCGTTCGTTGAATTCAATGAGATTGCTACAGTAAATAATAAATCCGTAATATCAGTTTGATGGTACATGGATGTAGACAATTGGTTCTTGTTTATTGGTTTTTTACCATGTTAAATAAAATTAAATCATTCAGATGGGATATTTTTATAAGCTCTCTTTATTTCATTTTAATACTTTACTTTGACAAACGTAAAAAGGTGTAATGGCAAGGACAATATTGTCAAAAATAAATATTAAAACAATAAAATTTATTAATGTAATAAACACCAGCAATAGTTTTATAGTATATTAAAACGGAAAATGCATAGTCTGAAAAATAAATCGAAAGGCAAAACTTGTTTTAAAGAAAAAGAAAGTGGTACCTGGTAAAGGACACGGACTCAACTACTCCCTCAAAGGGTTCTTGGAGTTCTGTGTGTTCATATGCCTGCAATTGTAAGTCAATATTAATCAATATTAGTCTGATGAGGCATCAAGATAGCATCTTCATATGAAGAAATTCCATTACAATATTTCAATATTGTACTTAAACTAAATATAATTCATTTGATTTTGAAGCAGTACTTTGTCTAAATGTATTAAGTTTACAATGACTTTTTTGATAACAAAACCTATTGTGTTATCAGACAGTGTATGCATTTTACCTCGAACTTTGTCAGAGGGGTGGATAAGTAGCACCTCTGCTTGTTGAAGTCGTTACTGGGAACTATATTCCGTACAATGTACATGTCCCCAGCTACGACCCCCAGGTCTGTCTCCTTACCCAAGAGGGTACGGAAAGCAGATCGACCATCCATGGAAAGCTGCACCTCCGTCCTTTGAAAACCAGTCGATACCACCCCCGTCTCACCAATCTGAATTTAAAATCAGTTATTAGAATAGTACTCACTTGTACGTACTCACGGCCATCGTGAAGGTTTGAGGATTATTAAAAATCATTTCTGTTTTTTTTTTCTTTATGGGTCATTTTGAATATGGTGCCCATTACCTACAAAATATATTCAGTTAACTATTCAATATTTGTTCATTTTACATTAACATACATCCTTTCGCCGTGGGTGCGTGTGTATTTGAGCATTTGTTTATGTTTGCCATTATTTTGTTGTGTAGTAAGTGTTAAAATATTTTTAAAGAAAAAGGGATGCAACTCCATAAAATAAAAATACTTACGGCAGAGTCCGCCTTCAGCTCAATACCGAACGAGGGGTGGCTAGTCGTTCAGATGTTTACAGTTTCCCAGGAATTAAACTTTCTTTGGCCTTTGCCAGATTCCTGAAAGTCGAACCATTTTGCACAGCCCCTCCCCCTGAACTATTGCTGGCATGTAATATTTGATGCTTCAGCCGGATGACTCGAAGCGGCTCTTCATTGTTCTTATCGTAAATTGATGCAAAATATACACTCTGAGATTCTGAAATTAAAATAAAAATCTATTATTTGATATCTAAAGAGAAACGAAAATATTTTTGCATTTATTGTCACAATTTGAATGTAAATTGTAAGTCCTAAGGCGAAAAAAGAAAACACAACAAAAAAACACGAAGTTGTAAAATACTGAAGAAACATATATTATAGACTGAAAGAGCAGGGAATACTAAATTAAATAAATCTACAACCTGCATTTGTTTGTACACTCACACGTTTATAGATTAACAAAACGTATAATTTCGACATATAAAAAAAGGTATCAACATGAATAAACAACTCTTACTTTTTTGTCGCAAGTTCCGCCATATTGCTACTTCAGGGGGCCGAAGTGATTTTAGCTGCGCTCTCTCTCTCTCTCTCTCTCTCTCTCTCTCTCTCTCTCTCTCTCTATATATATATATATATATATACGCTTTTAAAAACATTAGTTTCTGGTTGGCATTTACCAATCACGAAAAAAGTCAGGTGAATTCCAAATTTTAGATTGGTGTTTTTGAATGGATCCATGCTGAGTCTGCAGTTCAATACCTTTACAAGTAACTCCTTGTTTGCTTGCTGGAGTAAACGCAATGAATGAATTGGCAGGAAAGTCACCTGATATTTAATTAAGTGACCGCTGTAGCATGCTCTTTATTTCCACTAATTTCTATAATAATGCAACTAGTAAATATAAGAAACACATTTATGTACATGTAACAATGACCTGCTTACATTGCATTAAGATATATTGAATATACACTGTAATATATTAAAAAATCAAAATACAATGACCAATTTAAAACAAAGTTACGAATAAATTCTTTTATGAATATATATATCACAACAATCGAATAGAGATACAGTCTTCATGGCGTATTCGGTTCTGCGTTGGCTCTTAAATTTACCACGCTCGTCGAATCAAAGTAATCTGAGTAAAGCCTTCTTGTGTACAATGTCTACTTAATAGTCTGCATTTCCGACTTTTATATAGACAAACATCCCACCTGTGGTAAAATGCGTACTAGACTAGATATTTTTGTTTAAAAATTATTTAGTATTGGAATTTTTTTTTAGATTAAGCCAATAAATGGGTTTTTTTTTCATTTCACGAAACAAACAAATAAAAAAAAATTTGTACATGACAAAAAAAGCCCATGGCCAGTCTTCGTGTTTTCTTCAACGCAAAAGATTCAATGACTTTGTTTGTGTCTATAGGCCACTGTTTGTACGTGTACGCATGTAATACCGAGAGACTTGAAAGTCTGGTAGAAGGCATGGTTGACATTGCATGAGTTTTCACTCGTCTCATTACACTAAAACTGCGTTTTGCTGTCGCGGTAGCAACGGGCATAGTGATAGAGACAGATGAAGATATTTGGATAAAGATCAGAAGTAGTAACAGCCAAAGTTTCCAGTAAAGTGGCTGGTTTGCAAGTTGGATCTTTTTCTATATCCCATCTGGATGGAGCTGCAAGTGAAATAATAAAAAGGTTGTTTAAAACAATATTTCAATTCCTTAAATTCGAAAACCCCTCGTAAATATTGGCACCGTCACACAGGTAACTTAAACCTAGTGGACATGTAGTATTCCTTTTGTGGTCTTTGGATTTTAATATGTATTTATGTCTTTTTTTATGTGCCTATTCTGACTGTAAATAATACATTGACCTGTTTGTTATCCCCTCGCACAACTTTCATGTGTGTCCATTCCAGCCTTTAAAGCAAAATTTAAAAAAGACCCTCTCATGCATGTTTGTCAAAATTTGTACACTTTATAAGCATGGCCAAAGGACAAATCCTATTTATTTTCAAGTAATTCTGTTAAACATTTATTAAAATATCGTTAGAATTACAACTTAAAGTAGAAATTTCATGTAACCTGACAATAGACATTTCCGGTCTGCGAAGGTAAACATTTATTATCATTAATGCAACTTTAAAATACATTTTACTACTCAATGTATTGAGTTTTGTGTTTATGTGAGCTCTTTCACAGGTGTGCTTTGATAGGAAAATATTAATAATTACCCTTCTTAAATCTTGTCAAAAGGAGACTGAATGGAACGTTTGGCGATTCATTGGAATCCATCAGCTCATGCCCGTAGCAGATACCTGTTGACAGAAAGAGAACAAAGAACATGTTAAGATTGTTAAATTTAAAAATTATTTTTTTAAAGGTCTAAAACATTTTGAGGCAAATAAGTTTTGTTACAGTAAATGGATTTTTAAAGAGAACATGAAATAATGTATCATGAATTTTTTTTTGTAGAAAATGGAATACTTATTTAAATAACATGTTCACAAAACAGGCAAAACACTCCCGGCAGTAGACTAAGGTGGCCTCTTGATTTTTTGTTGCAGTCGTGGTTGCTCTTTTGCAGCCTTTTAGGTCCATCTCGTACGTTCCCCTGCATCTTTGGATAGGAAGAAATGGGGAAAAAACTGTTGTGTTTTAATCCAGTTTCATTCTCAGATAGAGATAGTATCTGGAGAGTAGCTCTCGGCAGCTTTCTGCTCTAATGATATAAGCAACTCGATGAGTTCCGAAGGAGCACTGCTTAAGAGGCAAATCAACTTAAAAAACCTGTGTGGAATAATAAGAAAAAGAATTCAATATCCAGTCATAAAGCAAAATTAAAATGGTATGCTTGTTTTTATCTTTAATATACTAAATTTGCAATGAAATACTAATTAAAACATTCTTTAGGTCATCTGAGTGACACGGGTACGCTATTGCAATTGGTTTTCGTCTGTTGTTGTGTGTCATGTGTTAACATCTTGTAAAAAAAAAAACTACATAGCCGTTAACTTGTACTCTTACAAAATTTAAAATATTCAGACGAGTATGATGATGGTGGAAAAAAGAAACCCTTACCAACAGAAACAGATGTCAAATTGCGGTTGACACATTTCGGTAAGACGAATGTTAAACAACAAGTAAGTTAACAACAAGTAATGTTAAACAACAAGTAAAGCAAGTTTGGAGTCGGCAGATCGTTTATAATAAGAAATTAATTTTTTTAAAAGTAAAAATGTATATTGTATGTGGACTCAGAGTACATGTGCAAAGAAAATAATTTTTCCAATACATTATCGGAAATAAAGTGTAAATATTATCAAAAATGATTTGGAGGGTTTGGCAACAACATAAAGACAGACAGTTATTGACGTCGCACATTCCGCTGCACGGCAAAACTTGTTACTAATTATTTATTTTTTCACGAAATAAATAAAGTACAGATTTGAATTTTTCAGTATGGTTTGTCAAAGACCAGTCATTGAAGAAAACATAGAAATCTTATAAAATTTCAGTGAACAGATTTTAGGTTATGTGTTCTGTCTACGCTATTTTGGGACAACCCTCGTTAACACTGTTCTAATTTGCTATTATTGACATTATTTACAAGAACGATATACAACAAAATCAACAACTTGATTAAAAAACGAAACAAACAGCTTACTGAGCCAAATTTTGGGCTTTATTTTATGAGTATTTTAAGTGGAAAAGGTCTAAGATTCAAGAGAGACATCGATAAATTAACGTTATCACTAGCCCCTATTTACTTCAATGATCTGTTTATTTGTTGCAGATTTACTTTAAAAAATAGATCGATTGAAATATGAGATTCCTTGATGGATCTGTGTATAGGCTATGGTACTTGTGCGACTGTTGAGGCTTGTGGGCCTCTCGTTTTATTTTTTCAAAAGCTGACATAAAGAATTTACCAATGGCAGTTGCATTCGCAGGTCTTCAAGGAGCTTTGTTGAAGTCTTTTGATCCTTTTCTCTCATTTCTATCAAACTTTCCCATACATTTTTGGAAGGATGGAACATCCCATAAACAGGGCTATCTAAGGCAAGACTTTTCAGAAAACGTACATATGGTGGAGGGCATGTAGAGTTTCCAAAGGACTTAACAAGATTCTGAAATGGTACAGTGTAGGCTATGAAATCATATGGTGGAGGGCATGTAGAGTTTCAAAAGGACTTAACAAAATTCTGAAATGGTACAGTGTAGGCTATGAAATCAAAGGAGTTCCACCATTTTCGTAAAACTCAAGCATGGTCAGTGGAGGCTCTTCCCTAGCATACCTCTGAAGCAGTAATCTTGTATATAGATCAAAGATCAGCACATGGTCTTTATGACAGCTAGAATTATAAAAAAAAATGATAGTTTAAATATTTATTTTATTGATTAATGATGTACATATTTTAGGTCATCTGATCAAGTCGCTTATAAGTAGCTAATGCCTATCCAATTACAGCTGTCGTTTACATTCTTATCTGGGAATTTGGTCCCTTTTGAACTAAGACTTTTGAACTAATTGTAATACCCCCACTGCGAAGGAGGGGTGTACTATGTTTTACCCTTGTGTGTTTGTCTGCACATCCGTAACAAAAATTTCTGTCGCATTTTCCCCAGCAATTATTATTGCAGGTGCTTGAAATATTAATGAACTCTTTAATGTTTGGGCACGTGGTGGGATCAATTTTTGTACCAACTTCCTGTTAAATAATGATGGTACCTGTCCCTGGTAAAGGACACGGACTCAACCACTCCCTCAAATGGTTCTGTGCATTCATGTGCCTGCAATTGTAAGTCAATATCAACCAATATTAGTCTGATGAGGCATCAAGATGGCATCTTCATATGAAGAAATTCCTTTACAATATTTCAATATTGTACTTAAACTAAATATAATTCATTTGTTTTTGAAGCAATACTTTTGTCTATATGTATTAAGTTTACAATGACTTTTTTTTTATAACAAAATCTATTGTGTTATCAGACAGTGTATGCATTTTACCTCGAACTTTGTCAGAGGGGTGGATGAGTAGCACCTCTGCTTGTTGAAGTCGTTACTGGGGACTATATTCCGCACAATATACATGTCCCCAGCAACGACTTACAGGTCTGTCTCCTTACGCCAGAGGGTAAGGGTGCAGGTCAATCGTTAATGAAAAGCTGCACCTCCGTCCTTTGAAAACCGGTTGATACCACCCCGTCTCACCAAACTAATTTTAAAATCAATCATTTGACGACGCAAATGATATTTACACTTACTATTTTTATTTAAACAGGTCCAAGTGAATGACGCATATTGTTAGCTGATGATGATACCTAAGCCATCGTGAAGGTTTGAGGAAATAAAAATCATTTCTGATTTTTTTATCGGTCATTTCGAATACGGTGTCAATTATCTACAAAATATATTTAGTTAACTATTCAATATTCGTACTATTCACATTAATATACATCCTCTCGCCGTGGGTGCGTGTGTATTTGAGCGTTTGTTTTGTGTTAGCCATTATTTTGTTCTTGTATTAAAAGTGTTAAAATATTTTTGAAGAAAAAGAGATGCAACTTCGTAAACTAAAATACGAACGACAGAGTCCGCCTTCAACTCAATACCAAACGTGGGGCATGGCTAGTCGGATTCAGAAGTTTATATTGTTTCTCAGGAATTAAACTTTCTATGGTAGATTTCCTGAAACTCGAAACTTTTTGCACAGCCCCTTTCCCCTGATCTATTGCTGGCATGTAACATTGGATCTTCGGCCGGATGACCCGACGCGGCTCTTTATTCGCCTAATCTCATTTGATGCAAGTGATGTAAATTGATTCAAAATATACACTCTGTAATTTTGAAATTAACAAAATACTATGAAAAAATATTTTAAAAAACGAATGAATTTATGCATTTATTGGCAGAATTCAAATGTAAATTGTACGTCCTGGGGCGAAAAAAAGAACACAACAATAAAAACCTGGAGTAGTAAATTACTGATGAAACATACATTATAGACTGACAGAGAAAAGCGGGGAATACTAAATTAAAATAAACTAAAAACTAAATATCACGCATTTGTTTGCACACTCGCACGTTTGAAAATTGACAAAACGTATAATTTCGACAATGTCGAATGAAAACATAAATATAAAAAAGGTATCAACATCTATTATTATACTTTCATGTTAAATACTGAAATTTGATTGGTTTAGACGCAGTTGATAATCCGTTCTATTACCCTCAGTGTTAGCAACCCACTTAGCAACGGGTAACAACGAATTGTTACATGCGCGTACGGTTCGCCGTAGAATTCACGTCCTTTCTATATAAAAGCAATATAAGAATTCTCTAAAATTAAGATATTCAATATAATGAAATAAATAGTGCCTGTTTGGGAGGATAACAATTGAAATTGACACCCCTCAAAAACCATTGTCAACCTCCGCTTCGCGTCGTTTGACAATGGTTTCCTCGGGGTGTCAATTTCAACTGTTACCCTTCCAAACAGGCACTATTTATATATTAACAACTTTTTTGTCGCAAGTTCCGCTATAATGCTCCTTCAAGGGGCTGAAATAGTTTAGCTGGTTTATATATATATGCATTAGAAAAAGTGCTGACTATGCAATTCTTAACCTTTTTTGTTAAAGGGTTGAATTTTTTTGGCTTCTTGTAAAAACAGTAGTTTTTGGTTGGCAGTTACCGATCACGCAAAAGTTCAGGTGGTTTCCAATTTTTAGATTGTTCGAATGGATTTATACATGTATAAACGACACTCATGCGATGCGTGCGTACATGTACTTCGAAAGTCATCTGGTTTTCAAATAATAACGGCTGAAATGCTTTTTATTAGTCCCCTACCGGTTTTCACTGGAGGGGACTATAGCTTTCCTCTGCGTCCGTCAGTCCATCCGTCCGTCTGTCTGTCTGTCTCGGTCTGTCTGTCCCACTTCAGTTTTCCACACTTTTTTTCTTTATACGTTTGAGGAATAATATGAAATTTGCGGAACAGCTTCAAAATGTCAAACTACAGATCAGGTTTACACTTTTGTAGCGTCTGGTTGAAATATTTTCGGGAAAATTAATTTTTTATATTCCAATTGTTTAATTTTCGGGTTCGATATTTTGCATAACACTGCATTGTTTTCATAATTTCCACAAACCGGTAGGGGACGTGTATTGCTTATTCAATACTCTCAGAATGCTTGTTTCAACTAATTTCTATTATGATGCAAGTAGTGAATACAAGAAACATATTTATGTAAAGGTAACAATATATTACATGTTTACGTTGCATGAAGGTACATTGTATATACAGTGTAATATATTAAAAAATCAAAACACAATGACCAAATTTTAAACAAAGTTAGAAAAAAATTCCGTTATGAATAAATATATCACAATAATCGAATAGAGATACAGTCTCCATGGCGTATTCGGTTGTGCGTTTGCTGTTGCTCCGAATCTATTTCCTTCCTGTCACGCCTCTGTGGTTCCTGAAAGTCCTGAAGTAAAATGGCTTTAGATTAAATACTTTTGTCTAACCAGGGATACGATATCAAATACACCAAGTTCCGGTTGACGAATATCAAACTTATTGCTTATGCTTTGTACTTTCAGCTGCAATTTTCTAAGGAGAACAGGGCAAAACAATCAAGGATCGGGAACATTACAAAGATACAGATAAAATTTGAAAATCAACGGAGTAAAGTAAGTCCTTTAAAGAAAGTAACATATAGTTAATCCTAACCAATGTTGTACATTTGCTAATTGAAGGAAACGTGAAAAGGTTCACTCAACAATACTAGTAGACTAATTGTTCTCGAACAATTAGAGGTCTTTCCACCTCATTATTTTTTATGTTTGAAATAAGATTGCTTCAATAGAATAAATTATTTTTTCTGCGTTACATCATTAAAAAAGTGTCAAACGATTAAGTTTGCAATTTTTTATTGCTTAACCTTGACCTTTGACCTTTATGTCATTTTCATCGGACAAGGTAGACGCTTCAATACCAAGTGGTCCGATGTATCTATGATTATTGATTCAAAAGTTTTTTGTGTTTTTTATTGAATGTTCGAAACTTTCAGGGGCAATAACTGCTAGAAAGGGAGTTTGGACCCTTTCGGTATGAATAGATTGAAGGAGCGTCTAAGTGTACTGAATACATTAGTAAAAGTTTCAAGTCTCTATCTCCAACGGTTAATTAGGAGTAGCGATAACAAGCATTTTGTACAATAGGGGCAATAACTCTGTAATTGTTACATGGTAAGGGTCAAAGGGTTATATTTTGAAATGTCTTAAGATGTCCTACTACATCCATAAAAAAGATTTTCTCTACCATCCTAAACAAAATACATCTGAAAATTCATTAATTAAGAGATTTCCAAATGACCTTGACCTTTGACCTTTATATCATTTTGTTCATCCAAGGTAGACGCTTCCATCCCAAGTGGTCCGAAGTCTGTATGATAAGTAATAAAATTGTTGGAAGTGATTTTATAGAAATGTAAATACTTTCAGGGGCAATAACTACTAGAAGGGGGCTCAGATCCTTTCGGTATGAATAGATTGAAAAACCCTCTAAGTGTACTAAAGACATTGGTAAAAGTTCCAAGTTTCTATCTCTTATGGTTTCAGAGGAGTAGCGATAACAAGCTTTTCGTACAAAAGGGGCAATAACTCTGTAACTATTTAAAAGAAGGAGCCAAGGGGATATATTTTAAAATGTCTTAAGATGTTCTATTACATCCATGAAAAAATTTTTCTTTACTACACTAAACAAAAGAGATCTAAAAACTCATTAATTAAGAGATTTTCAGATTACCTTGACCTTTGACCTTTATGTCATTTTGTTCGGCCAAGGAAGACGCTTCCATCCCAGGTGGTCCGAAGTCTCTATGATAAATAATAAAAAAGTTGGAAGGGATTTTACGGAAATTCAAATACTTTCAGGGGCAATAACTAATAAAAGCGGGTCTCGGATCCTTTCGGTGTTAGTAGATTGAAGAACCCTCTAAGTGTACTGAAGACACTGGTAAAAGTTCCAAATCTCTATCTCTAATGGTTTCAGAGGAGTAGCGATAACAAGCTTTTCGTACACAAGGGCAATAACTTGGTAAGTTCTGGAAGTTATCAAGCAAAGGGTCATTTGGTACCATAACTTTTAATGACCAATAAATAAAGAAAAAATTGTTTCAATATCTCTTGAAATAAAAAAGCTGTCCCTGGAAAAAAAAGAGAAGAAAAAAAATAAAAAACATAAGAAATACAAAAGGTCTTTCACCTGAAAGGTAGAAAGACCTAATTATCTTATTCATGTCTAAGAAATCTTATTGTACTCTAAAGATAGTTTGTACGAGTCTCAATTGATGTGTGATACCATGGAGAGAAAATAATTATCGTTGTTTTTTGCGTTCATGCTGATAACAATAATTGTTAGAAAATATGAAGCTTTATTTTCTATCTTAACTTTAACGACATTTTGATTAATATTTAACAGAATGAATTTCTTAGAAATAAATACGATTTGTCCTTTAACCATGCTTTTGAAGTGTACAAAGTTTGTAAAACATACGTGCGATAGTTTTCTTAAAATCTTTCTCAAAATGCTGAAATGGACCCACATACATACACACACAAACACACACTCGCACGGCAGCGATGCAATATCCCAACAAGTTGTGCGAGGGGATAACCAAAAGCTCGATTCTGTCTCCTACTCAACCGGTACGATGATCTGTCACCAACTGTGGGGAAATGCGGACTAGAATTTCTTCATACATTCCATGCTTATCCGAAGGTGAGGCTTAATGTCTTGTGATTTTAAACTTGGAATTATGTCTTCAGAGAAACCAACTACATGTATAATCGAGGCAACTGATGTTTCTTTAAAATACCTTGAAACTGCACGATTATCTGGGACAAGATTGAGCTTCAAAGTATCCTCAGCTACTTTAATGCAGGAAATTGAAAATGTGGTGGAATAAATCGTTAAAAATATAAGCGATATATTGAGTCAAAGTTTATTAAGTTGTATACGTACGAATCTAATCAAAGTACTGGAGTACTAACGGGAGTTGATTTTATCGATTGTCATTTATTTCAAAATCAACTTATCTTGCGTAGCAAACAGTTTCTAGTCTGTATTTAACTTACGCACATTTTTATAATATGAATTTTCAGACTTTTCCGACAAGAATTTCGAGAAACCCCATATGAATTATGTTGTGTAATATTTAAAGATAGATTTTAAACTATGTATTAGTAATCGAAACAATTCTAAAAATTGTATGGATCCAAACACTATTGATATCGAACTCTAGTCTTGTTCAACCAGACGCTCAGCTGTCTCCGTTAATCTCCGACAAGCGAAAGAGCCTCTCTGTAGGAGATTTACGGAGACAGCCGAGCGTTTGGTTGAACGAGACTATATTAAACTCTGGCGTAGTAATACATGATACTACAAAAATATCTACATTGTTCGTATTATATAAAATCTGACTATTTTCAAAGTGTTTATAGATCATTTTTTTGGCAAAACAATGCTTGAGCATACATTACATCAAATTTTTCTATTGTTTTCAAGAACTACGTCTTGTCAGCGGTGATGATTTCGATTTGGTCCAAACACTGTTTCACTTTAGGTTTGCCAGAGTAACTGCATTGGAGAGTTGATTAAAATCAACTCCCAAAAATCATTATATCTACACTTACATCAGGTGCTCCTTATTTCATAATGATATATTATATTTAGTCACGACCGGGACACCTTAACACGTAATCTTTCTAAATATAAATGATCAACACCGCATGTCAAAAAGAAGCCGAGTGCAAGGTCTAACAATGTAATTCTTAAACCTTTTTAGCTCACCTGAGCTGAAAGCTCAAGTGAGCTATTCTGATCACATTTTGTCTGTCGTCCGTCTGTCTGTCTGTCCGTAAACTTTTCACATTTTCAACATCTTCTCAAGAACTACTGGGCCAATTTCAACTAAACTTGGCACAAATCATCCTAAGGCAAAGGGGATTCAAAGTTGTGAAAATTAAGGGCCACACTCGTTTTCAAGGGGAGATAATTAGAAATTAATGAAAAATTTCGAGAAATTTTCAAAAATCTTCTTCTCAAGAACCAGAAGAAAGCCAGGAAAGCTGAATCTTGTGTGGAAGCATCCTCAGGTAGTGTAGATTCAAAGTTGTGAAATTCATGACCCCTGGGGGTAGGGTGGGGCCAAAATGGGGGGGGGTCGAAGTTTTACATAGGAATATAAAGAGTAAATCTTTAAAAATCTTCTTCTCAGAAACTAATCAGCCAGGAAAGCTGAAACTCGTGTGGAAGCATCCTCAGGCAGTGTAGATTCAAAGTTGTGAAATTCATGATCCCTGGGGGTAGGGCGGGGCCACAATGGGGGGTCGAAGTTTTACATAGGAATATATAGAGTAAATCTTTAAAAATCTTCTTCTCAGAAACTAAACAGCCAGGAAGCTGAAACTTGTGTGGAAGCATCCTCAGGTAGTGTAGATTCAAAGCTGTGAAAATCATGACCCCCAGGGGTAGGGTGATGCCACAATGGGGGGTCGAAGTTTTACATCGGAATATATAGAGTAAATCTTTGAAAATCTTCTTCTCAGAAACTAATCAGCCAGGAAAGCTGAAACTCGTGTGGAAGCATCCTCAGGTAGTGTAGATTCAAAGTTGTGAAATTCATGACCCCTGGATGTAGGGTGGGGCCACAATGGGGGGTCGAAGTTTTATAGGAATATATAGAGTAAATCTTTAAAAATCTTCTTCTCAGAAACTAATCAGCCAGGAAAGCTGAAACTTGTGTGGAAGCATCCTCAGGTAGTGTAGATTCAAAGTTGTGAAACTCATGACCCCCAGGGGTAGGGTGATGCCACAATGGGGGGTCGAAGTTTTACATAGGAATATATAGAGTAAATCTTTGAAAATCTTCTTCTCAGAAACTAATCAGCCAGGAAAGCTGAAACTCGTGTGGAAGCATCCTCAGGCAGTGTAGATTCAAAGTTGTGAAATTCATGATCCCTGGGGGTAGGGCGGGGCCATAATGGGGGGGGGGGGGGGTCGAAGTTTTACATAGGAATATATAGAGTAAATCTTTAAAAATCTTCTTCTCAGAAACTAAACAGCCAGGAAGCTGAAACTTGTGTGGAAGCATCCTCAGGTAGTGTAGATTCAAAGTTGTGAAAATCATGACCCCCCAGGGGTAGGGTGAGGCCACATTGGGGGGGGGGGGTGTTAAAGATTTACAAAGGAATATATAGAGTAAATCTTTGAAAATCCTCTCCTCAAAAACTAATCAACCAGGAAAGCTGAAACTTATGTGGAAGCATCCTCAGGTAGTGCAGATTCAAAGTTGTGAAAATCATGACCCCTGGGGGTAGGGTGGGGCACAATGGAGGGTCGAAGTTTTACATAGGAATATATAGAGTAAATCTTTAAAATTCTTCTTCTCAGAAACTAATCACCCAGGAAAGCTGAAACTTGTGTGGAAGCATCCTCAGGCAGTGTAGATTCAAAGTTGTGAAATCATGATCCCTGGGGGTAGGGTGAGGCCACATTGGGGGGGGGGGGTGTTAAAGTTTTACATAGAAATATAGAGTAAATCTTTCAAAATCTTCTTCGCAGAAACTAATCAGCCAGGAAAGCTGAAACTTATGTGGAAGCATCCTCAGGTAGTGCAGATTCAAAGTTGTGAAAATCATGATCCCTGGGGGTAGGGTGGGGCACAATGGAGGGTCGAAGTTTTACATAGGAATATATAGAGTAAATCTTTAAAATTCTTCTTCTCAGAAACTAATCAGCCAGGAAAGCTGAAACTTGTGTGGAAGCATCCTCAGGCAGTGTAGATTCAAAGTTGTGAAAATCATGACCCCCAGGGGTAGGGCGGGGCCACAATGGGGGGTCAAAGTTTTACATAGGAATATATAGAGTAAATCTTTGAAAATCTTCTTCTCAGAAACTAATCAGCCAGGAAAGCTGAAACTCGTGTGGAAGCATCCTCAGGCAGTGTAGATTCAAAGTTGTGAAATTCATGATCCCTGGGGGTAGGGTGAGGCACAATGGGGGGTCGAAGTTGTACATAGGAATATATAGAGTAAATCTTTAAAAATCTTCTTCTCAGAAACTAAACAGCCAGGAAAGCTTAAACTTGTGTTGAAGTATCCTCAGGTAGTGTAGATTCAAAGTTGTGAAAACATGATCCCTTGGGGTAGGGTGAGGCCACATTGGGGGGGGGGGGTGTTAAAGTTTTACAAAGGAATATATAGAGTAAATCTTTTAAAATCTTATTCTCAGAAACTAATCAACCAGATGATTCCTTATAATTGTTAAGACTTTGGTTCCAGGACAATTCTTCGGCCTCACAAGAAGGTTCAGAGTTTGATGTAGCTTAATATCCCATATATAAACAATTGTAAAGGATCTTTTTGAGGACTGCAATACTCAACATGTGATATGACTATAAAATCATCCTGTTAGAAGGGACTAATGATTATAAACATAAGAATATCCAGGGGGGAAAATGGATTTTATTTTTACAGGATCTACATGTATTATTGTACATTGTCCAGATTGTTTGTATTATGACTTCATTAAGCTGATTTTATCATACCCATTGTTCCTCAGGTGAGCGATGTGGCCCATGGGCCTCTTGTTTAAATAATACTTTAACCAGTTAACCTTCTGAAACTCAAAGAGTGCTGGGAGCCTATTTTTCATCTTTGCTCTAATCATTTAAATTCCATAGAAATGTGCCGGTGTCGCTATTATGGAGGGGGGAGGGGAGGTCCCTCAAGAAATACCTGTATCATCGCTTCAGCAAACACTATGTATAGCTCCCAGCACTTTCCACATACTACGGATAAAACCTCTAACATATATTAAAATAAAAATTCATCTCACCTCATCAAGTGTATGCCCTTGCACTAGAGCTGTTATCATGGTGTACATAAATTAACCACCCCGAAAGTTTATTTTAAAACGCGTAGTTACCTTAGATTCAAGGGCAGATCACTCTAGTATGTTTAAACATTCGTAAAGTTTCTTTCGCGCCGGTTTTTGAACTGCTATCTTAAACAGTACATCATAGTGAATAAACCTCCCATGCATTCAATGAACATTTTATTTATTTCACATTTACTTAAAAAATAGTTTTAGAAACGGCATTGGCCACGGGATATATCATCACGCTCCTGAATACTGCACAGACGGGTAATTGTGCAAGGTATTATTCTCTTGATACACAACAACAAACCCTTGAAAGTATTTTCTTGATTAATTTTCAAAAAATTACAATATGAAAAAGTTCCATAATAGTCCTGTAAAAAATTCTGCAATCAACATTATAGCAAGTCTAGAAATTAATCCA
Organism: Magallana gigas; assembly: GCF_963853765.1. Classification (NCBI taxonomy): domain Eukaryota; kingdom Metazoa; phylum Mollusca; class Bivalvia; order Ostreida; family Ostreidae; genus Magallana; species Magallana gigas. Next base: position 33,395,536 of record NC_088860.1, read on the forward strand.
AAATTTTAATTTGATTAAAATGATTCAATTTTCAAATTTTACACGAGAAATTACTTCATATTTGTCATATAGATCACCTTGTTATAAATAAATGCTTATAACATTAATAACCAACCATGCAACAAAATTATTCCTAAGTTAGAAAAATACTTAAACAATAAATTTGTTATTATTTTTACAATTTATAAAAGCAAACACAAAACAAATCAATATATATAATTTTTGAGAAAAAAAATCTCTTTGATTCGAGATCTTACAAATGCAAACATTGCCAAGAATGAGACTGTAACCTTGAGGTAAACAATTATGAATTATTGCAATTTTGCCAAAGTTATAATTGCTAGGGACAGACGGACAGACAGACGGACAGACTGACTGACGCAGAGGAAAGCTATAGTCCCCTCCGGTGAAAACCGGTAGGGGACTAATAACGGATACTGTCAAAAAGTATGGCGCGGATCCAAGTATTTTTCCGGAGCTATGGGGCTTTCATCTGTTTATCACTCGGCTAAAAAAAAAATTTAAAAACCAACAAGCAAATTTTAAAAAAAAAAACACACATAAATGACAATGATTGTATTTTATAGGGCTGCATGCATGTACATATTGACATAACTATACATTTCAGTATTTCTATTTCATGTGCATGAATTTTGGCCATGCATTTTTTACAAATGTTTGAATGGTCATATAATTTAGTGTTATTCTATAGTTGCTTATATAAATTTAATTCCTCAGAAATCTCTTCACTCGTTTCCTAGAACTAGTAGGCAGGACACATTTAACACAAGTTGAAATGATACCTTGCTACGGTTTATACATGTTTATTATCGGTATTTTAGCTGTGGTACACACTGGACTTGGTCCTGTACAGGTGAACAACCTGCTCACAACGATAAATCCCCCCCCCCCCCCCCCCAGTGGACCCTACAACATTAAAACGGAGGGAATACAAAATTGACTCTACGCTGGAGACCATAGCAAAGTTGTCTTGCAATGAGGCACAAAAGGAAGAAATAGAAATGGGAAATGGAAAGGTACTATAATTAAAACAAAATAATTAGTGAACATAAAAGTCAAAGGCATGGGTTTGAAAATGATTTTAATTTATTCAATATAGCGAAATTTGTGGAGGTGCACAAACTGCACATGTTTTTCTACTTAAAGCAAAAATTAATATAACTCTTGCATCTTAAATGTGTGTGAAATAGGAATCACAATTGCCAATCAGTTTTCCTATTATTAAGTTTGAATAATGATTATAGTAACTGATTATAAAATCAAGGATATGTTGGTAATAAAAATTATAAATTATAACCAGCTAATGTTGAACACCTATACATATTATTATCTAGTTTACTAGTTCTTTACTTATTTGTATCTAATTAAAGATGGAAGTAAGCTTCGATGGAGGCTGGCAGAAATGGGGTACAGGTTGGAACTATGACAGTAATACAGGTGAGCTAATTTAAACTTCAAATTACTAACTGTTTATTTGCACAGTCCCTCATCTCATGCTTGAACAGAAAATTACAAAAAATTAAATTATGGAAAATGCACTCATTATCTTCCCAACTTATACGAGTATAACCTGGGTTTGAGCAATTTTCGCTTTTTTTTATAAAGATTATAATTTTAAAAGCGTTAACTGTCCCAACCCAGGTTATACTCGTATAACTTAGGTAGACATTGAGTTAATTTCTTAATTATTGTTAGTAAATGTATCTTGTTTTTCAGACTGAGTATAGTTAAACTAGCTAGAATAATGATGAATAATTTATATTTATTTCACATTTTAAGTTTTGCACTTTGATCAAATACTTAAAACATGTATGTATTTAATTAAATTTATGACTGAAATATTACTAATTAATTATCATGGATGTTCCTTCATGATGCCTTTTATAATGTGTATCATTCTTTTCACAGATATATAGTGGTGGTCACATGTATGAGTAAAATTAACTTGTATATGATTTAATATAGGTCATGGATCATTAATTGGAGAAAAAAAACAGGAAAAGTAATTAAGTTTTCAATAAGAAGCAAGTCCTGCCATGTATGTAGCCTTCATCAGAATAAAGATCATACTATTCCATCTCACGATTGTTCAAGAAACTGGGATGGGTCAAGTAAAGGCATGGAACCGAACATGGCAATAACAATGGCCCGGGACTTGGAAAAGACTGGCAATCCGATTAATATTATCCATGGCGACAATGATTCAACAACAAAATTCCGTCTTCAAGCTGATTTTCCTTACGTGGAGAAAAGAGATGACACCAATCACACCAAAAAAGTATAACATCAAAGCTATATAAATTGAGACAGAAGTACAAAGTTCTGAGACAGCCAAATGTTATATCCTATATTGGTAGATGCATCATGTATGCCATCAAAGAATCTCAGGAAAAGGATCCAGAAAAGTTAAGAATGTCGTTGGATCTTATTGTTCAACACTTGTATGGGGATCATTCCAAGTGTGCCAAAGAAAGTGCTACCTGGTGCAGTTATCTAAAGAACCCTTCAAAGTTAAGGTAAGACTTATGTTCATGTCAATATAGAAAAGAATTAAAAGTATGTTCATGTCAATATAGAAAAGAATTAAAAGTATCATAAATTTATGTAAGAAGGGTTTTACTGTATTCTCCATGTTGATATGTCCTTAGCTCATATCGGTCTGTATATCCAATGTAGTCATGATAAAGACCAAAATAAATGATGGCAATTTTGGAGAATTAGATTACCGTACTCAGTAATAGAGGGTGTTGATTTTATAACATTCTTTTTGACAGGTATCGAAGTCTACCAGAAGGCAAGCCTCTCACATGCGTTGACCTGAAGAGTGCTCTAACAGATGTCATAAATAACCTGAAAGACAGAGCTGCTGCCTTGGCCAACCTTGGATCTACACAAGCAAATAAAAATTTGAATTTCATTGTCTCAACAAAAGCTCCGAAAAACAAGTAAGGATTGTTAAAAATTAAATTTGAAAGTATATGTATACTTGATTAAGATGTTTAGTAAGTTGATGTCACTAAATATTGAGCTTTAAAGTGACTTGCATTTAGTATTGAAAATTGTTTTATAACAAAAGAAATATCTACACAGGTCATTCGGATCAAGTAAATCTTTGACAGGAAGAATATCAGCATCTGTATTGCAAAAAAAATGAGGACCATGGATATTTATCAAAGGCAAATCGATTACTGCCGTTCAAAAAATGAGAATCTATAAGTTATGAAAATTCTTTTTTTTTCATTATTGCACAACATTCATGGTGAACATATATGACATACATGTATAAAATCAGGAATGTTTTAAAAGGAGGGGGGGTTGGAATGTTCAATCCACCTTTGGAAAGTTAAAACTTACCAAAATCACATAGTTTTTCATGTATAAATATCAGTGACAGATGTCACTATAGGAGAAATTGTATTTCAAGTGCTAAAAAGTCAAATTCTATCTGCAATGAATACTGGACCCCGCCCCCCCCCCCCTCCCCTCTTTCAAATCAATTTCTTGTTAACTGATTATTTCCACTTGATATCAATCTTCTTATTTGATAAGCAATTGTATTCCCAACAGCTGCAATTACATTATATGATGCATCCATACATGTAACAAATGCATAATTGTATGCACTTCAGAATTATATGTGTTACATAATTTCTACAAATGTGATAGATTTACTATTTCATAAACAATTACAAGATATGAGCTGCTCGTGAGCAAATTGTGAGAATGTTTTGGTATGGGATATGAAAGCAAGAAGTTTTTGTTTTTGGGGTTTTTTTTGTGTATGACTTAATTATTAGAAGCTCATGAGTATGTAAATTAAACTTTAAACTAGTTACAGTGTTTCCTTTGAAAAAAGGGAAAAAACTATGATTTTTTGTGTACAAAACCCCTTTTATAGTCTATTTTTCCATGGAAACGAGGTCCGACACATATACTTTATTTTAGCTCACTATGAGGCTAATAGTCCAATGAACATTTTCATAAATTTTGGTGAAATCGGTGGACCTGTAAAATGTGTTTTTCACTTGTTTGTTACCATGGCAACCGCGATGAATTATTACAGATTTTTTTTTAAATCTTGATTTTTACGCAAGTTAACACATTTAAAACAACGAAAATGATATATAATGAAAATAAAGTAATGATAAATTTATTTTCAATAATAATTTTATAATTAATTATGCGTTTATTGAATAATAAGTTTTAACATGTTGGCCTTATTTGATTTTTTCAATCATCAAAATTTTCGAATTTGACATCATCTTACTTAAAAACAAGACGGGCATTTTTTTAAAGAAACCAGATATAATAATAGAGCTTTTTTTCCTGAACAAAATGATGTATGGCATGATACGATACTCGAAAGATACAAATTGCAAGAGATCGCAAACCTTACCTTAATCATAATTATATTCCATTTCAATTTCTGTTAAGTTTTAAATACTTCATTTTCAGAAATAACATCACTTATATCATCCTCTGAATCAAACTCTTCATTTTCATCTCTGACTGCATGACTGGTTTCTTCTTCATCATCACTGGCATCAATGGGTTCCTCTTCAATTGCCTCATGGTTTTCTTCTGTTTCGTAAATTGATCGTAAATTTGTTTTTAGGTATTTCAATTGGGAAAATCCCCTTTCTGCTTATGCAGAACTTGGTGACATGGTAAATATGAGGTCGATAACTGCAAGGATGTTGGAAAACTTGTTCTCATATTATCTCTGTACTAAGACCCAATCACTTCTAAGAAGATCACTACAATTAAAACAGAGAAGTTTAACAAGTTTCTCAAAGCTTATATTGTTAAGTAATTTGCTGCACTCAATATATTTTGGATATATTTACCTCTTTAGTATTTCTTTTTTCAACATTGTCCATTCTATTTCAGCTTCAAGAACATTGACTCCAGCTTGTTTCAGGACAGAATCAAAATGTTGAAGTAGAGTTCGCAACTCCTTATCCCCAAATTCTGCAAAATTTATAACATTTTTTTAGTTTTTACATGAATATTTCAACCTAGGTCATTTTTTTTGTTAACATTCACGTATATTACTTTCAAGGATTTTCTAGAAAAACTTTCAAAAGTAACAGAAAAAGAAAACACAAAATGTATACAAAATTAGAACTGAACCTGAAAATAAAAATCAATGTAAACTGATCCTGGAAATTAAACATAATAAACTTGAATCTGGAACTAACAAAAACCGTCAAAACGCCATGTTTTCTGTAGAACTGCTCTATTGAGAGCACTGTTGTGATGATAATTATACAGTCCAGCTGACAAAATGCTCACTCTCTCGTATGTCTTCAATTTTTTAGTTACATCCTTCAAGCTTAACTCTAGCCGATGAGCCATACAATGGATAGTAACAATTGATGGACAGTCTTTCTCCAGGATAGCTCTTACACCAGATTTGCATCCTGTCATTACACTGGCTCCATCACAACTCAAACCAACTAGCTTATCCGATATGTCATTCTAGTCCATCTTCAAATTACTGACAACTGTCTCTTGTAAACCGTGAACATTATTTATGCAGTAGCTTTACTCGCTGAATGAACACCAATGAAATCTACTGTCACAATACCTGCTCTGCATCCTCTAACAAACCACATCTCCTGCTCTTTCACAGCTGAATCAGTTCACCCGTCTCCAATTACAGATAAAAACTTAGTGTTTTTATCTGATTAGGGGGGGGGGGGGGGGGGGCTGGCGTAGTATTTAACTTCAGTTTTCTTATTTTCATATCATTTTTTTCCATACTCCCAAAAACGTAGGGGGCCAACTCCATGGTAATTCAATTTTTATACCCCCCGCAAACGAAGTTTTTTTTTTCGGGGGGGGGGGGGTATATAGGAATCACCTTCTCCGTCTGTCTGTCTGTCTGTCTGTCTGTCTGTCTGTGCAATCGTGTCCGGTCCATATCTTATGGAGAAACATTGGAAGTTCTTACTTTACACAAAGATTGCTTATGACCTAAGGGTGTGTCATGACTTTGACCCAAGGTCATTCGGGCAAGGTCAAGGTCACTGGCAGAAAAAGTGCAAAATTCGTGTCCGGTCCATATCTTTCTTATGGGGAAACATTGGAAGTTCTTACTTCACACAAAGATTGCTTATGATTAAAGGGTGTGTCATGACCTTGACCCAAGGTCAATTGAGAAAGTTCAAGGTCATTGTTTCAAAAAAGCTAAATTCTGTCAGTGTCATGTCTTGTATTAATGGAAATATTAGAAGCTAAAAATTAACAGTTTTCAAAAATAAAGCAGTTGTTATTTATAGAAAATGGACAGTGAAATAGATTCATCCAATATTTTCTATAATAGCAAAAATACACGCGTTATGATTTTTTTCTTAGCGGGGGGTATCAATTGTGAGCTTGCTCACAGTACCTCTAGTTTATATGTAAATTTAAAAATTTGTTGTTGCGAGAAAAAGAAGGGAGTGCCTGATGCACGTGCTTGTACTGTCTAGTTTGTACGATGTAAAGCCTATAATAAACAGACGGGACCCTGTTGTACTCGTAGGTATTTGTTTGCAATAGGAGCAAATCATGCCCTTTTCGGTGTCAACTAACTATGGCCTGTTAATGGTCCAAGCATTTAAAATCTTGCGCTGTCTTTTAGTTTTGTCGTACGCATCATTATATTTTGTTCTATCTGCTTTTGTTTTCTTTGGCTGACTGATGCCATCAATAAACCGCCACATGATTACAATTGTCAAAATCAATTTGGCGTTCTTAAACTAATGTTTCTCGTCGAAATACGAAACACTACACCGATTACGATATTAGATATCTTGGTCATCAAGACGCGGTGACTGTAAAGTGTTTTAATTGTTAAGTCAAGCGTCTTAATGATCGAAACTACGACCGTTGCCGAAAAATTCGGACAAAACTGGAAACAACGCGTTTGTCTCTTAAATTGTTTAATCGCCATGCGGGCAACTAAAATTGCATTTTTAAATCGTCCAAACGGAAGTTTGGTCGCAAAATGGCGAATGGGCGACTGTTAATTTCAAACCCTGGGTAAACTGCATGTCATGCGAGTCACAGTCTCTAAAAGAAACAGCTCTCCACAAGTCATTAAGTGTGCAGGCTTCAAATGTCATTTCAAAAACTCAAGAACTATTCACCGAGGAGAAAAATTTAAAAGGAACAAAACCAGAACATGTTATCCAAATTTTAAAACCGGTGATGGAAACAGACTTCAAAACTTCTATGAAATCAACAGTGAAAAACCAAGTGAACAAAAACAAAGAAGCAAAAAAACGAAAGACAATAAACAAAGGATGCACAGAGTTATTTAAAAAATTCAAGTGACTTGCACATCTTTCTGGCATCTGGCAAATTATTCAGTCAGCTACACAGAGAACGTCTAGATACATATTATGAAACCCCAAGAGGCACGGAAGAAACAACTGAAAAAGCTAACAAACAAAATCAAAGAGGGAAAAACAAAACTAAAAAGTCACATCGCTAAGGCCAAAAACTATCAACAACAAAAAAAAGATGAATTTATTGAATTCCTGCAAAATGTCAATCCTGGCTCAGCTACAGTATGAAGAAGTCTCCTGCCCTGAAATTTCATCGTAAAAATAGAAATGGAAATATCCCCCCAAATTCAGGTCAAGTAATGAATGTTCAAGCTGAAAAAATGGGAAAGATACCAAAAAGTTTAACACTCAGATGCGGGTCAGTGGTCGGGACTTTTTTAAGAGGGTCAGGAGAGCTAAGATGAAATTTTGTCCAAAAGTCTCTTTTCCCACACCCCGTCCAGCTCGACAACTACAAAATGTAGTGAAAGAAAAGGTCCAGATTAACGAGTTGAAAATAGTTACTAAGATATTCAACGAACAAGATCAGCCCAACTGGAGAGCTTGAAGATCAAAACATCACAGTATATGGGAGAAAAATACAACTGAAGCTAATAAGCTACAATATGATTCAAGATCAGAGTAATTAATACAAACAAGATATCTGTGAGCCAATGCTCACTAGTGATACCCCCGCTCTGATGTGAATGTTACGAAAATAAATTCGTACATCTGTCATACCATTCATATCCCTAAAAGCATTAATAAACTAAGAAGTGAAAACCCACACAATTCATACAAGGGAAAATAATTAAATTATGATTAATGTTTTTATGATATTAAATCACATTGATATATATTGATATAATTACCGAGGTATCGTCATAACTAACGGGAGTGAATTACCCGAGTTTCCTCGACGATACATTTGGTCTTATTTATAGTTCCATGCATCGTCAAACCCTTTCGTTTCATTGAGTTCCTCAATCACAACTCCCTCTATTGCTTTTCGATAATACATATCGTCAAAACGCCGTTATTCACGTGTTTCAGTTCTCCCATCTTGTTTACTGCTTTCCCCATTATGGCGGGTTTGTATAGCATGCGGTATGACGTCATAACGGCCGAGCCCGATGCTTTATAACCGGCCTGCCAGCTGATTTTTAGGCAGACGGTCGAGTCCACATCTGGACAACATCCACACATTGGAAATGACCATGGAAATATCCCGTTGGGTAAATGCTGAATAATTTAGCAGTGGGAGCTGATGAAATAATCTAATTTTATTAATCGATTTATTATATTTAAGTATATAGGCTACAGGGGAAAGATTGTATAGGAACGGGACTCCCGCACGGTTAAGTGGGATTTAGAGCTATATTTATTAAGGGTTTGACTATTTGTAATATTTGTATTTTAATCCCATCAAGTTGGGAATTAATTTATGTTATATTTACAGTCTTGGGACTATCCTCGTTTAATAAATTGAAATATCTAGATTTTATTTGAATCCTGACTTTGAGTTTTCTTTGGTACCAATATACAGATTTGGGAGACCCACAAGTTGCGTTTCACAACATCCCGGGTTATATATAAAACCCAAGTTCAGTAAAATACAATTTATAAGCGGGACAAGTTTTAAAAACGCAACATTGGTGTCAGAAGTGGGATATTTTTTTATTCCCAATATATCTGATTGGACAAAGAACATAAACTCAAAATAACATTTTTTAGTAGTAATTTTTATATTAATTTTTGTGTGAAAATGTCCCGGGAGAATAGTCCATTGGGAGATTCCAGCGAGATAATCTTTAATCCAAGATCAGTTGGGATAAGTGAAGATGCATCTCAAGGGGGGGGGGGAGGGGGGAGGGGGGGGGGTGACTTCAGGAATTCTTGTTCTCCCGATTTATCATCAGCTCCCACAGCATCTGAAAATGTAAATGAATTATTGTTAAAAGCTATTTAAACAATGAATAGGGATGTGGTTTGCATGAAACAAGATTTGGGTGAAGAATTGTCCCACATTAGGGAAACGTCCCGAGGTTTACAAGAGAGAATTGGGATGCTGGAAAACAATGTTAATTTAAATTCCCAGTCAGAGTATGGGAGACATACAGAACATGTAATTCCCAGGCATTTACTATTTGTAGGGGCAGGGGAGAGTTTCCACTATGACAGAGTCCCATACCCCCATTTCAAAGGGTCAATAGAAACGAAAATAGTCGTCAAAATATGGTGTTCAATCCAAAGCCCACAGTATCTCTAAAACCTCAAACATATGATGGGTCTGAAGATTTTGAAGAATATTTATCCCAATTCAAAATACTGGTTGATTTGCATGGGTGGGATTATTGTACCAAATCCCTTTACCTAGCCAGTAGTCTTACTGGGAGTGCTAGAGCGGTATTGGGAGAGCTAAATGAAACTCAAATCAGGGGCTTTGATTCCCTAGTCAGAGTTCTCAGCATGCGCTATGGGTCAGTGGAAAGATCAGAAAAGTTCAGGGCAAAACTGAAAAATAGAGAAATGGGAACCAAAGAATCTCTATCGGAACTATCCCAGTCTATTAAAAAGTTAGTCCGTCAAGCCTATCCTACAGGTGACCCAAACTTGTTGAACATTTTGGCACTTGATCATTTTATAGATGCCCTCCCAGATCCTAACATGCGGTTACAGCTCAGAGAATCCCGGGTAAGAGATATAGGGGAGGCCGAAATTATGGCCATAAGATTGGAAACGTACAAAATGGCAGATGCCCAGAGGCAAAAACCAATAAACGTTGTTTCTTCCCATGCCCAAAAAGATGAAAATAAAGAAATTACATCTCTCCTGAAAAATATTCAGGATACCCTTAGTCAAACAAACCAGAACTCCCAAAATTTTGGTAGACTTCCACAAATGCAGAGAAATCCCAGTTTCAGAAATTGTGACAATGGGAGAAGTTATCAAAATAGGTATAATGGGGGAAATAATCAGTTCAGAAACCATAATATGGGTATCCCTCAGCGAAAAAACCATAGGTTTAATGACAGCTATCACTCTCAAAATAGAGACCAGTCAAACGGTCAAACGTCGAGTTTAAGGGGCGAAAGTCGGCGTCCTATGGCAACAAGCCTCGGAAACAGTCAATAAAGAAAACTAAAGGGGAAGATCCGGTATCAAGAGATAAGAAAACAGAGTGTACAAATGAAAATAAAAGTATTGAGAAGAGTAAAAATAATCCCATCTCTACACTTCCTAAGTCAGTTCCCAAGAGCATAATAGTGGGAGATGTAAAACAAGGCAATGAAGGAATTTTTATAACAGGGAAGATTGGGAATGCTAATACAACAATTTTAGTGGATACCGGATCAAGTGTGACAATTATTAACCCCAAATTATGAAGAGAAGTAGATTTAGAAAATAGATCAGATTTAGTTATAACTGAAAGTAGCCTTAGATTGAAATCAGCTAAGGGAGATGACATCCCAATGGTGGGAGAATGTACACTCAGTATTTTTCCTGGAAATATGGAATATTTCCACAATGTTGTCATAGCGGAAATTGAAAATAGTTGTATATTAGGAGTTGACTTTATGTCAAAGTTTGCTTGTGGTATTTGCATGAAGCAAAGATTATTTAGGATACAGGGAGTAGAGATCCCTTATTTTAGTGACCAATCAGAGATTACGGAATGTAGCAGAATTGTTTTATCAGAGGACTTAGTTGTTCCTCCCAATTGTGAATTTGTAGCACCCGCTAGAGTAAAGAGCCCTAATTTTTATAGAGGGCCAGCTATTGTTGAACCAGTAGAGAAATTTATGGAGAAAAAAAATGTACTTGTGGCAAAGTCATTAGTTAAGGTGTCAGGGGAGAATGTCCCATTACGATTTTTGAATTTTAGTTGTGAGAGTTTAAAACTCTACAAAGGGAGTGTGGTAGCTACAATTGAAAGAGTTGAAGACGTAGATGTAGAAAATGCTGATACAGAAGTAGTTAGGTCAGTGTGTTACAGAGATGAGGGAGATCCCTCGGCTTTACCAGATTATTTAGAACAGATTATTGACAAGGTTCATGAGAGCATAAGTGTTGAACAGAAGCACAAATTAGCAAACTTTTTGAAAGAATACCAATCAAGTTTTTCATGTTCATCATCAGACATGGGAAAGACAGACTTAGTTAAACATTCCATCAATACGGGTAATGCAAGACCCATTAAACAACCCCCTAGGCGTATTCCCTTAGCCAAGATGGCCGAAGTGAGAAGGGAGATAGATGATATGTTAGAAAGGGAAGTTATTGAGACATCAGACAGTCCATGGAGTTCTCCCATAGTCCTTGTTAAGAAAAAGGACGGGGCAATCCGGTTCTGTATAGACTATAGAAAAATAAATGATGTCACTGTTAAGGATAGCTATCCTATACCTAGAATTGATACTACGTTAGATGCGTTGTCTGGAGCAAAATGGTTCTCCACTATAGATTTAAAGAGTGGGTATTGGCAGGTGGAGATGAAACCTGAAGATAAGCCCAAAACTGCTTTTTCAATCCCGGGGGGTGGTCATTGGCAATTTTTGAAAATGCCATTCGGCTTGTGTAATGCCGGAGCCACTTTTGAAAGATTAATGAAGAGAATTTTGTCTAACCTCTCCTGGAAGGTCTGTTTGGTGTATTTAGATGACATTATTATATTGTCCAAAACTTTTGATGAACATTTAGAGAATCTGACACAAGTTTTTGAGAGGTTGAAGGGTGCAAATTTAAAAATGAACCCCAAGAAATGTATTCTTTTACAAAAAGAAGTATCCTTTTTAGGACATATTGTTAGTGAAGAAGGGATAGCTACTGACCCTTCAAAGATAGATGCAATTAAGCACTGGCCTATTCCTAGGAGTGTTAAGGAAGTTCGAAGTTTCTTAGGCCTATGCTCGTACTACCGGACGTTTATCTATAAGTTTTCAGACATAGCTAGGCCACTGCATAAGCTTACTGAGAAAAACAAAAGGTTCGAATGGAACGAAGATTGCAACAGTGCATTTGACAAACTAAGGAGAGCTTTGATAAGTACTCCCATTCTGTCATATCCCAATGAGGACGGGTTATTTATCTTAGATACCGATGCCTCAAACATGGGACTGGGAGCGGTTCTCTCTCAAGAGCAAGATGGGGTTGAAAAGGTCATCAGTTATTATAGCAAAACTTTTAGCTCAGTTGAACGGCGATATTGCGTCACGAGACGGGAATTGCTGGCCATAGTTAGCTCCATTAAACACTATCACCATTACCTATATGGGAGAACCTTTAGGGTGAGAACAGATCATGGATCTCTAACATGGCTGCTAAATTTCAAAAATCCCGAGGGACAAATAGCTCGCTGGTTCGAATTCTTATCATCCTACGATTTTAAGATTGAGCACCGGGTAGGTCGTCTGCACAATAATGCAGACGCACTATCCCGCAGACCCTGTTTTTGCGAAGACCAAGATTGCAAACATTGTAGCAAGGCAGAGGACAAATTTGAGCCCACTGAGTCAATCAATGGTCAAATAAAACTTAATCACTGAGTTATCGAAAACCTGCGCTGTTCAAACAAGGTCCGAGATGGGAAATACCCAAGATATGGGAAACCCCAGTGAACCTTTAGCAGAAACACAAAATCCAGATATAAAGGGTTCAGAGATTGAGAACAAAATAAAATCCTTGCAAACTTATGACCCTGACCTAAATGAAATTATTAAATGGGTAGTTAATAAACAAAAGCCCCAGTGGGAAGATATATCACATACTAGCGAAACGCTGAAATACTATTGGGTTAGGTTTGATTCACTCTCCCACAGTGATGGCGTGCTTTATCACAAATGGGAAGGTATTGTACCGAAATATCAATCTGTACTCCTTAAATCCCTTGCTTGGGAAGTTTTAGTAAATATCCACTGTAATATAACTGGAGGCCATCTGGGTGTGAACAAAACTCTGTCCAAAGTCCGTGATAAATATTTTTGGCATAAAATGTCTCAAGATGTCAAAAACTTTTGTAACGCCTGTGATAAATGTGGGGCCAGAAAATCTCCCAATAAGGCACCAAAAGCCCTATTACAGAAATATGTTGTGGGCGTCCCTATGGAAAGATGGGCCATTGATATACTGGGACCCTTACCCCTAACTCCCAAAAAGAATATGTATTTAATGGTTGTGGGAGACTATTTCACTAAATGGATCGATGCAATCCCTGTGAAAAATAAAAAGTCAGTTACCGTTGCACATAAATTTATCACCCATATAGTTGCCATATTTGGGGTCCCTATGCAAATTCACTCTGACCAAGGGCAAACATTTGAGTCCGAGGTGTTCAAAGAAATATGTCAGATTTTAGGTATAGATAAGACCCGAACTACACCCTATATACCACAATCGGATGGCATGATACAGAGAGCAAACAGGACAATTGAAAACATGCTTGCCACCTTTGTTAGTTAAAATCAGAAAGATTGGGATGATTTAATACCTTTGCTTATGCTGGCTTATAGATCAGCTACCCATGAGGCAACAGGTGTGAGCCCCAATGAGATGGTGTTTGGGCGCTCTGCAACTCTCCCTGTAGATCTGGTTCTGGGTCTTCCTGATCCTGAAAAATATGAGCAGATATTGAGCTCTGAATATGCAAAGAATTTATCAAATAAACTAGATAAAATTCACGAATTTGCTCGGGGTAAACTAAAGATTTCTTTTAACAATATGGCAAGGGATTACAATGCTAAAATACAACAAAATTCATACAAACCCGGGGATGCTGTATGGGTCTTTTTCCCAAATCAAAATATGGGACTTAAAAAGAAACTATCATTGAAATGGCACGGGCCCTACATAGTATTGGAGAAAGTAAATGATGTTCTGTATAGAGTGGGAAAACATGGAAAACATAAGGGGGATATAATCCACCACAATAGACTTAAACCATATCAGGGATCTGACAAACCCAAATGGTTCATGCAATCCAAATCCCAGTAAAACAGTTCAACATTTACAAATATCAGTTTAAATCAAATGGTTCTTAACTTAAAATTTTATCCATTAGGTTCAGCGTTACCAATGCCTGCTATGCACAGAGCAGAGAGCCTTTACACAGATGATGCATTGCGAGAGACATATAACCTCAGTACATTCCGGATTCGGCTTTAGATGCACAGAATGTTTTGAAATCTTCAGTAGGAGAGATCAAAAGCACTCCTGTAAAGATCATAGAGTGACTGTAGTAAAAAGGGCAACGGGTACTTACATGGAGGAAGAAAAGAAAGAGTTTCTAAGATTCCAGAAATCCCGGGTGCAGCATGTCAAACCGTTTATGCAAGAAATAAAAACAGATATGTACCCAAAGACCAACAGCAAGAAGAGGACTATATGCGTGGAACCACCCTCCACTTTGTATAAAAAGAAGAAAAGAGTCTCCCTGATGAATAAACCCTGAAGTACTGGAGATGCTGACAACGCCGAGGCCCCCACACAGGCCACAGAAACGGTTGGCTCACCACCAGAAGTCATACGACAACTAAAGGAAGCTGCCGTCATTGTGCCTCCTGCCGCAGATCCTCTTCCAAAACCTGCACAGGAAGTCCCGCCACCCAATCCGCCTAAAGAGCCAATACTCACCATCACTTCCGCCAGGAGACGACATATGTCATCCATTATTTCAAAGAGCTAATCGCGGCTGTTCCAAGACCCTCCCCGACACATTTTCATTGCTTGTTCGTCTAAATACAAAAAACAAATTAATATGTTAATTATTGAATTTATTAATCAAAATTAATAATAAAAAAATTTCATAAATAATTTAATTGTTTATTTCATTCATCGAAAAATATATCGTCTGCATTCGATGCCGATCGATAGTCTGCGATCGATGTACATGAAAACAAACATGCCGATGTACAAACAAGTTGACCCTCTGCCTATTGGAGAACGTTTTTATTGTAAATCAGAACGGGTACAGATTATAGATTATCATCAGCCTGATCGTACGTTTGCTCGGCAATATGTTATTGCTTCTTTGGTAACCGGTGAAATTCGCCGAGTATTTCGGAATGAGTTGTTACAGAGGCCCATCTACCCCCCCCCCCTCCAGCCCAACCCCAGACAATGCTGAGCAGCAGCTTCAGTTGTTACTGTCTGAGGAAATGGATGATATTCCCACTGAATCCACTCAAACAGAAAGGTTTGCTACCAGCAGTGAGGAGAATTTGCGGGAGTTAGAAAATGCCCGCATGGAGGCGACAACTGTTAAACAGACAACATGGGCTGTAAAGCTCTTCAAAGGTACCACATCCAATTTTACAGTACACAATACATATCAAACACATCCAATTATACTGTAGGCTATATTAAACAAATTACTACATGTCTTAAAACCCATTCCTCATTCGAAGATATAAATAACACAAAACTGTTTTCCCACTCATCACCCACCCTCCCCAGCAGTAAAACTATTGTAACCCACTTCTTATTAACATGTGACACTGTCTGAAGATTTTATTGTACACAACACAAATAACCTTCTCCCAAGTGAAAATGAACAATTTGTGAACTATTAAATTCAAGTCAAGTTTGACTAATTTAAAAAAAACTACAATAAATAATTGATTATAAAAATGTATGTTAATTTTATAATAATTTCATATTACTTTCATAACGATTTCTTTTTCATACATTTAGACTTTTGCTTTCCCAGAAAAAAAAATCAATGCATTTTGAGGAGCTTTCTTCTGATGATCTGGCAAAGGAACTACGTTGTTTCTATGCTGAGGCACGGACGAAAAACGGAAACCAATATTCGAAATCTGCTTTGGTGTCCATTAGAGCCGGTATCAATCGACATCTTACAAGCCCCCCTTATTCCCGCACCATCAACATAATGAAAGATAAGGAATGCATGTCTTCAAATCATGTTTTAATAGGAATAGTAAAATCCCTTAAGCGGGAAGGGGCTGACAAAACAAAACACCATCCACCAATCTCTAATAGAGATTTGGAGAAAATGTACTCCTCGGGGGTTTTGTCCATCACCAATCCCACTTCACTCGTAAGGAAGGTCTGGTTTGAGATCACGCTTCATTTTTGTAGAAGAGGAAGGGAAGGTCTGCGTGAATTAACGTCCAAGTCATTTCTCCTTCACAAAGACGATACTGGCAGAGAGTACTTCACAATGTCATACAACGAGGCGGACAAAACACATCATGGGGTTGACTCTCGAGAATCTGTTAAAGACACACGACTCTACGCATTGCCTGAATCCGATTTATGTCCAGTAAAATCATTAAAACTATACTTGTCAAAGCGTAATCCAAAAAACAATGCATTCTTCCAGCGTCCATTGACAAGTTTTGAGCCAGCCTATGATGTGTGGTATGTTAATGCTCCCATGGGATATCATACACTTGGAAATATGATGTCGAACATTTCCAAAGCTGCTGGATTGTCTTTAACTTACACAAATCACTGTGTTCGAGCCACCACAGCTACTGTGCTAGCCCATTCTGGGGTAAGCTCTCTTGGGATCATGTCGGTAACAGGCCACCGAATAAGAAAAGCATCCAAAGTTACGTAAATGCACCCTCTGTTTCTCAGCGCCGCCAATATAGCGAAACACTACAGCGAGTTGCGACTGGTGTGGTAAGTCAATGCAATTTGACGTCTCCAGCCCCTCCATCATCAGCATCCACCTCATCTGTAGCTGTAAGGGAAGTTTCCGAGAGTACTATGCTTGGTGGTGGTTCTCTTTTCTGCGGCTCAACATTCCATGTGGCTGGGGAGGGCCAATTACACATTAATGTGTACACTGTTCCGGGGGAGGGTGAAGAATGAAGAGAACTTGTTATAGTGTTATAAATTGTTATTTGTTAACATTTCAAGAAATATATTTACAACATTGACTGAAAAGTAAATGTGTAAAGTATTATTAATCTGTTTAAATGAAATTATTAATTTGAGAGTTTACAAAAGTATTTAAAAGTCGTTTTACTTCGTTTAAATCAGTGTTGTCATTATTATTATACTATCCAAAACTATGGACAGTGTATATACCATGTGGCATGGCATGCACATGTGTAAATATATACATTAACATAGAGCTTAAAATGTGTGCAGTAAAAAGAATGTCCAACATTAGACTTAATTCGTAGTGTGTGCACCCCATAATCACAGATTTTTTGTGCTAGAACACAAACCAAAAGAATGACAACATGAAAGATTCATAGTGTAACTGTCGGGTAATTGTCAACAACGATCAAGCACATGGGGTTTGGGTAAAGTAAAAAATAACCGTAAATTATGTACCTTTTTCACTAGGTGTTCTGGAAATTACACGGGAGTCGACACGTTCCACTAGCATGCACGAAAATCCTTTACATCAACTACACAGGAATAGGTTGGGTCCAATCTTCTTACTTGAACGAAATGTTTCCGATACGCATTCCATCGCAGCCATTACTAACAAATCCTTTGGGGTTACGCGGAACAGCCGTCTCAGCCAATCAGATTAATCTCGCTTGAAAATATGACCTACTTCCTCTCTCTACAGATAAACCGATCAGCTGATAGTCGGAGCTGTTAGTAGAATAGAAATAAAGTTCTTGTTATCGTGCATGTTGCAGAATAACCTCCTCGGTCTCGAAATGTTGTTTAGAAATATAAAAGCCTCGGCTTCACCTCGGCTTTTATATTTCTAAACAACATTTCTCGACCTCGGAGGTTATTCTGCAACATTCACGAAAACTCGTACTTTATTTCTTAAATATACCACGAACGTCATCAGTAAATTATCAGATCAGAAATACCTATTTGTCTCGCACTGATCATGGAAGTACAACTTCAAACCGTAAAAAGTTTTAAAACCATGTTAATTTCACGTGTTAGTTCCAGTCAAAACAATGTGTATTGCCTCAAATCTTTATTTTTAAGAGATCAATGCGGCTGTTCCTAGGACCTCCCTAGCACATTTTCACTGCATGTTTTTACATAAAATATATAACGTGTAGTAGTAATAATCGTATTAAATTGCCCTTAAAATATTAGGAATGTGATTCAAAGATATTTTATAAATAAGTGAAGAGTATTATAATCCTAAGAAAAAGTATGTCGTCTGCATGTGATTCCTTTGATCGATACACATGTAAACATTACTATAACAAACCCGTTGGGGTTACACGGAACGGCCGTCAAAATGACCTAGATCGTCTCTCTATAGGAGAAACAATCTGTAGAAATACTTGGCTGTTAGTAGAATAGAAATAAAGTTCTTGTTTTTGTGAATGTTGCAGGATAACCTCCTCGGTCTCGAAATGTTGTTTGAAAAATAAAAACCTCGGCTAACGCCTCGGCTTTTATATTTCAAAACAACATTTCTCGACCTCGGAGGTTATTCTGCAACATTCACGAAAACTCGTACTTTATTTCTTAAGTATTCACTTAATAAAACATGATGCGTTGCTTCTTATTTCTTGGAAAAGACCACGGAATATGCGCATCCCATATTCACACCCCCCCCCCCCCCCCCCCCCTGTTAAGCTGAAATTACTGGTTATGATTCTCTAATGGAAGCTAAAAACAATATGATTGAGAGATGCACTCCGAAGAAAAAGCATTGGAATCAGACGTGCTGATGCAATTTTTATAGATGAGAGAAGGTTATGAAAAAAAATAAGATATATAGTTCTTTCATTTATTGTGTTTGGTACATTGAAATGCCTTTTCTTTCAAAATCGTCTTCGTTTTGAAGGAAAAGCCAGGGGACTAATCGTGAACCTAAATAATCACATTTCTTACCTCTGTGGGAGCATCCCATATTCTGTCCTTTCTCTTCCGTGGCCAAACAAACATTGAACTGTTGAGAAACATTAGCATCAAACGGTTCTGTTTGTGTGGAGTTTAGTTTCCAACGTAGGTCCAGCAGTCTTGTTTCTGAGTCTTATTCTGTAAGGAGAAGAGCAGAAAAATAAAGTTGATGGCAATTGTACATAGAGGAGGTAGTACATGTAAATGGTCGTGAGGGAGAAAAGAGAAAGATTGTCGTGAGGTGGTAGAACATGGGAAGACGAGGGTTGTTTTTATATGACCCTTTTTTCGAATCATGAAAAATCTTTTTTTTTAAATCATTTATACTTATATTTCATAGACCAAGCTAATCTAATTCTAAATAAAACTACACGTACAAAATTTATTAATGACGCGTTAAGCTGCATTAACTTATTAAATTCCCCTTATGAAAGTGGTATTGATTACCAGATTTGGTTTTCACTAGCAGTAGTATCTCGCATCCTGTTGTAACATTAGGTTCTTTGCCTATTAAATTGTTCATATCCTTATATTATTTTTATTAATTTTAAAGATAGAGGAAAATGTGTGCCAACGTTTAAACCCAACATCTGAGAAAAAAGACCCAAACAATATACCACACTAACTTGACTAAAGAAATAGAGCAGTAGAGAGTAGAATTCAGAGATACTGAGTATCTAAGTTCACCCATGACTATGTCGACGCCACATGATATTTTTTAAAAGATTTAGATCATGAACTTGTAAACTTTTTGGCAATTTGCAAAATTCATAAGTTCATTGAAAAATGTTCAAAAACAAATTCCATTAAAGCTATGAAATTAGACCATGTTTTTATCATACCGGATGACCCTAAAAAATTTAATACAGACTCAGGGACCAACCTAGACCCAAATTTCAGGGAGACTTCACTTATCCCTCGGGGAAATTTAGGGAGAAGTTTCAGATCTTAGGGAGACTTCTCAAAACGCGTGTTGCGTCAACCTTCACAAATCTTTTTGTTAACCAATATCAATTTACTCTTATTCAATTATTAAACTAAACAATGAAACTATAATTTAAAAGTAATTGCAATTGTTTAATACTGTTTTTATATACATATATATGTATATACATTTGATCAAGAATACAATTTAATGCATGAAAATTCTCGTGGAGATTATTTACTTCTATGTACAGTTACTCATATTAATCACACTTAATATCCACAATGCAAATAACTTTCGCTTCTTTTCTTCCTTCCATATTTTCAGAGCCTCTGGAAAGTCAAAGTGTGCCATGAAAAAAGACCATCTTCAGAAATTCTCATTAAATCATTTAATGAAATGTTGTTCAAGTTGGTCCTCAGTCTAGATTTAATTCTGTTTTGGGTTGAGAACCCTCTTTCACATGTTGCACTGCTGACTGGTATCACAGTACAACAGTGAATCAGTCTCACAATATTGGGCATGATATCTTCATACTCAGATCCAAGGTGAAAGCACATATCACTGAGGGAAGAAGTTTGATATGATCCAACTACAAGACGTTTATACTGTTTGTATTCCATTGGGGTTTCCTCTGGATTGATTCCATGGATAGCAAAGTGGTTGGCAAGAACAGCAATTTCCTCACTTCCGTACTTTGCTAGCTCTCCTTTCTTGTGGGCAGCTGTAATATGAATAGGCTGTAGCACTTGCATTTTTTCAGTGAAACCATTCTCCTGAAATCTGTTTTCTAAATTCGCAACAATATTATCCAAGTACTTGGGCATGAGACTTCTGAGGACGTTTTGTTGCTGTTGATAATACCTAATTTGAACCCCATTGTCTTCTTCAAAGTTACACTCTTGATGCTCTTTTTCAAAACCACTGAATCCATCCATGTTAACTTCTATGGCTCCCTGGACAGCTGATTTTCTACTTTCAGTGTCAGGTCTCCTGTACAAAACACTGTCCCCATCTTCAATTATGAACTCATCTAGTTTATCAACATACATTCCCTCTGCCTCTTTTAACTATGGGTGTTACTTTACTTAGATCCAAGTCCTTTGTCTGAAAAATTCGACTAAGTTTTCCAAGAAATGGGAGGATGTCCATAAGTATATGTGTGATTGCAATGAAGCTGTACTGCGATACTTCTGCATATATTCCTCTTGCAGCGGGGTTCACTGTTCCCTCATGTTCTAATGCCACAAGAAGTGCTGGGTAAGTCCTGTACAGAATTTCCACAGATTTCTGAAGACTAAACCACCGGACTGAGTGGAACTAGGCAAATTTTAACATAGGGAGGTTCAGTAGCATTTGAATCTCCCTCAGTTTATTTGATTTGAGAGCAGAGCCACTAAAATAGAAAATATATTTGACACTGTGTCAGAATACTTCTTTAGCTCTGGAATTGATTTTGATGCTTGTGAAGCAGCCAGGGCACATCTATGAGCGGCACAATGTGTTCCTATCAATGTGGGACTGTGCTCCCGAAGCCTCACAACAACTCCACTCTTTTTCCCTGTCATAACATTCGCACCGTCAGTTCCAATGCCAACAAGTCCTGCAACACTTCAGCCTTTCATCCGCAGCTCTGTCAAAACATGATTTGTTATAGTTTCTGCATCAGCTTTTGCTGTTAAAATTTTAATGTTGCTAAGGAGGCTGGTCTGTAGTTTTCTCTCATGTAGATATTGGATGTACACCAACAGCCGCTTACGGTTTCCTCTGTCTGTGCTTTCATCAAGAATTAGAGAAAATACTCCTGCATTCAAAACTTTTTCAATGACATTGATTGAAACAACCTTAGCACACACACTTTGGAATTCACTAACTTTTTGGACATGTATAGGAATTTCCATCACTCAAAGTTTGGCACCCCAATTCACTCAACAGGCTAAAAATGTGAGGGAATTCTTCGTTTGGAAGTTCTCTCTTTGCAAGGTAGTAGGCACACTTCAGGTACTGAGTGATGATCTCTTCATCTCTGTCCATTTTGTTAGCCAACAATTTTTGGAGAGGTTGCTGTGTGGATAATTTTGACTTGGTGACAGCTGTCAAATGATGTTGGGCTTAAAAGAATGATTGAAAGTTTAATTAGGACGTGCATAAGATAAGGAAAATTACTTCCTATACATTTTAATTTAAGTAATTGAATTGATATCGTAATATTAACAATGTTATAGAAATTTAAAACTTAAATTGATTTAACTTAAGTATTCTTTGATATATTTTAAATGTACTTACAAGATGCATGTCGCACACGATTTGTAGTTTTTGCCGGTTTTTCATGACCTCGAGAATATGCGTTGTCCATGTTTGAAGATCGACACAATGTACTGTGCCATTTATTTTCTGAATCCTTTTGGTACCAATCAAAGGGATTTGTGGAAATTTCCTTTGAAAATTTCTTTCTAGGAGAATCATTTGTGTTGTTGTTTGGTAACTTACGTTTACTACCAGGCTTCGGTGAGCCTCCGGTTAACCATGCATGAAGCGACATTTCTTTAATTTTGTGTTCTATTACATCTGATTCTTTGACTTAAATTCAGTTAACCATATCTATAAAAACATCATATGCCAAATAAATTTATTGTCTTTAAGACATTAAACAAATTAATAAACAAAATCAATTTATTGTCGTAACGTAGTGATCACGCAGACTGCCGATCGTGACAGCTGTAGTAAATGTACATCGAGATTTAATAAACAAACTTCGGTGACTGATAAACTTGTAGCGTATGGTATTTATGATAACAGGGGTGAACCATCACAGGATTGTCAAAAAGTAATATTGCTGATTTAACACCCTCTTTCTGATCTTGACACGCGATCGTTAGTCGCTCAGGTATACACAGTTTGCATTGGATACTACGTACTTCTTCCTATGAAACAAAGGAAAATATAGAGGAGTTCCGATGGATCTACGATATTGTGGAAAACACATGTTGAGGGCATGCTGTGATACAAGTTATTTACGTTACGGTTTTTGCGAACAATGAGCAATTATTACGGAAGATTAATCCAGATGTTAGAATTTTAATGACAACACTGAAAGTAGTATAGAGTTGAAAAAATCAGGGCGACTTGAACTTCTCTTTGATGATATTTTAAGGCGAAGTTTCAAGTCTCAAGGCGACTTTTTCGCCCGAGTCGCCCCCTAGGTTGGTAAAAACGCTCATTGTGGTTTAATAACACGCTGTATTTTGGCATGGCCGGGGCACTACAAAATGAAATGAAGTGATGTTGTTCTGAAAAGAAGAAAATTTCCAGCTAGACTATAATAGAGTAGAATGAAAGGGCCACAAAAACATAAACCGATGTTGATATCACCGATAGACGAGCATGAAAAATGTCCAGCGTCAACATATATGTTAACAGTTTTAGAGAGTTAAACTGCCAGATGGTTATTCAAAGCACGATGAAACATTTTATAGTTCGATCGTTACAAATTAAAAGAAGAATCAAGATATATGGTTTATTAGTAGCCCAAGAGGTGTCAGCCAATTAAACTATATCAAGTAATATGTCAAAAATTGCTGGCTTACCGGATGATAAGAGGATAACAAACACAAGTGTCCGAAAAACGCTGATACAAAGGATGACCTACTCAAATGTCCCAGACCCATTTCAGGTGTATGTAACTGGTCACAAAATAATCAATTGCTGACAACTGAACAATAAACGACGCACAGAAATACCCAATCAGCAGCATTCTTTCGAAACTCTCATGCAAATGTTCTTCATTGCCTCCAATTACCAATATACCCCTCGGTTCGACACAGCATCAGCAGCCATGTCCCTGTCTACAGTGATACATGTTCAACCATCCTTTGAAAACGCCGCCATTGAAACTCAAAATAATTAGATCGCACAATGTTTCTCTTCAGCAAGTGCTTACATGTACCATTCAGATCTGAACATATCTATGGAGTGTAACTGTTAACATCGATAACGAAAGAGAATCTGTGTTTGTAAGGGGAAGAGCTCAAGATGCTTACAGGAAAAGTTGTGTCGTACATGTACCTACAGTAAAATTTGGCAATGGTGGTGTGACTGTCAAGTGTGCATATAAACAAGGGCTCCGGATTTTTAACTCATATCAAGGGTAACATTAACAAAGATGAATATTTAGACATCCTCATGATCAGTAACTGCAATACCTTCAGCTCATCTTCTTGTTTATGGCGACAACTTAGGGAAAATGCAATGAATCATTGGAAATCAGACCAAAATATGCGTTATCTTGAATAGCCATCACAAAGTCCAGATCTGAATCCCATGTAGAGCATTAATGGAGAGATCTTGAGTTCAGTAAAAATGTGAGATGCCATAATCTTAAAGATATGGAGCATGCTTAGTTAAAAGAATTAAGTCGAATCCCATGTTCAACCGAATACGAGTAGATATACGCGCCAGAAGTGATTGGGACTTTGAACTTCGAAAGTGAAATAAGCACACAGCAGGAGCACTGGTCAGCAGGGGATGTCTACTCCTCCTAGGCACCTGATCAAATCTCTGTCTTTTAAGATCGAGGTACGTGCTCCTCTGCTTTGAATTTGTATTTTGCTTTATGGATTTTTGAGATGGTTGGCGGTTTGTTATTGTCATTTTTTATTTACACCTGAATATACAATTGCCTGTTTTATACATTTGTACTAATAAACTTATGATAGTCTAATTTTGTCATTTTCGCCTTATTTATTATATATTTGATGTTCAGATATTTGAAATTTGCTTCAAATTTGTGCATAGTTTCAACAAGAAAATCAAAAGCAACACTTTTTCAAGGATGGATAGGTAGGTGGTTGATAAAGGATAATTAATTACTTTCAATATAACTTTTTAAGAAGATATTTCGCCTAAATTTTCAAAAACATAAAGATCGTCCATTTAGAAGAATCCCTTGTTGGATACCATGTTTATTCAATTAATTCTTTTTTACTCAATATCTCAACCAGACTTTAACAAAAAATAAGGGTGGGAGGATGGGTGATGAGATTAGACATTTTTCTCGCAAGTTCAAATATTAACGTCCGCACTACATTTTCTATATGAAAACTTACAGCAGCATGCCACCAAAAAATTGCGAAAAGCAGAACTTGCAAGGGTGATGGGGTATTTTTATGAACAGCACGTTTATAAAAAAAATCCCATCATACTTAGTTTTTGTGGCTTTCCCTTTGCATTTCACTTGACGCCTTTTTTGCATACAATTGCTTAAAAATCATAAGTTATAGTTGTTTTACGGTGAAAGCATATTTTTTAACCGTGTTTCTTTTCGTTCACAGTTAGAAAACCCTTGTATATAAAAACAGGAAAAGATGTTATCATAAGTCATAATAGTTTTAAATAATTTACGGTGAAATCATATTTTTTACCGTGTTTCTATTCGTTCCAAGTTGGAAAACCCTTGTATATAAATTAAACATAAAAGGACGTTATAGCCTAATAAATATTTACATGTAACTTTTTTTCCAAATTTACCAAGCAATTTCACAGTTTGCATCGGAATTTTTTCTAATCGTGTTATCACTTTCCCTGCTGACGTCGTTATCAATCCATTTCAATAAAAAAAAAAATTTAAAAACAATTTATTTTGTCTATTGTACAAAGACTATCATAACAATACTCCGTTTGAGACAAAACAACCAGCTGCAATTAGATAAACTTGAGGCCCATGGGCCACGTCGCTCACCTGAACAACGGTTCCTTGTAACATTCTATTTCATAGCATATGCTATTTCTATTTTAAACTTCGAACCTCTTTCTGCGGCCCCAGTATTGGTCCGGGGTTTATGGTAGGGTCTATCAATTAAGAATCTATTTGAGAATCATTGCATAGTAATCTCACAAACTCTAGCCTTGTAGTTCTCGAGGTGATGATTTTAAAACAGTTTCAATATATATTTTTATGTTTAACTTTGAACCCCTCTTGAACCCCCAGTATTATTCCGATAGGTACAGCTTTATTCACCTAGTATCTACATTATTTAAGGAAATCGCATAGTAATCACACAAACTGGTTGAGACGAAGTTTATAATATTTTCTAGCTAAATTTCTATGTTATACTCTGAACCCATTCTAGGGTCCCGGTATTACATAAATGACCACAGCCTTTTTTGTATTTAGAATCTATACTATTTGAGAATGCCAACGTAGTAATCAGAAAAAATTGTAATTCTCGAGCAGAATGTTTTAATGCCTCCATGTATAGTTCTATATATGTTAACATTTGAACCCCTTTAAGGGCTCCAGTACATAATCGTATGCATAGTTTTCTCACAAATTGTAGCATTGTAGTTCTCGAGAAGAAAATTTTTTAACATTTTCTAAATATGCTTTTACGTAAAAATTTAAACCCCTCTTGGGGTCCAGTTCTAGTCTGGGGGGGGGGGGGTCAAAGCTTTAACATTTAGGAATCAACACTATTTAGAGATCCTTGAATATATATCTGACAAATTGTACCACTAATATTTGAGAGGAAGATTTTTTTGTCATTATCCCTACATTCTTCTATGTAAAACTATTTAACCCTTTCTGGGGCCCTAGTGTTGGTCCGGGGGTCAATGCTTTTTCCATTTAGAATCTGCATTACTTGAGGATCCTTGCATAATAATCTCACAAACTGTAACATTGTAGTTCTCGAGAAGATTTTTAAACATGCTTCCTAAATATTTCTTTGTTAAAATTTGAACCAACCCCCCCCCCCCCCCCACCCTCGTGCCCCAGTATCAGTCCAGACGTCACCATTTTAATAGTTTATAATTTACATTTTCCAAATTGCATGCATAGTAATATCTCGAACTGTTGCACCTTGATAAGATTTAAAAAAAAAAAAAAAATTCCTATATATTACTAACTAAAGCTAAAATTTAACCCACCCCCTCCCCCCTTGGGCCCAATTGGTCAAAGGATCACGATTTTCAGGTAATATTGCTATCTATATTCGTCCGTCCTCGCGCGTAAACGATTTTACATTTTTTACTTCTTCAAAACTACAAGACCAATATTTGGTATGAAGCATCTCTGTGGTAAGAGGAATCTAAATTGTCAAATTCATGGCTCTAGCTACCACCCCGGGGCGCCACAGGCGGGACCAAATATGCAAAAAAAGAGACAAATGTCAAATGTCTTCTTCTTTACTCTCTTACATGTGAGGAAAAAAAATGAATGCATGGTTATGGTGTCCATGAAGCCCTCTACCACATTCGTGAACTCCATGGCCCATGGGTCAGGGTTCAGGCTCTAAGGTGGGGCCAATTTGGTCATATCGTAAAAATGTATTAACTCTTAGAAAATCTACTTCCATACATATTTGAGAAAAACTAAATGCATGGCTATGATGTCCATGAACTTCTCCGGCTAAATTGTTAAATTCATGGCTCAATCATCCTTGGGGCGCCACCGGGGGGGGGAGCAAATTTGCATTTAAAAAACAAAAATTTTAAAAATCTTCCTCTCTTTTCTAAAACATGTGAGGAAAAACTTAATGCATGGTTATGTCCATGAAGCCCTCTACCAGCTTTGTGAGATTCATAGCCCCTGGGTCAGCGGTTCAGGCTCTAGGGTGGGAATAATTTTGCCAAATCTTCTTCTCTATACCCATATATATTTAAGTAAAACTAAATGCTTGGCTATGCTGTCCATGAAGTTCTCTAAGTAAGTTGTGAACGTTATGACCCCTAGGTCAGGGGTTTAGGCTCTAGGTCAAGGCCAATATAGCCATATAGTGAAAATATATTTTTTCTTGATCATCTTTCTTCAAGCTGCAGGCTGTAAGGGGGGACAATATGGCTGCGCAGTGTTAATGCATATAATGTTTAAAAATCTTTTTTTTCTACTCTTATACATTTGTAAGAAAAACTGACTTCATGATTATGTTATCCAAGATGTCCTCTATGTATATTGTGAATGCATATAATATTTTAATTTATCTTCTCTACTCCCACACATCTGTAATGAAAAATGAATTCATAATTTTGTAGGCCAGGAAGCCCTCTACCAAAATTATAAATTTCATGTCCCCAGAGGCCCTTTAGGGGTTCTGACTCTAGGGCGGGGCCAAAATCATCTTATAGTGTCTTCTTATAAATCATCTTATAAAAAAACTGTCTTCTTAATTTCTGCTGAAATTGAATAAAAACTGACTGCATATAATGAAAAATAATGCCATCTTTCAAGTTTTAAAAAAATTTCGAATAAAAACTGACTGCATATAAATAAAAAAGAGACATCAATAAAAAAAAAGAGACATCTATCAAAATTTGAAAAATTTCATGCCCCCGATGTAGGGATTTGAATCTAGGACGAGGCCAGGACACAAGTTTATAAAGTGTATAGGGTGGTGGTTTTAAATGCAGGATGTGACCATAATGGTCAATTAGTGTTAATGTATATCATGTTTGAACACCGTCTTCTGACACAGAATAAAAGTAACTGCATATTTACAAAAAAAAACATTAAGCTGTCATCTTTAATAATGTTTCATGTCACTTACATGGAAGGCAAGAGTTATGGCTGAGAAGAGGTATATATTTGGGGGGTTTTTTCTGCTCAAGAATATCAATGAAAGAAATTATTAGATTCACATTTTAAAAAAAGAGAAAGAATGAAGCTGTCTATCAAAATTTAAGATATTGAGTAACCATTCGTAAAGAGTTCAGGAGTAGTTAATCGAGTATTTTCCCTTGCTCCTTCATAATGGAGTTATCCTCTTTTGGTTCTTCATATGTAGTGATTAATCATTGAATATAATGTAATTAAGATTTTGCATGATCAAAAATGTTATGCAAGTTTTTTATTATTTGAAACTAAAACATTTTTTTTAAATAAACAAATGGACTTGTTTATAGTAAAGAAATAATTGGCTAACCAAAATCACCGATAAGCAGTACATGTAAAATGATTTTGGTATAAATGCCAGATGGTAGAGGAAGATTTCTTGAAGATGAACAGGAGAAGTGAGGAACATAAATAACTTTTCATAGATTTTTTTTTTGGTTAAAATGCCCACAGGGAGGTTTTCTGTCCGCCTTTGGGGATGGTAGATGAGAGGTTGTTTTAAATAAAACATGTATACTTGCCACCTTATTTTAGTTTATCTATGAAAACATACACTTAAAACCTACCTTGAAAGTTGACCAATATGAGAAAATTATTTTCTATCAGAGTCTTGCACCTTTTTCATTTCAGGTCATGCACTCTGTTCTTTAAGGTTTTCGCTAAATTAAAATTGTAGGTTTCATAGTCCTTTCTGAAAGATTTCAGGCAGGGAGGTGGTCATCATTATAATATTATTCTTCTACTCTAGAATGTAACTTAATTAAATGCATATATGAGACTACTTGACAAGTTTTTGTAAGGACTATGGTACACAGGATACCGTTAACGCCCATTGGCCTCTTGTTACAAACTAGAATCTTCACTATATAAACAAGTCTTTGTGTAAGTAGTGGCATTTTTGGTGCAGTGGTTCTTCAGAAGAAGATATTTCTATGTTAAACTTTAAATCCCACCTGGGGCTCCAGTTTTGGTCCGATGGTCACGACTTTTACAATTTAGGATCTTCACTATATGTTGAAGCTTTTATGTAAATATTGGCAATTCTGTTGCAGTGATTTTTGAGAACAAAAATTTAAACACATACACTCTATTCTCATTGTTTCGCAATTATCTCCCTTTTTAAAATGATTTAGCTCTGTATTTTAACAATTTAATACCCTCTTCTTATATTATAAGAATGGTGTGTACCAAGTTTAGTTAAATTGGGACCAGTGGTTTAAGAGAAGACGTTAAAAGACGTCAAAAATGTGTAAAGTTTACAGACGGACGGACAACGGGTGATCAGAAAAGTTCTCTTCAACAATCGGTTCAGGTGAGCTAAAAATGATATGCAAATATACTTAAAATGTTTTTCGTACCTCTCATATTATTCTCATATTATTTTCAGAACTTCCCCAGCCATAGAAAAAAATGTTTCCCCTCAAGGAACGCCACAGAATCACTTTGATCATGCAATCCCAAGTGTGACATGAAGTAAAAGCCATTCAATAGATTATTCAATTCAATCAGCAATCATCTGCGATCGTAACACCTAAATCATGTGGGAACCAATAAGCAAGAGGCCCATGGGCCAAATCGCTCACCTGAGGAACAATAGGTATGATCAAATAAGTTTAATGTAATCAAAGACAACGTAGTATACTACATGTAGATCCTGTATAAATAAAATTTCATTTTCCCCCTGAAAATTCTTATGTTTATTATCATTAGTCCCTTTAGTCTAACAGGATGATTTTATAGTCATATCATATATTGAGCATATCAGTTCTCAAAAAGATCCTAAACAATTGTTTATATATATTTATATATATTAAACCTAAATTAAACTCTGAACCCCTTGTGATGCCAAAGAATCGTCCAGGGGCCAAAGTCTAAATAATTTTAAAGAATCTGTAGTATGTCAAAATGCCTGCATATGAGTAAAAATATATATCATATATCATAACATTTCAACTTTTGTGAATAACTTAAATGCTTTCCTTTGAACAATGTGGCCCCACCCTACTCATGATTTTGATTTGAGTTTATCTGAATCTACATTTTTTTTAGATTGTTTTCCCTATAGTTATAGCTTTTCTATGCAAATGTTTTTATAGAAAAGAATTTTAACGATAAAATCCTATGTAAATTTTTGTCACTTCCCCCACATTGTAATCCGTCCTACCCCTGGGTCATAATATGAACAAACTTAAATTAACCCAACCTGAGGATGCTTCCACATAACTTTCAGCTTTTCTGGCCAATTGGTTTTTGAGAGGATTTTCAGAGGTTTACTATGTATTCCAATGTAAAATTTCGACTACCTCCCCCCACCCCCCCCCCCCCCCCCCACGTATTGCCCCCACCCCCCCCCCCACCCCCAGGATCATGATTTGAGCAAAGTTTAATCTACCATACCTGAGGATGTTTCCACCCAAGTTTTCCAGGCTGATTAGTGTCTATGAAGAAGATTTTAAGATTAACTGTGATATAATATCATATGTTAATGTTTTCCATCCCCTCCTGTGGACCCACCCTACCCCCAGGGGCCATGATTTTTACAACTTTGAATCTACCCTACCTGAGGATGCTTCCACACAAGTTTCAGCTTTTCTGGCTGATTAATTTCTGAGAAGAAGATTTTTAAAGATTTACCCTATATATTTGTATTCCTATGTAAAATTTCGACACCTTCCCCCATTGTAGCCCCACCTTACCCCTAGGGGCCATGATTTTCACAATTTTGAATCTACACTACCTGAGGATGCTTTTATAAAAGTTTCAGCTTTCTTGGGCAGATGGTTCTTGAAAAAAAGTTTTGGAAAATTTCTCAAAATGTTTTCAATAATTCCTTGTTATCTCCCCTTGACCTTGGTCTTTAATGTTCGCAACTTTGAATTCCCTTGCCTAAGGGTGCTTTGGGTCAAGTTTGGTTAAAATTGGCTCAGTAATTCTGAGATGTTGAAAATGGAAAAGTTTACGGATAGACAGAGAGACAGACAGACAGACAGACAGACAAAAGGTGATCAGAAAGGCTCACTTTAGCTTTCAGATTAGGTAAGCTAACAAAAATATTCACTTATTCTTACAAAATATTCTCATCTCTTTGAAATTCTTTTCCTTTTCTTATAATATATACCGTGAGTACAGAGTGAGTAGTATGTCGTTTTCATCGACTATCCTGTTGATAAAGTAAGAGCCATATTACATGAAGTAACAACATTTAAACACAGGAATTAAGGAATGACGTCAGTACTTTACTTGCTAATTCCATGAAAGGTTTGTTAACAGTCGTGAAATATCATATAAAGAAACAAGAGACCCAGCGACCTTGTCGGTCATCTGAGTACCATGGCCCTTAGATGTACATGTCAGGGAGTCCATGTTTGTATTATCGATCCCCTTCTGTTGTTCTCAAAAACATTTTTCTCCATATTTTTATGCCAAGCGTTGGACCCCTTTGTCTTTCATTATTTCATTAATGACCTAAAGGGAAACGGTTGAAAAAAATTACAATAGAAAATTGCATGTAAAATATCATGATACAATATAATACTTTTTACATATAATATTACAGTTTTATTTTACTTTGATTTCTTACACACATGTACTTAGTAATGAGGTTGATTCAATATGATATTTCATTTTTTCTTATAATATTGTATTTTTATTTTATTATATTTTATTACATACTTAGTTTTAAGGTTTTGCATATGCGATACAGCTAAGCTTATAATACCGTATCAGATTTAAGTACTGATACGAATTATGCAGGACTGATATTGAGCTGCGGGCTGATCTTCAGAATAAGGTAGATTATTGCTAGCGCTCTCGAGCGCTAGCAACTACGTTAGTCTTTTTCACTGGAATAGGCATGCTCGACTCCATAGTAGGGGATTCTGGGAATACTGCACTACGATAGATAAACTGTACCATTTGAATTTCGTTTTATCGTCTTCACATGAAGTTTTGTGTTTTATTGTAAATGTCAAAAAGTAACAGTAGCTCAGGTCTTATAATGCAAAGTTATTTTCAGTATTATGATAAAAAGCTATCTTTATCTTAAATTCCTTCAAGCTCGGAAAACAACTTCGGATATGTTTTCCGAGCTTGTCGGAAAGTCCCGAGAAGATACGATTGCTTCAAAAAGGAACCAATGGTTCTTGAAAATTTTCACCTCGAAATTGAAATAACAGTATATACATAATGATTAAAGCTGAACACCGCTCGTAAATAGGCACCGTCACACAGATACCTGGTATATAAACCCTTCGATTTCGTTACACCCGATTGCACACCTGAACCTCGTGGCCGACATGTAGTATTCCTTTCGTGGTCTTTATATTTTATGCATTTTTTTCTTATCTTATGTTCATTTTCTGTTCGTAAATAATGCATTGACCAATTTATTTGATGTTAGTATTCTCCTGGCTTCAAAAAGTGCGTAAAATTGGATCATTTCATCGCGACCGGGTAACACGGCGAGGCAAAATGTACGTCCACACAGGTGAGACCTCTACAGCGAAGAACTTTGAACTGTTTAGAGGTCTGTCCCTTATATAAGGGTTGTAGGGACAGCAGTGATTAAAGAGAAATATGGCGGACAGTGCCTATTTACGAGCGGTGTTCAGCTTTAAGGCACAGTCAATGAGCTATGCCATTGCCGATGTGAAGCCCACTCTAGATTAACAATTCTAAATTGAGACCCCACTCCAGCACAATTCCAGTACACCACTGTGCCTTCTTATTGTTAATTAATCGATTCAGAAATTTAAACCAATGTTTTAGAAATCTGCTTCTGTGTTTGTGATGCTACAGCGCTAGCTCACCAATCTTTTTAAAAGATAAGCTTGTATAAATTAGGGCAATAACTCATACGTAACAAAACAACGTCTCATGTAATTCACGATGTTGAGATTTTAAACGTTTACGTGAACGTGTACTAAGGAAATCTTGCGTATCACGTCATGTTTTTGTGACGACAAGGTTTCTACGCGTTTTCTAAACTTGTTGAGTGTCTTCTACAAGTACAAACTTGTAGCTTTTACAACAAAAATATTCCAAATG
The DNA here is from genome assembly GCF_963853765.1 of Magallana gigas. Classification (NCBI taxonomy): domain Eukaryota; kingdom Metazoa; phylum Mollusca; class Bivalvia; order Ostreida; family Ostreidae; genus Magallana; species Magallana gigas. The sequence goes on from NC_088860.1 coordinate 33,429,254, forward strand.
ATGAGTGAATATATTCTTGTAATACATTATATAGAGTTTAATCTTCATTTGCATGCATATTGATAAGAAATTCACAATTTATTAGGATTAAATAAGTAAATCCATGTCACAAAACTGCGTCGTTTACGTAAACGTTTAAATATCCTACAAGTTTTGAAATCTTAACTAAATTACAAACAAGAGGCCCATGGCCCACATCGCTCACCTGAACAACAGTTCCTTGTAACATTCTATTTCCTAGCATATGTTATTTTTATTTTAAACTTTGAACCCCTTTCTGGGGCCCCAGTATTGGTCCGGGGTTTATGGTTGGCTTTAACAACTACACTAGTTGAGGACCCTTGCATTGTAATCTCACAAACTGTGGCATTGTAGTTCTCAAGAAGAAAATTTTTAAACATTTTCGATATATATTTCTAATATGTTAAACTTTGAACCCCACTTGAGGCCTCAGTATTGATCTGGGGGTCTTGGGGCCCCAGTATTAGTTTGGGGGTCACGGTTTTACCAATTTAGAATCTACAATAGCCAATGATGCTTGCATCTCACAAACTGTTGCAATGTAGTTCTTGAGAAGAAGATTTTTAAACATGTTCCCTATATATTTCTATGTTAATTTTGAACCCCTTCTTGGGCCCCAATATTAGTCTGGGGGTCACGGCTTCCACAATTTAGAAACTTTACAATTTGAGAATGCTTGCATAGTAATCTCACAAATTGAAGCATTGTAGTTCTCCTCCATTAGATTTTTAAACATGTTCCCTCCTATCTTTTTATGTGAAACATTGAACCCCTTCTCCTGGAGTCCCAGTATTAGATCGCTTCTATAATTTAAATTTTTCATTATTTGAGGATCCAAGTAAAGTAATCTCACAAAAAATGACATTGTAGTTCTCGAGAAGATTTTTTTAAAACATGTTTCCTATATATTTCTATGTTAAACTTTGAACCCCTCTTGATGCCCCAGTATTAGTCCGGGGGTCATGATTTTAACACTTTAGAATCTACAATTGCCAAGGATGTATGCATAGTAATATCCCAAACTGTTGCAATGTAGTTCTTGAGAAGACGATTTTTAAACATTTTTCTTATATATGTTAAACTTTGAACCCCGCCTGGGAGCCCAGTTTTTGCCAGGGGTCACAATTTTAACAATTTAGAATCTTCACTATACATACAAGCTTATGTATAAATATTGGCATTTCTGGTGCAGTGGTTCTTGAGAAGAAGATTTTTAAACATTTATCATATTTATTTCTATGTTAATCTTTGAACCCCGTTTGGAGCCCCAGATTTAGTACGGGGGTCATGATTTTTACAATTTAGAATCTTCACTATACATACAAGCTTTTGTGTAAATATTGGCATTTCTGGTGCAGTGGTTCTTGAGAAGAAGATTTTTAAACATTTTTCCAATGTATTGCCATGTTATATTTTGAACCCCGCCTGGGGCCCCAGTTTTGGTCCGGGGGTCATGATTTTTACAATTTAGAATCTTCACTATATATACAAGCTTTTGTGTAAATATTGGCATTTCTGGTGCAGTGGTTCTTGAGAAGAAGATTTTTAAACATTTTTCCAATGTATTTCCATGTTAAATTTTGAACCCCGCCTGGGGCCCCAGTTTTGGTCCGGGGGTCACGATTTTTACAATTTAGAATATTCACTATATATACAAGTTTTTGTGTAAATATTGGCATTTCTGGTGCAGTGGTTCTTGAGAAGAAGATTTTTAAACATTTTTCCAATGTATTTCCATGTTAAATTTTGAACCCCGCCTGGGGCCCCAGTTTTGGTCCGGGGGTCACGATTTTTACAATTTAGAATCTTCACTATATATACAAGCTTTTTTGTAAATATTGGCATTTCTGGTGAAGTGGTTCTTGAGAAGAAGATTTTTAAAGACATGCACCCTATTTTCACTGTTTCGTAATTATCTCCCCTTTAAAAAGGGTTGAACCCTTTATTTTAACAATTTAGAATCCCCTTTTCATAAGGATGCTTTGTACCAAGTTTGGTTAAATTTGGCCCAGAGGTTTTTGAGAAGAAGTCAAAAATGTGAAAAGTTTACAGACAGACGGACAGACAGACGGACGGACGGACGACGGACAACGGGTGATCAGAAAAGCTCACTTGAACCTTCGGTTCAGGTGAGCTAAAAAGTGTACGAGTACATTGTAGTTATGACACACCTACGCGTCACCCTACACGTTATAAATCTCAACCTCTCTATTGCCTCTTAATAGACTTTAGGCATACAAATGTCTTCAATATGCTATTACTATAAGTGTTATAACTACAGTCATTTTATGCATATCTTTTACAATTTCATGCTATGCTATGCTATTTTGATAACATCCTATGATATTTCGATACTATGCTATGAGATTTGTATGCTATGCTATGAGAAATTGAAATGAAGGGCTTAAAACAGGTTATGCTATGCTTTGCTATGGTATGCTATGAGAATTGAACAAAAACGCCTCTATACACAGAAGAGTTCCACGCATTTCGAACTTGAATGATAGAAAGCCAAAGTTTACCACAAATCTGCAACATGTGAACATTTATCGTTTCAAATAAAAATATTTTAAACCGAGGTAAAATAAAGTTGGATACAATGCTATGCTATGGTATGACGAATGAGGTTGTATGCTATGGTATGAGATTCCAATGCTATGGTATGAGATTTCAATGCTATGCTATGCGATTTCAATTCTATGCTATGCTATGTTGTATATTGTAAAAGATATGCTTGAACTGACTGTAAACGTACACGTGTTTGTAATTTATCAGTTGAGATTCCATAACTTGTAGGATATAAACAATTGGTGATTTTTGAGGCCTCTCGACTCAGTTTTGTGACATGGATTTACTTAATTAACTTCAAATAAATAGTGAATTTCTTATCAATCTGCAAATGAGGTTTAAAAATCTATTTAAGGTAGAGTCCCTGAAACGTTCTACTTTCCCACTTGAACGGTGAGTGAACAGTGAACGCACACTGAGCGTTTGGTGAACGGAATTTGGTGAATGCTCGAGTGGTGAACGATGAGCGAACGCAGAGCGTAGAGTGAACGGTGAACGCTAGAAGAACTATTTGTGAACGCAAGATAAACGATTTATTCACAGTGCCTTGGGGGTTATCCTTGCATTGTATTTCGTCAGTAATCAGGAAAAAATAGCTAATAAACTAAATGTACAGTGCTGCTATCGTGAAAGTTGACACAACAATCCTATCACATTCAATATCCTACAAATAATATTTTAATAAGAAATTCATGTGAAAATTTTTGTTAAAACATCTAGGGCAGAAAAAATTAGACCCAGCCTCGTTAATTCATTTTGTAACCAGCCCCAAGACCCTAACCAGAGACATAATTATGTCTCTGTCCTAACACAATTTAAGTTGTTCTAAAATCTTTAACCTGCCTCAGCATCTAGATAATTGATATCATTCTCCGTATCTGTAGCTACCTCTGTGATTCATTTAAATCGTTAAACCAACTATGTATGCTACAGAAACAGAATAAAGAAGTAAAACAAAATCACGTAAACAGTGGTAAAATCTCCCATATGATGGACCCTTGCCCTTCAGACCAATGAATGTTAAGATGGATAGGTGGTCAATAATATGATACTTTTGGCAATAAACTAACATAAAGTAAAGTAAAAATCCAACTATTGTAGCTTTAAAATTTGATCATTTTCCGAAATCTTTTTTACAGAGCTCTTCATTAAAAGGAGATAAAAATAGGTTAAAAATGGCCACAACAATCAATACCTTATAACTGAAAGGTCTGGAAAGGTGACTGAATTGCAGAGCTAGGCCATTCAGTCACATTTTAGTAACCTTTCAGTCACTTTTCGGCTTCAACTAATTAGCAGAGCTTCATTCGGAGTTCATTTTTACTTTAAACTTTAATTCTCATGAACAATTAATTTGCATAACAAAAACAACTCAGTCATTAGTGGAATAGTAACCAGAGTTTTATCAGTTATGCATCAAAACAATAAGTTTGCAGACAAATCATTCATAAACAAATAATCAAGTGAATTCCATCTCCTTTGGAAGTATATCTTGTGACATGGAGTGAAGATCCTCTAACACTTGGACAAGGTGACTCCATTTATCCATCACTGGTGAAGCTTTTGTAGCATTCTGGTTTTCCAAACTTTGTCTGTATAATGTTTTTATTTTCTGGACATCACTCTGATTGCTAAAAAGAAAGAATTATGCAATAAAGAGAAGAATAATGCAATTAAATAATTGACAGTGCATGTAGATATTAAGGTGATATATGAGACACCTTCATATTGTGACACATTTCCTATTAAAATCGAGGTTATTTTTACAAGCTTTTTTTACTAGAATGGTTACTTAACAGCATAGTGCAATCAGTTAGAGCGTAAACTACAAATCTGTAAGTCATCAGTTCAATCCTATTGAAGCTTTTATAATTTTTTTAATTAAGTTTTTTCGTCAAATGTTGTAAAATTTGAACATTCTTAAATTATTAGTCCAAAACCATCGTAAGAAAGTTATACAAAAAATTCAAACGGATGAAAAATTTTTATAATTCAGATACATTATGTAATTCAAAGTATATAGTTTGGTTGAATTTGACCCAGTGGGTTTAGGAAAGTAGTAATAAATGTGAAAAGTTTACAGATGGATGGACAAATGGAAGGACAGACGACAGAGAACATGCTCAGAAAAGTTCACTTGAAATTTTGATTCAAGCGAGTTTATCTGATCTTGCCTTGCACTTCAACTGTAGCTGAATTTCTTTATATTTTTTCTCCAAAGATGAATAGAAAAGTAAGAAAACTCATAAACTTACCTTGCTTTATTGGCCTTGAAATATTTCATCAACTGTAGCAGTATGAATTGTAGTCTCGACTCCAAAATGTCCGTCAGACTCGCCCCTTCCGTTTTTACCTTGTCGCTGATATCTGGGTCCTCAAGCTGTTTGATCATGTGATTTAGAACACCTCTACACTCAAGCAGGCACCTGACAGCACATGCAAGGGTTTTCAACTGAGATTTGGTGTTAGTCTGACCTATACAACAGAGAAATCATTAAAATTCATAGTAGTTAGTTCATGTGTTGTAAAAAAAAAGATTGTAATGTATTGAAAGGGGCAAATTTTTATAGATTGTCAATTTTTCCCTGATAAGATCTATCATGCATAATGTATCTGAGCATGATTTACAACTTGTTCTGGATGTTAATTCATAGGTTAAGGGGTATAGCCATGGAATCTTTCAGCCCCCACAAATGTCACTGATTCCACAATACTTGAATATTAATATAAAATTGTTCTATGTACATTTATCAAAAGTATATTTATTTTAACACTAAGTATAATTTATCTGAAGATAAAAAGAAGATGTCCTTGAATTTTACACTGCCTTACATAAAAAAAAACTTTACATGCCAGACCTGTTAATTTTAATTAACAAATTCCATCAGCAACAAACTGACAGCCAACTACTCAAAACTCAAGGTCTCTAGCATGTTTTTTTTTATTTCAACTGTATGATGTAGTATGTACACTTAGCAATCCATGTTTACTAACCATTGAGAATGAACTCCCAGTAAGCTACCTGCTCCAGGAGCACTCTTAGTAGCTCTGTGTGACACTCCAACACGGAGAAGAATGATACAGCCTTTCTATAGTGGGTTTCCATCAACTGCCTCAAGTACTTTTTCCTCTGGTCAGAGTTCTGCCAAAAAACACAAGCTCATGTTAATAAATGTTAAATTGTTCCTGGGGACAAAAAAAATATATGCTTTATATAATCCCGGGTTCAAAAGATCCTCCTAATAATCTGAGTAAAATCAACTGTTCTGTTGCCTCACAGCTCTCAAACATATGAAACTTGCTTGGAGGTCACGTCCAAATGACTTTTTAATATACCAATCAAACTGTGACTGACAAAATTTGAGATTATATTAGTATTTATTTAGGGTGACCATTTGGTCCCAGGAAAAGGAAAAGTTATGCAACATGTACACAGCACTGGGATTTCCTTTCTGCAGATATTCAAAAACTTCACTGAATATTGGCTTGGAATACATTGAACAATACAGGCAACTTGTTGTTTATGCAACTTCTCTTGATAGTACTTAAGAAAAGCAAATTTCGATTGGTCCAAATGATCATGACCTCATTTTTAAATACTTACTAGATTCTCCGGTTAATCGGATAAGACCTAATTACAAGTTGATTCAACTGCAGTGTATCAAACCTAAACAGCTTAAACAGATTGGTCCTTTGCACCCGTCAACACTTACAGTACTTTGATTTTTCATTAGTTCAAACAAGTGGTGCTACCTGTTGGTTCCTGAGAGAGTTGTGATACAGCGAGGCCAGGCGGTGGTGGATGGTAGCTGCGCGGTACTGACACATCGGCTGTTTGGCAGACTTGATATCCACATTACAGTATTTTAGAGACTTCAACATGAGATCCACCACTTCTTTTTCCACCTAAAAGTATTTATTCAATATTTTTTTTTTCAAAACTACACTGGATTATATTTCTATATCTTATTTAGCTATTGATAAATCCTCTTAATCGACAAATAAACACAATCAATCTCTTTTTTCTGAAAGCTCGAATTTCATGCAGACATGCAACTATATTGTTTTTGTGCAAAGAACGAATAATTTAATATCACTGACATGTTTTTCTGCAAAAGAAGAATAATTAAGTGTCATTGACAAAGGAAAAATATAGACCTAATATTTACAATAGCAAGTTTATTGACAGCAACTTTTTCACACTTCTTCCCAAGAGGGACAATTAATATGTTGTTTTCTAAATAGTCAAGAAATAGTTATTTTGATCGAAGGGAACTTTATAGGTCAGCATTGCAGGTCTAAGTTTGTTTTTCAAGTTCTAACTTCGGCATGGTCTTACACATAAATAAAACCCTGTTGTATCCAATGGCATAAATCGTTATCAAACAAATAAGAGAATATTATTAAATCTTATTGGAAGACTTTTTTATCTCTAGTTTTACCAAAATCAATTGAATGTCAAACCTCATTAGTATCTCGAACTAGATAGGATTGGTTAAAAACTTCAAGATATCCAAGTATTCAAGTTATCAAGGGTAAAATACTTGAAGTATAAGTAACAAATCACTTTGACATATCTATTGTATTCGAAATATCAGTGTTCCAGATTCCATAGTTTAACTGTACATGAAGGTCCATGTATAACACAAATGTCATCGAAAATATCATAATATGAACAGGTGGAACAAAAATCTTAAAAATCATGTACATGTGTCATGGTGTGTTATTATGTGTAAATATGTTTAAGAGTTTACTCATGCCAAATGACAAGTAATTAGCTAGAGTCAGTCTGCTCCGCTAATTATCCCCAATTACCTGTAGTCTATATATAATTGTTCTGAGTTGTTCTTAAGCTTTTTGAGTAATTATCATGAGTAATGTAGCACACTTTTATTAATTATCTTTTAGAATATAAATACAGTTAGAAATTTATTCAATCCAGTCAGACACTTTCGGCCACTATCTCATGTTGCTTATGTCTTCACACTGACTATCTAGTTGACTGTCCACCAGTCCGTCAGTAGACTAAGCAACATTGAGCTAAATTCAAACCTGACTCATTTGGCTTTACAAGAAATAATTATTTTTATCCTGTTCTATTTTGACTTTATTTTATTTGATTATTGTTGATATTTTATAAGTTAATTAAAATCACTTGATCAATAAATTGTGAAACCTGCCTTCGAGTTATAGCTCTATGCATATTCGACTTAGAGGTCAATTTAAGCCTATTGACTAGGCTGACCCCCTGTCTCTTGGGTTGGGCCTATACAAGTTAATTCCCCTTATTCTATAGTGCCCTTTCCCCTCGGTGACAGATGTGGTGGAGAATCCGGGTATGCATAGTTGCTTTATGCTATAGCTAGAAGGCATAGTCAATAGACAGGATAGTTTTAGTGTATAAAGATACTTCCATGATGGAGATGAAATAGAGCCAGACCTATCCAAACAGGAGCTACACTACTGAAAGATAAGTACAACTTTGTTGATATTTTTCCAATTTCAATTGTGTGAGAAATAAAAAAATGTACACTGTGTAGATAATTCAAGTTCACTTCGTCTCTGACTTCTATGATAATTGCTTATAGAGAAATGTAAATGAAGTGCAAATTTCAGTCCAACTCGGCTTCCATGATACTGACTACTCTCTTATAGTTTCAGACTAGCTCTAAACTTGAAGTCAGTCATGGGACGAAGAAAGGTTTCCCAGGGATGGTTATGTCAGAAGAGGAGATGTTCTCAACTTTCCTGCATGACCCAAGGGACACCAGAATTACAGTTCACTGCAGCCATGGAAAGGAACTTTGTCGAAGCCAAACTACAGAATACACCCATTAAGTGCTTGGTGGACAGTGGAGCTTCCATTAGCTGTATAAGTCAACACCAATTACAGCGATTACAATATAATGGAGACATACAAGAATCCTCCATAACTAGTGCTGTTGGTGTCTGTGGAGAAGTCCATCCTGTTCTTGGAGAAATTATGCTGGAAGTAACTTTTGGACACATTACAGTGAAGCAAAAATTCAGAGTGTTTGAAACCCTACATTCGAAAGTGATATTTGGACTTGATTTCCTGCAAGAAAACAAAATTAGGACTGATTTTGAAAATATGACATTAACAATTCCACTTCCAGGGAAAAATCTCAACTACATTAGTGAATCTGGAAGTGCTGATCATGTAACTGTCTCCACCATTCGTGACCAAAGAACATTTACTACAATGGCCGAGACCGTCAATCACATCATTCTCGAACCTCATTCAGAAACAATTCTGCCTGTCAAGATTCCAAACTACTCACCTGGAGCAACTGTGATTTTAGAACCTAGTCACACTCTTCAATCAAAATTCTCTGTAGCTGGAGGAAGAACAGTCACCTACCTAGATGATAACCAAATCGGCATCTACAGAGTCTTAAATCCAACCAACCTTCCTGTCTATTTAAAATGTAACCTTCAAATCGCTGCCGCACAACCTGTAAATTTTGAGGATGTTCATTGTCTTCAACAGCAGGAACCAGCCTTTCTGTGTAATCTCTCAGAAAACAATAAACAGTTTGATGAAGACTATGAGAGCATCTTGTCTGACATAGGAATTGAGTTAGACTCTTGTGATTTGGACAGTGTTCAGCGACAACAACTTTGTAAGTTTCTAGCACAAAACAGAAACATTTTTGCAAAGGACCTGTCAGAACTCGGGAAAACAGACATGCACTATCACACCATCCATACAAAAGGTGATAAAGTGGTCAGTTCTGCGCCTTATCGCCAGTCTCCACAGATGCGAGCCGAGTTAGAACGACAACTTGATGAAATGGAAGCACATGGCATCATTGAAGAATCCACTTCACCATTTCATAGTCCTGTAGTGCTAGTTAAGAAGCGAAACAACGAATATCGTTTCTGTGTTGACTTTCGTGCATTGAACAGAATCACAGAGCCTATGTCCTTCACGATTCCTCACATGTCGGATATTCTTGACACTTTAGCTGATGCCAAGCCAGAAATTTACTCAACACTTGACCTACGTTCTGGATTCTGGCAAGTGCCTTTGGACCCTGCTACAAAACACAAGAGTGCTTTCATTACCCACAAAGGAGTGTATGAATTTAATAGACTGGCCTTTGGAATGATGAACTCACCAATGACCTTCCAATGCCTGATGACAAAGGTGCTCCGGAATCTGAATTTCAAAGTTGCTCTTGTGTACATTGATGATGTGCTAATATTCTCAAAGAACTTTCAGGAACACTTACAACATCTTCATCTAGTGTTTTCAAGCTTACGTAGTGCAAATCTTAAATTACATCCATCCAAGTGCATCTTCGCAAAGAAAGAAGTCAAATATTTAGGACATATTATTTCAAAACATGGAGTAAGGGTAAATCCAGAAAATACAGAAAAAGTGAAAACGTTCCCAGTTCCGCAAAACACCAAACAAGTGAAGAGTTTCCTTGGCATGGCAAATTATTACAGAAAATTCGTCAAAGACTTTGCCCAAATCGCTTCTCCATTAACATCCCTACTAAAGAAGAATGTGAAGTTTCAATGGACTTTAAGTTGTCAGAGAGCATATGACACCTTGAAAAATGCACTCGTTACTGCTCCAATCCTTGCTTTTCCAGACTTCGACAAGCCATTTATTCTCTCAACAGATGCCTCTGAATACTCCATGGGATATGTGCTCAGTCAAATTCAGAATGGACGCGAACATGCAATCGCTTATGGAGGTAGATCCCTTCATGGTGCTGAATTAAAATGGCATATAACAGACAAAGAAGCTTTGGCTCTTGTTGAGGGAATCCAGCACTTCAAACATTATTTGGCAAACCAGGAATTCACTGTGTTTACTGACAATGTGTCTGTGAAATATCTACAGAAGATCAGAGATTGTCAAGGTCGTCTTGGAAGATGGAGCCTTCTTCTTCAAGGTTACAACTTCAAGATTATTCACCGTGATGGAAGCAAAAATCCAGCTGACTGCTTATCCAGACAACAGCATGACAATTCTACACCTACAGATTCACCTGACCTTGGCGAACATCTTTACTATGTCAATCACAAGGAACATACAGAAACTGTTCTAGTCTATCCAGGGGAAGTAGAAGAACATGTAATTGCCAGTTTACAAGATAGGCCGTCTCCAGAACTTATTTTACAGAACATGGCAAACTTGCAACAACAGTGCCTTGACTTTCAAGGAATCTATGAGTACAAACTAAACCAAGAACTTCCCAATGATCCAGCGATTGCCAGAACTATCGTGGCTGAATCCTATAACTTCGAACTTGAAGACAGAATCTTAAAACATTTCTACTCAAAACGATGCAAGAAAGTCCCAAAACAAGAACGTTTAGTGAAACAAGTTGCAGTTCCAAGAATTCTCCGTGATGACGTACTGCGATCATACCACGACTGTATTCTTGGTGGTGGTCATCAAGGATTTGAAAGAACATATGCTGCACTACGCAATAAATACTTCTGGCCCTCAATGTATGATGATATAAAACGCTATGTTCAGACCTGTGAAACTTGTCAACAAAGCAAACGCAATTACGGTGCTAAGCGTCCACCTCTGAAGCCCCAAATAAGTGATGATATATTTGGAAGGTGGCATATGGACATTTTAAGTGGACTTCCAACTACTCCCAACAAACACAAACATATTCTTTTGGTAGTGGACAGTTATTCCAAATGGTGCGAAGCATTTCCATTGCGAACTCAAGAAGCCAGTGAAGTTGCAAGAGTCTTATACAAGGAGATAATAACTAGGTACGGAGCACCAAGAACACTTATATCAGATCGCGGAAGGAATTTTGTCTCCAATCTTGTAAAGGCACTCTCAGAGATGTTCCAAATAACAAGGCATTTAACGAGCTCCTATCATCCGCAAACCAATGGATCTGTTGAAAGGATGAACTCCGTCATTCTCCAAGCTATACGCTGCTATGCTAAAGGACAGCAAGATGACTGGGATGATCTTCTACTCCCAGGGATCCTTATGGCATACCGAGCAACTCCTGCAACTCAGTCAACTGATTTCTCACCATACTTCATGCTCTATGGAAGAGAGATGTGCCTCCCTATTGATTCCTCCTTAGTCCCAAAAGAACACTTGGCTCAGGACCAAAAGATATTCCTTGGACGAATTTTACAAAATTTAGAAAGAACACGAAAGATTGCTTCCGAGAATATTAAACTAGCCCAAGAAAGAAATAAACAACGATATGATCAGACAGCTAAGGAACCAGACTTCTTCCCAACTCAACGTGTTTGGTTATATTGCACCAAAGTTCCAGTGGGTAACGCTCCAAAACTACACCGCCAGTGGGTTGGTCCATATTACATCACCATGGTCAACAGACAAAATCACACATACAAAATCAGGAATTGTGCAAACAACAAAGAGGTAAAGTCACTGGTAAGTGCCCATCGTTTAAAACCATACCATGATCCTCTCACCAGGCCGACTAACCCTCCTCCAGAACATGCTAATGACGACGCTCAACTGGATCCTGATGAACTTGACCAGAACATAGGCAGACCTACTGTTCAGCCAGCAAGACAGAATGCACCAGCAGTACCCAGTCAAGCAAACAACCCACCAAGAGTGCAAAATAGACCACCAAGACAGAACAGACGACAGAATAAGCGGCCACAGCAACATAATCAGCAGCCACACCAACATAATCAGCCTCCTCAACAACAGAATCAGCAGCCACAGCAAAGGAATCAGCTGCAACAAAATCAACCCCTACAGCACAATCAGCCTTTACAGCAACACAGTAGGCAGCCACAGAGACCCAACCAACAGCAAAGCAATTGGAGACCAGAGAAACAAAGTCAGAAGACACAACCAGATCAACAAATTCAACGCAACAACCACTTAAATCAACCTAGAAATCCACCTATTGCTGATACCAGACCTTCATGCAGAGACTGCAAACGAGGCTCCTGCACACCATTCAAGGAGGACATGATTGACCGGCTCTTAGCATCTAACAGAGGAAATGGAACACTCTACTACAAAGTTAAGTTCTCGACTGGAAATACAGAATGGCATTTTCCATGCAAACTTCCTTCTCATTTAGTACGCCAATTTCATGCAGACAGAACCATGAGCGGAAAGAAGAGAAAGAGACCTCTGCATCAGACCAAACACAAGTTCTTCAACAAACAAGACCCACAGCCCCAGGAAGAAAAGTCATCCCAAAGCAATAATTCCCAGACAAGTTCTGTTAACGTTTTAAGTGGAACAACATTCAACTGTAAAGAAGAATTACGGGCCATACGCATGATGAACGGACGAGCCTACTTTCTGGTTCAGACTGGTTCCTCGGATCCCAAATGGAAACCACTTACATCAGCCAGTTCCCATGCATGTAAATTTATTTCGTCCGTGTCCAAACAACTTGATGAAGAAATACTACAAAATGACATCCAACATCTTCGTAATCAACGCCTTAAGATACCCGAACAGAACTGCGAGCTTTGGCAAATGGTCACAGGACACAAAATTCACGAAGTACAATTCAGCCGACACAGTGAACCCCAGTATTTAATGAGTTTTGCAAATCCTTATGTGTCACCAAAGTGGGTTCCATTCAATGATGTACCATTTGGCCTTGTTACATTTCTCCTGGAGGATTTGAAGAGTGAATATTGTGAAGAACTAGACATCCCTCAGTAGTTCTCAAACTTCATGTCAATGTGGAACTTCCAATATTATGTCATGTTTTGATATCTGTGTGATGTAATTTTAATCCTTCCTGACCATTTGTAAAGAAATTCATCAGCTTTAATTTTATTTTACTTTTTTTGAATCAAACTTTTGTTTAGTACAAAGTAGATCCAAGGAATGGTATGAGTGCACGCATACTATTTCTTATATCTACATTCTTTGCACTTCAGTGACAATTATTTATTTATCTCTCTCATGCCATGAATTTCTTTCAAAAGGTACCATTAACCAATATTTTGTTTGCCTTTTGTAGTACTATTTTTTTTTTATTGCATACTAGATTTTTTTTTTTCAGCTAGACTATACTACTGTATATACTATCACTTGTAAATATGTTTGAGGACAAACATTTTCGAGCAGGGGGGAATATGTCATGGTGTGTTATTATGTGTAAATATGTTTAAGAGTTTACTCATGCCAAATGACAAGTAATTAGCTAGAGTCAGTCTGCTCCGCTAATTATCCCCAATTACCTGTAGTCTATATATAATTGTTCTGAGTTGTTCTTAAGCTTTTTGAGTAATTATCATGAGTAATGTAGCACACTTTTATTAATTATCTTTTAGAATATAAATACAGTTAGAAATTTATTCAATCCAGTCAGACACTTTCGGCCACTATCTCATGTTGCTTATGTCTTCACACTGACTATCTAGTTGACTGTCCACCAGTCCGTCAGTAGACTAAGCAACATTGAGCTAAATTCAAACCTGACTCATTTGGCTTTACAAGAAATAATTATTTTTATCCTGTTCTATTTTGACTTTATTTTATTTGATTATTGTTGATATTTTATAAGTTAATTAAAATCACTTGATCAATAAATTGTGAAACCTGCCTTCGAGTTATAGCTCTATGCATATTCGACTTAGAGGTCAATTTAAGCCTATTGACTAGGCTGACCCCCTGTCTCTTGGGTTGGGCCTATACAAGTTAATTCCCCTTATTCTATAGTGCCCTTTCCCCTCGGTGACAGATGCATATCAACAATCTCTCACCAGAGGGCGTATTACGCTGCGCTACAACACCTCTGTTAACGTCTAAATACCAAGAATCTTGGCAAAACCCATTCTCAATCATGATATTATAAATTATAGTTTTATATGTATTCAGTCTACATTTCGATGTTAAAGCCTCGCTAAAAATATTGAAATAAAAAGAGTTTTATTGGTAAAGCACGGTAACAAACAAAGAATTATTTCTCTGAGTAATACTCCATTACCAATGTTTTCGTGGCACTACTTTTTAGACGTTAACAGAGGTATAAGTGGAGCGAAGCAGGAACGATAACTCTGGGTAGAGATTGGCATATCAATTGATACTCCATAAATTTTCCATCATTAGACTAGACTAAAGTAATTACACTTGACTGCCTATTTCAAACGTATTATTGCTAGATCATTGCTGTTCATCAACCCTTATAATAGAGTGCATGACCTTAATATTGAACAGGTGCAAGACTCTGATAGAAAGTAATTTTTCCATGTTTTTCACAGCTTTCATGTTTCATGTGCCATGAATTTCACAATTTAAATTCCTCTTACCATAGAGATGCTTCACACCAAAAATACTGACAATTGGCTTTGTTGTTTACAAGGAGTTCAAAAACAATGTTAAATGACTGACGAAAACAGACAGCAATAAGTTTACTCAGGTGACCTAAGCAAAAGCATAATTTAGATGAACAAAGATAATTATCACAAAAGGCAGAGGAAGACAAGCTCAAATTTTAAACAATAAAGAATTAAATATCAGTCATTAACTAGATCCATGCATGCAAAGTAAACATCAAAATACAAAAACAAGTACATGTAATTAGGTACAAAGTCAAATTAAACTCTTAATTGGCTGTTTAAAATAGCTTCATCATAGTCTGGGTCTGTGTGCAACAAAATTTACATCAAAAGTGAAGCACGAAGTGAAGTGACAAAATGGAAAACATAATAAACCTCTGAAAGAAGGCAATTTAAGCTAAACGCATGAAGCCTACAATATACATGATCATTGGCGGTTGCACAAAAGGAAAAATTAAGGAGGATTGGTGGTGTAAAAATTACTCATAAGCTTTTGTTTACTGAAGGAAAAATTCAAATATTTTATATCAATATGATGATTTAATATTTACATACAGAACTCTTTGTTTAATGGAGGTAAATAGAGTCTAAAAATGGCCACAACCATCCATGAGTCCTTTTAATGGGATTGAACATAGCTGCTTATTGGGAATGACCATTAGTTAAGGTGTACTTAATCAATATCAGGTATAGTACAGTTGTATTTATAAGAACTATACACTTATGGAAGAAAAAACTTTAAGATGAGAGAAAGGCTGTCAATGTAACAGCAAACTTGGTTTTCTTAAGAAATAACAGCACTTTGAAAAGTTCACTGGGATATGAACTTGGTTTGTCACTTGATCAAATCCTGTGAAGCCCAAAGGGCTTCTCATAAGATTTGATCATGTACATGTACCAACCAAGTTTATATCCCTGTGAACTTTTTAACATTGCTGTTTATTACTTATATTTACGTTTGAGAATGGCAAATTGTTCAGAATCAATTATGTAATGGTGTTTTTACGTTTACAATATTGCAACCGTCAAGTGATAAGCGTGTGCGGTTATCATTGTAACGTCACAGAAAAGTTCACAAAGAATAAAATGTTTTCGCTATTCTATAGGTTCATATAAGGAGGCATGTTCGCAAATGTAAATTTATTTGTGTGAACAGTATCTATAATCCATTTGTCAACCCTGAATTGATAAACACTACCGATCAAGCGAAATGATAATGCCAAAAAATGATAAGTTAAACAGCTGGTACTATTTTCAAATATTATCAAAATTCAAATCCAAAGTTTTTCGTATAATAAGGCTAGCCTTTTGGCACCTGCCCTTCAAACCCCCCCCCCCCAACACGATCGTCAGCCATTTGCACCAGTTTAATAATCGGATTTTTCCTAAAAAAAAAACCTTGATTCAAAATTCAGTAGGATAAATTAAATTCCTGTAGATGCACTTGATGCACAAATTAAAATATGAGGTTGATCTTCGAACTTTGCATCCAGCGTATTTTCAATAGTTTCCCCATAGATGAACTTACCTGCGCGCATTGGAATACATGCACAACACAATGTTTTCCTTCAGCTGTTAATAACACTAACTATGACAAATAAACAATTTGACATTTATTTTTTACATAAAAACAATTTGACATTTATTTTTTACATAAAAAATATTTACATTTATTTTTTACATAAAAACTATTTGCACATAACATATCTGACGCACATTAAACATGTGATCGCTGTTGTTTAATTGTGATAATTATACAAGGACAAAAGGAGAAATAAGGGTTCACCTTGTCTTGGGAATACTGCTGAAGTGGAGCGTAGTCTTGTAGAAGGGTGGCCATGTTGAAGAGACATGTTGACATTTCCCAGCACACGGACTCCCAGATTTCTGTGAACTGATGGCTGTTGAGCTGTATTAATGCCTTGTTGTAGCATTCTATAGCCTTAAATAACATACGCATTATTTCATTAAAGCATTTAGCAACATTTTAATAAACGGCATGCCAAATAGGCTAGGGCAAATGTAAGTCATGATGCAAAGATGTTGATTATAGCTAGTATATGTGTAACAGAGACACCTATTGCCTCTGCTGGGGTTTGAACCCGGGTCCTCTGGCATGCCAGTCCAGCACTCTACCAATCGAGCTACAGGGTTGACCCACCAGCCGGAGCTAGTTGAAATGCCATATACCTGACTCTACCACATATGTACGTTTACTTAAGTTTGCAGTTTTACTTTCTTTCTTTTTATTTTAATAAGTTTTGATGGGGAGCAAAATCATTGTGTTAAGGAGGCTGCATGGTCAACAAATTACCCATCACCAGAAATTTTAAATACAGCAAGATATTTTTTACAATACATTATGATTAAGTAAAGAAAAATTCGAAATATTTTAGATTTAAAATGTTAGATATTTTTTACAATACATTACGATTAAGCAAAAAAAAATTTGAAATATTTTAGATTTAAAACGTTAGATTTCTATCCATTTATATTTTTATACAATGTCATGCAGATTGAGCACTTTATCACAAAGACATAAGTATATGTATGTCTAAAAATGGGCATTCAATAAAGTAGACATGTACAGGAAACAAATACGTTGGAATAATTTAGTGTTAATTTAAGAAGTTACACAACCTACTTAATATTAATAATATAATGAACTAAAGTATGATACTACTAAAAGTTATTAAGGTCAAATCAAAGGTGTACGGGGATAAAAGCCGCAGGCCTCAGGGTGTATGGAATACAACCCGGGGTAAATTCCCATACATCCTTGATTAATGGACCTGAATAACGAATTTATTTCATAGGTTTTACAAATTTTAAAATGAAATTGTTTTACCAGTGAAATAAGTTTGATACAAAAAACCAAATATTAATGATAATTGAATTGTGCTGAAAATCCTTTATTCATACCAATAGCTAGAGTATTGAGAAATAGGGATTTTGACAAATCTTCATTTAGCGTTACATTATTTTGACCAAAGATGTAAACAAGAAGTGCATTGTGACGTCACATTTTAATTACACCCGGCTTCAGCAGGTTTTTCACGTCCGGCTTGTTAACCAATCAGATCTCACATTATAAGCAACATCAGAAAAAATCTATCTTCTTTCAGTGTTTTCATTTATTAATAAATGCCCCTCGCCAAGAGACATCAGATTTGCAAAGAGTTACCCGGTAAGGTCATACCGGGAAGTCAAAAGGTCAACAGGAACTATGGTGTTTTACCTATATAAATTTTCTAAGAAATAAATTATTTTTGTGTTTAAAAAGAAATTTAAACATTATTCTATCAAACAATAATGATCAACTTAAAAATGATAATGATCTTGTAAAAATTACAATAAATCAAATTTATTGCAAAAGGAAATGTTAAATTGAAAGAGATAATAAGATTTATTTTGAATAGAATACAGAATATTTCCAATGAAGAAGGGAGGTAACCAATTTCTGGTCTTGTTGACTGGTTTTTTAATGAAGGAAAACAAACTAAATTAATAAAAGTTTACTGAGGAAATAAATCATAATTTTTGTAACCAAAAAATATTCCAATTAATAAAATGATTGATTTCTCAATTCAATTTCACAATTTAAGGAGGATTTGATATTTGGTCATTTTTTGACCACCCAGCCTACGTAATAATTCTCCAAACCTCTTTATAATAGTGGCGCTCCGCGTCAGTGAACTGGGGTTGATCCTGTAACATCGTGTTCTGGGTGCATATCTGGGCGTGTAGCCGCATCAGCCTCCCCTTGTTCATGTAGAGCAGGGCGGTGTTAGCCTTGTCAGCCACGCCTTCAAACAAGGCCACGCCCTCCTTCAGGGAAGACAGAGACTTCTCACAGAGGAGCCTGGTCTCCTTGGACGGGTAGGGAGGTTCTATACAGAGAGAAGATGAACGAGATTGGAATATATCAATATTGTTATATAAATGTAAACACATGTATTTTTATTCTGTGTGTGTTTTACTGGTATTATAATAAAATCTATCAAATACACGTAATAGACTTGTAAAATTGCTCCTCTAAAATTATAGTCCATGGTCAGTCTAATGAAAAAATAAACCTGACAGTTTAAATTGCTCCTCTACAATACAATTATGGCTTATCATAGAGAAGCAATTTTTTCATCATGAAAAAAAAAACCTGATAAAAGGTTATCTTAATCTTTGGCAATAAAAAAATGTGTCAGTTTTGTTTTTTTTTATTATCACACACATCCTACCATCATTCTGGAGACACGCCTGGGCTTTGTTCATGTACCAGACACCCAGCTCATTCTTGATGTTGGCCAAGCGTTTTTTCAGAGAGCTTCTCATTTCCAATTTGTTGTCCTCCGTTGTAGATTCCACTGCTCTGAGGCCCTCTTCATAGCACCGACAGCATTGGTTCAAACAGAATTCAATGTCTCCTATTTTTGTCTCAAATATCCATTCATATTCTGAAATGAAATACATTTACATGTCCATAAACCAGTTTATTGGTTAAAAGAAAGATAAATCTTATATGAAATTCAGGACCATTGAGATTATATATCACAATCACTGCATCCATGAAAAATCCACAGATTTAAATTGTGGATATTGAGATAAGAATAATAATCTGTAATTTTCATTGATTGAAGAATACAATTGTGGTTTTATAAACTCACAAAGTAACATAGAACAGTAAATGCACAGGCAAGAAATACAGTCTGTATTCTAGTACCACTACTAAAATAATTTAACAATTGAGTTTAATCTCATCCCCCCCCCCTACATTGACATGCCCTTAGCATGGACTAGCCCTTAAACAGATATCACTTACCAAAGCTGTCTAACACATCCTTACACAGATATCACTTACCAAAGCTGTCTATCTCCCTGTATAAACACACCATTAAACAGATATCACCTATCAAAGCTGTCTATCTCCCTGCATAAACATGTCCTTCGACAGATATCACTTACCAAAGCTGTCTATCTCCCTGCATAAACACATCCTTAGTCAGATATCACTTACCAAAGCTGTCTATCTCCCTAGACACACTCTGTGACAGATTGAGCTGGTCCTCGGTCAGGTTAGACAACTCCTCAGCGATGCTGTCCCTGTTTAGGTTACGGTGGATACACAGGAAGAGTACATCCCCGGCCAGACTCAGCAGCACACACAGCAGCTGGCTGTTCTCTGTGGCTTTCTCCGGCAGCAGGATCTTCATAGCAGCTGTGAACAGAAAACAAGCTTTATTTAATTATTATATGAGTATAATCACAGTATTTTTAAAAGCTTTTTTGTATTAAACTGTCAAAAAACTGCAAAGATACAGTAAGCCAACTTTCATTTGTGAGAATCTTTTTTTTGCAACTTTTTTTATAAAATGGTTGGCTAAGACAAAAGTTTGTGATATCATGTCTAAGATACATCATTCCTTACAAGGAAAACCACTAACTCTACGTGTCTCAAATGCAACAATACTGACCATAGCACTGTAAGGATATCCTCAGTAGACAGAGACTCTTCCCCGGCTGGTTTTCTAGAGCAGAACTCCTGGCCAGTGTGTAGAGAGCAATGGCTGCTTTCTTCAGAAGGAGAACTTTCAGGGTGCGGTGCCAAGTGACCGAAGTCTCCGCCTCCACCACCGATTGGTCCTTGTCATGGAGGGGCGGTTCCTTATCATTGTGGGGAGGGGCTGATTTCTTAAGGGGTTCGTAGTGTAGGGGAATGGCCGTGTTTTTGTTACAGGTGGCCTGCTCCTCAACAATGTTCTTCTTTTTCAGGATTTGTAAGGTGAAGTCTTTATCAAGACACATTAAGCCCTGCAAAAATAAGCAAGTACTCCAAGCAAAGGTCCCATATTTCATACATAAGAAACAGAGTATTGCTGGATTTATGCAGCTTAGTAGTTACTGTGGTTTAAATCAATATTCGATCAATGAATGTATATCTGTGAAGTATGTTTCAGCCTAAAAGTCTATTTTCCTATTTCACTTGAATACATAATTTTGCTATTTAACCATTTACCATAAGACTATAAAATTGAGAATGCCAAATTTTTATTATAGTTTCATTTAGTTTACATCTGATTGAAAAATAAAAGCGAAATTTCAAAATCTGCGAGATCTGCAGGATTTTTGTGGATATTAATTCCTCTTGTTTCATTTGGTATCCATAGTACCCATGAAGTACGTCTTTGTTTTTCCATGTGAGGTGTGTTTAAGTGTATATCTGTGAGATATGTTTAAGTGTATACGTATATCTGTGAAGTAGTCTTAGTATTTACCTGTGAGGTATGTTTGAGTGTACATCTGAGTGGTATGTTTGAGTGTATACATATATCTGTGAAGTATGTTTTAGTATTTACCTGTGAGGTGTGTTTGAGTGTATACTTATACCTATGAAGTATGTTTTAGTAATTACCTGTGAGGTGTGTTTGACAGCATCAAGACACTTCTGTGTGACGTCAGTAACTGCAGGTTTACATTTACTCGGGAACTGCTGTTTTCTGTAACCATTCTGTTTACACAACGTCTTTACTGTTACTGATGTAAACTGATCCTCCTCCAGGTCTGAGTTCTCTGACTGTAAAGTTATTTACAAATTAAAGAGTCAAATTCCAAAAGATTGCCAAATGTCACTTTCATAAACTGTTTATATCTTAGATCAAACTGAAGGTTAAAATAGCACTTATAGTAATGTTTTTCTGTCATTTACTTCAAGCAAAGGAATAACAGGATACTGATAACCTTGACCTGTGTACACTGTCTACAGTGTAGAGAAAGGTGCTAGCTTGTTCCAGTGCTCAATGCAAAACAGATTTTTGTGTAAACATCTGCCAGGTAAAACTATAAGAAATTTAACTGATTACCTGTTATTTACCAAGAGAATGGAAGCGATTTAACTAATAACCTGGTATTTACTAAAGGCATGGGGATGACAGGAAACTGATAAACTGTTGCATGATGGCATTAATTTAAGGATGAATTTGACTTGCATCTGACATGTAATGTATAAAATATTGTTTGTTATCTGCAGTGTAGTGCAGATGACCTTGACCTGTCCATTTCAGTGTAAATAACCTGTGTAGAGTGAGGATTGGCGTCATCATCATCAGAATCCTTGTCGGGGCTGTCTGTCCAGTCGTCTTTAATCATACCGTCTGGTACCATGACATCAGACAGAAGAAAGTGGGCTGAGGTACAGATCTAACAGGAAAAAAGACACAAATTCTCCAGATGTTATTGCCAAGTCAATTAAATCAATCATGACTTTATATGCCATAGCATTTTCAAATTTCAAAAACAGAACTTCAAAAGATTAATATAGTCTATACTATTTACACATACCGTCGTCTAGACAAATATTCTCATAACTAGCATTTTAAAATTTGCCAACTCTCTGAATGCCATAGCATTTTCAAATTTCATAACTGAACTTCAAAAGATTAATACTGTCGACTGGACACATATGATCTTAACTAGCATTTTAAAAATTTTTAATGACGAATTTTCTGAGGACAAATGTCTACTGGCTAACACATTGTTTTTTTTTAATGTTGATGAAAACTGAAACAATACTAATTTTTTTTTCTGCAATTGAATCTTAGTGTTTGAAATGAAACCTCATAATTCCCCATGAAATAGCACCCATCAGAACTAGAGGTACTGTGAGCAAGCTCACAATCGATACCCCCCGCTAAGATAAAAATCATAATGCGTGTATTTTTCCAATTATAGAAAATATTGGATGAATCTATGTCACCATCTATTTTCTTTAAATAACAACTGCTCTACTTTTTTAAAAACTGTTGGTCATAAGCAATATTTGTGTGAAGTAAGAACATTCAATGCTTCTCCATAAGAAAGATAATGACCAGACACGAATTTTGCACTTTTTCTGCCAGTGACCTTGACCTTGCCCAAATGACCTTGGGTCAAGGTCATGACACACCCTTTAGTCCTAAGCAATATTTGTGTTAAGTTAGAACAGTCAATGCTTCTCCATAAGAAAGATAATGACCGGACACGAATTTTGCACTATTTTCCCAACGACCTTGACCATGCCCAAATGACCTTGGATAAAGGTCATGACACACCCTTAGGTCATAAGCAATCTTTGTGTGAAGTAAGAACTTCAAATGTTTCTCCATACGAAAGATATGGACCGGACACGAATTTTTGTATATTTTCTGC
The DNA here is from genome assembly GCF_963853765.1 of Magallana gigas. Taxonomy (NCBI): domain Eukaryota; kingdom Metazoa; phylum Mollusca; class Bivalvia; order Ostreida; family Ostreidae; genus Magallana; species Magallana gigas. The sequence continues at coordinate 33,452,336 of NC_088860.1, forward strand.
CAGTGACCTTGACCTTGCCCGAATGACCTTGGGTCAAAGTCATGACACACTCTTAGGCCATAAGCAATCTTTATGTGAATTAAGAACTTCCAATGTTTCTCAATACGACACACCCTTAGGTCATAAGCAATCTTTATGTGAAGTTAGAACTTCCAATGTTTCTCCATAAGAAAGATATGGACCGGACACGATTGCACAGACAGACGGACGGACAGACGGACGGACAGACGGACAAGGTGATTCCTATATACCCCCCCAAACTTCGTTTGCGGGGGGTATAAAAATACAGATATATATTGTACATTTTGTCAAAACACAAGACCCATGCATCACAAAATCACTTCTCTATAAATGTGCAATAAAGGTTTACTGTACTTAATTCATGTTTCTCGCAAACGAGAATTTTAGAAATATGGCAGCATTTAGTGAAAAATTTAAAATCATGAAATAATTTTTATTTCCTGTGAATTTTGGTGTCCCACCTGGATTTTGTGAATGGGGTAAAAAAAAAAAACCAGTACATTTTGTGTACCACTGGTACCGGTACATATCACATGTATGCTGTAATATGTCTCGCAATGGTTATACAAACCTGTGAGTGTTTCTCTTCATCCAATAGAAGCAGACAATTCTCCAGCAGGATGCGGATCTTCCGCCGACTCTTGTTTCCGTTGTTCCACATGTTACGAGCAACGCGGTACAGGAGACGCCCCAGTGGCACAGTGAAGGGATTTCCCTGGTCCTCTTGAGCATCCTCTAACGAGGTCAGATCGTACAATTTCACGATGTCATCATCCACACCTGCAATGATGATATATGTTGATGATAATCTTAATACATGTACAAGTGAAAAGCTGTCAATGTGACAGCAAACCAGGTTTTCTTTTATGTGAACTGTATCCATAATCCATGTCAACCCTGAATTGATAAACACTTCATGTAGTGAAATGGAGTACCCTATATGCAATATTCTGCCAAAAAATGACTAAGTTCAAAAGCTGGTATTTTTTTCATAAATTATCAGAAATCAAAATCCTAGCAATATGCACACCTCTGATATATGTACAATTGATCTGCAAAAGAACAACTCCCTATATTGAAAACTGTAGGAGGAGTTATCCGTACAATGAGGGTACCCTTTTGGCAGCCGCCCGCCCGCCATTTTCATCATTTTAATAACCAGATTTTTCCTCTGGAAAACCCAGTTAAAAATTCAGATCAGTTGATATGCTCACATATAATTGCTATATAAAGTGAGCAGATCAAAGGATCTTATTATTTTAATCTGATTTTGCCAATACAGTTTTGCTTGTTGTTTTATCATTAAGATGAATTCTATTTTCCAGTATAATTCTAGAAATTTGCAATTCTGAAGTAAAGGGAATCAGTACCAACAGCACATCAACAATTTTTTTTAAAACCTTCCCAAACAAATATTTATACCCTCTAACCCCTCAACAAAAATAATTTCTAGTGGAAATATTTTAAATTCTGATTCTCCCCTCAACAGAACATGTAAACATTTGGATAAAACTGAAATAGGGTACCCTACATGCTAAAAAATCCCAAAATTTTATCTGTGAAACAAAAATCAATTCACGGATGATTTAAGGAAGAGACCTATTTTGTACAGCTAGTATGCGTGGCCCTCTTTAGTTGCTTAAAAGAATCTTGTTATAGAAAAATCAATTTCTTCATGGTATGGTAAATATATGTTTACGGTTATCTGGATAAACTTAAAAGTTGCATTAATTTGTAATAATTAACTGATTTAAAAAGCAGACCTTTGTACAGCCAGTATGTGTGGCCCTCTTTGGTGGCGTTGGATTTAAGGAAGGACAGGATGTTGCAGGCAATGTCTGTCACCATGTTCGGGTCAAACTGAGAGTTTCTCAAGTTAGGGATATCCTCCGTCTTAAACAGCTCGTATTTCTGCAAAGACAAGGAAAACACAATATCAGCTAACCTATTGATGGCCATGGATGCATGAAGTTCTCTTTAGAAAAAATTTGTATGAATCTTGCTTGAATGATTACTTGGTCTTAATCTGCTCATATATGTATTTTTAATTAACTGATTAATAAAGTTCTCTGAAGATATATAAATATGTAACATTGCTTGATTACGATTACCATAGAGCTTGATAAAGATTATTTTTCTCATCCAAGTATCCTGTCTAAAGAGTGATTGGTTTTACATCATACAGGTATCTTATGATCCTGATTTTACTTAGAATTTAGCTGAACAAGAAAGGTAAATGTAAGTTCATCTTAAATTGACAAACTCAATGCATGGATTTACGATAAATAAACGGAGGCAAATTTTTGTAGAATGATCGATAGTTGTTTACAGTTTTGCAGATAACTAAATCAAGACCTTCATTGGTTGAGGATGTAAATTCATGGATGATGGCTACCTACAAATTCTACAAAAATTAAGCCACCCTGAGTACTGATGATTGCACATGTACCTGAACAATTCCATCCACGTGGAAACACATGGCCACTTCCGGAACGTTGCACATCAAGTTATCCAACCAGTAATCCAGCCCAGTCAGGACGTTGATAGGAGTATTCATGTCCCTGCAGATAAAACAAACCGTCAAATAAATGTATAAAGCACAACATTATCAATATCATTAAACTGCATGTCTATCATTACTTGCCATAATACCTGTAGATATATACAATCTATATGTATAAAAGGAAGACAGTAGGGGTCATAATGAATTTTTTACTTCAAAGCATCAACTGATCAAATACTTTAACTGAAAGGACAAACTATATGCAGAGTTATTTTCATCAAAGTGGTAAGTTTTTCGCTTAATCTTAAAAGCATCAAAAGAGAAATAACTCAGATTACTTGATCTCTTTTATACTTGCAGGGAGCTCTAATACTTTCATTTAAATCCTTCTAAAATTCCTTGAAAATGAGACTCTCACTTTAGATAGACAATCGTTCTGCAAGTATACTGTAGATTCCTTATTATATGCAAATACTTAATTCCACGATTCCAACATTTTTGTAACAAATTTTGAGACTATAAAATTGTGAGCACCACACTTTTGTTGTGATCTAATACAGTTTACAACTTTCAGAAAAATAAAAACAAGATTTTGAAATCCACAAAGGGTATTTCTAGCATTTTTGTACAAAAACTGATTTCTCACTTTTTATCAGTAGTTTATAGTACTGTAAACATTTGTCTGTACGTAACGGCTAATTTGTTGAAAATTCATTTTCTGCTAATCAATACTTGTATAAGCTAAATTTAGTTTACAGTATTCTGACCAGTTACAATATCATACAGCTAAATATAGTGTGTTTACAGTATTCTGACAAGATATCATACAGCTAAATATAGTGTGATTACAGTATTCTGACCTGAGTCTCAGACTAACACATGGGTAGTTGGCGCCTCTGTTGAAGATGGGTAGGTCTGTTCCTATCAGCATCTGAATGTTCTCGAAGGTCCAGATCAGTTCTCTGTGCTGTCCACAGATGTCCTATAGAGTTTGAGGAAATAACCATAAAATCGATAAAATCTCTAATCATAAAAGTCATTTGAAAAAAGACTGAAAATACAGAAATAAACAACATCTATGACAAAAGACAGACAAGCATTTTTTTAATGCAATTTTTTTGTACCCAGAGGTTCCAATAATTGTTGTAAAATTCTCTAAACTAATTTTAAGTACAAAATTTACATGTATTTTTGAAAAAAAAATTGAACGCTAAGTATTAATGCAATCAGTATTATGATTTAGATCAAGCATGTTTATACATATACAATGTAGCTGTATGTTTACCTCTGAGAAATCTTGTTCACTAACATCCCTGTTTAAACAGGTCACAGGCAGAGATTCTCCAGAACTCTGAGCTTCTTGCATGCTAAAACAAAAAACAACCACCTCTTAATTACAATGCTTATGTGTCTGAAATTCCATACAACTAACTTCTGCCAATTGACAATTTCACATCAGACTCTTCATTGTTTTTGTGTGATGGTGAGGAAGATACGAAGTTTTCCCCATCTTAAAATCTTATTTCTCTTTAGCATCGCCTGAGGGAAATATGGGGGGATACTTGTAAATCTTCACATTTATCTCTCAAACCTTTAAGCAACTAATATATTATGTTGATTTTCATTTTCTCTTCACTAGAATAATCAAATTACAGTAAAACTCTTTTAATACGAACACGGATATAGCGAATTCTCGGATTTAGCGAAGTTTTTTTGAGTCCCTGGTCAATTCTTAAAAAAACCTTTGCAAAATTTTACGTTATAACGAATTCGGATATCACAAATTTACGGATATAGCGAACTGATTTTGAGTCCCTTAGAGGTGAATAATAACAAAATTGAACACTTTTATAATGACATATCTTACAGTTTGAAAAGTTTTAAATGCCATTTAACATAATAGTTTAAATGAATTTATTTTCATATAAAATTTTCAATGCACAATCCGATTGTTGAAAGTATCAATGTTATGTATTTTTATTCTAAGCCTCAAATAGCAAAAATTATAGTCTGGTGAAAGAAAACATGTATATAGCGAATTCACTATTAATAATTGTTATTTTTACGAATTAGTTATACTGCTATAACGAATTAAGGATATAACAAAGTAAATTATTTGGTCCCTAGGACTTCGCTATAACAGAGTTTCACTGTACCATGTTTTGGCAGCAAAAAATAATTCTCAATAATACAGCTCATATTGCTTTAAATGATAAACTCTCTTCTTTAAACTTCTCCATTGATAACAACAGCGAGCTTTATACCTTCTGTAGAGAAATTTCGAAAGCATGTTTTTATTCTGAAGATGATCTCTGCTTTTCTTTTTCTTTGGAACACATTTCACCTGAAAAAGAGAATTATTTAAATGCAATGTTTTTATTAAGAGCTAGTGTATAAAAAAAGATGGAGCAATATTTATGACAGTAGATTCCTAAATATATGCAAGAAATTAATATCTGCATAAAATCACAAGAAAAATCTCAATATTACTTATCAAACAGTTGTTAACTTAATGAGATGGTAATAAAAGTTAGTCATTTCAAAGTTTATATGTTTGGTAATGGATACAAAACAGAAGAATTCCTGAAGAAAGTACTCACGTAAAATTAGCAATATGCGGTCAATTCACAAAATTATCAAAATGTATACATACCTGCATATCTTTTTTCACAGACTCCAGGTAGAATTCTCTCAACCACTTCCAGTCATCCTACAGTGGCACAAATACATAAGGATTTCTATTGTATTGCCCCCCCCCCAAATCCCCACCCTGAATATTAATTAAACTGGTGACTATAAAATAAAATGGAATTTCTGCATTTGCTGAGTGGTTTGATACCACAACATCTTTCTTCTTTGTTCACCCCTAACATGCAAGTAAAGTATTGTTATGCAATAATCAAGGATACAAACATGCATTATATAGTGAAGGTTAAATGAAATATGTAGTAAATTAACATCCTCAATCTTCATGATACACTTACATTTTGCTTTCTCAGTAGATTTTTGTGGATGTCAAAGTCGTCAATCAAGAGGGAGTTGTCAACCTTATGAACCATCATACTGATCTGAGACTTTGAAGAAAATGGCATCTTCAACAACTTCTTGATGTTCTAGATGTGAAGAAAAGGATTAAAGACATTATATCAATAAACACATGATAAACATGTCTCAAGATTCACTTTACCATATATTTTCCCACTTCCTATCTTGGACACTATCACACGTATTGCCCCAAAACCAAATCAGAGATTACAGACTTAAGTTAAATTTAAATATTATAGGATCTAGCTGATATTATTGCAATCTTGCAAGCAAGCTCTTATGGCCAAAAAGAACTAAAGCTATACACTTGTCAAGAAAACATTTTGACTGCATTCTTGGATGGGGGCTGGGTGACAATGATTTGAGTTATCTGTGGTTCCTGCCGCCCTTCCCTCAATGGGCACACCATGAACAAAATAAATACAAAGTGTATGTGAATTCAAGTCATTCAAAGAAGAGATAAAATTAATGTAGGGTACCTTAGCTTGTGAGATAACATCAACCTCTCCTGTGAGTTCCAGTGCATTGTTTGCCATGGAAAAACTGAAAAAAGAGATTTCTAGACTGTTTTATGAAATGAAATTTTAATCCGTCACAAAAATGTACATGTATACATGCAAAGCTTTAATTTCAAGAAAAGGTATATAGAGATAAAGATATGTTATACACTCTATTTTATATCATGGCTAAACCGCCACTGATACAAAAGGTAAAAATATACTGTTCATTAATAATCGTAATATTAGTTCATTAAAAAATATATATATATAGGTTTGTAAGAGAGGGAACCCTATGAAGATGGAGCACAAGTGCAAAAGAAATATAGCTTTCCCTTGTACCTGGAGACAGACTTTGGCCAAAAGAACTGTCTACCCTGTTGTCGTTGCTGAGGGGGTCGTCTCCTTAACCAGTTGGGTGGGGGTTTGTTCAAGTCAGTGTGGGGCTGAAGCAAAGTCATCAGGGGAGAGAAATCAAGGGTTGGCCCCTTCACAATAGACATCTCCCGTTTGAGCTGGCGCTGTGGGTTTCCCGCCAGACTGCTTCTGTGTCTGACAAGAGACTGTTCCTTAACAGTCGGGGAGGATTCTGAGTTTTCATTGCTTATTGGCGACTGGGACTGAGACACATAGTGGGATGAGCAGGCGTTATTACTGTCAGAACTTGTGATTGCAACATCTTTTGAGCTTAAAACTGATGCACATTGATACATTGCCTCCGTTGGATCCATAGCAATCTCTACGCCTAAAATTTTAAATATATATACTTTGTGTTTCCAGACGGTTTTCCAGAATATTCATTCCTTAAATCGAAAGTAAAACTTACTAACTTGTTAACTTGAACAAGTTTGAGTCTTAAGACTACAAAATTAGAATATATCTATCAAAACTTGTGGAAAAAGATGAATAGATTAAAACATATATACATAAAACTATTTCTTTAAACAAAAAGCAATAAAATGACGGATTTATCACTGAATTAACATGTTTCCCAAAAGTCGAATATTTATAACACAACTTACTTAGTAGGGGTAATCTCAAAACGGCAAAAATTATATATTTTTAAGAATTATTTTATTGATATAAACTTGTGAATATATCCAATCATCTATACTGGATCATATGAAAAGACATTTGTGAAAGATAGATACTCGAATTCTTGTTATGAAATAATGATGAAGCAATAACATAAAATATTTCCGGATATATAATATCTGACCAGAATCATTACGAAATTATTCTTACAATGGCGACCGTTGGAGGCATGTGCGTGAGAACTGTCACATCGATTTCAAGATGTTTGCGACAAAGTATTCACCAAAGAGCAACATGGAATGGGTAAAATATTGAACAGTTTATACATTTCTTAAAATATACTTGCTTTATCGTGATATTTCTAACCTATATTTGTTTTTATCCTTAAAATTCTCAAGGTTACGAAACCCGTTGCATCTTTGATACTGAAGTCTTTCAAATAATATGATTTCAAAGTATTGAACTTTAATTTTTTTGTTTGTTATGTTGCAATAAACGTACGAATGTTTATGATATGTTTGTTTAGACCTCGGATTTAACATTTGTATGCTTGTGTAAACATTGCATAAGCCATGAAAGAAAATGTTATAAAATGTTACTGATTGAAAAATTCATTGTTTTCAGTAAAGAAATAAGTGAACAAAAGTAGATGAAATGTTAATGGTCAACCCTAGGAGTGATTTATTGTTAATTTAAATATGCAGATTAAGGTTCAAGTAAATTTTCATTAAGAGTAACTCAGGATAGGGTCAAAATCTTTTAACATCTGTAATGGGATGGGAGAAATGATGATGGACCAGACCAGGGTTTGAAACTGGGACCCCTGAATCTTTAGTCAGGTTCTTTACCCACTAAACTCTCTGTAGGGTGCATATTCTAACCTGGCTGACCATCGCTTTCTAAACCCCTTAAATGATATTTGCCTTCGAAGATCACCATTACAAGGCCTCTTCCCCTGGCAGGAGTTAACCTGTAAGTTCCAGGGGTTGGCCCAGCACCAAATATACTCAGATGGGAGAAATAATAGGGCTGGGACGATACTTTACTTAGCCGATTCTGTACATATCATGATTCATGAGTTGCAATACGATACATATCACGATACATTGCAACTTAATGAAAACATGAGTAAGGGATTAAAATTTATTATATCTGTCAATATATTACCGCATGTCCAAAGTTATTTCAACATATTTAAAATGAGCGTTGCACAATTAACAAATAACTTTAGTCTTATATTCACTACTTTTTCATAAACAAGTAATCTGAAAGTTTTCCACACTCCAGATTTAGCTTCATAACAGTTTTGACAACTTTATGAGGTTTTCTGCCATCTTAATTTGTACTTTCACATTAGGCGCGCGGACTAAAAATGGCCGATCTATGAAGCTCGGATGTTTTGGATAATATAAAAAAGTTCACAAAGTTATCGTTTTATTAATGGTAAATGTATTGATCCAAATATTGTCAAAATAAATACCATGATGCATCGGTGGATCGTCCCATCCCTAAGAAATAATGACCAGGATTTGAACCCAGGCCCCCTAAATCTTCAGACAGATTGGTGCTCTGTACATAGCTACCAACTTAGCTATCTGTTGTCGGTATTCAAACAATACGTCAACATAATTGATTATCAGCTTGTAATCAAAAGTGGAAAACATATAAAAAGTTTTTTTTGCTCAAATTTTTTTTTTCTGTTTTTATTTTTCACAGTGCTTTAGGAATGCATTTCTAATGATCAAATAAAATTTGAGAGTCATTCATAGAGTTATATGCAAGATACAGGGCTTACAATTCTTTGTCATCTAAACAAGGCTCGTGTCTCGTTTTTGTTTACATAGGTTCAATATACCAGTAAAAACCTTATTGAACTGATTTGTCTATCTTCTTATTCATTTTAAGCATAAATAGACAGTTTCTAACATTTAACACATTCATTTTAAGTCTGAAACTAGAATTTTCACTTCAACATTCAAAATGTAAACACAGACTTTGTTTACATTGAAAAGAATTGTAAGCTCTGTAACTCGCCCATAACTCAACGAATGACACGCAAATTTAGGTTGCCCATTTAAAATGCCCTAGTGAAGCATTGTTAAAATAAAAATCAGAAAAATAGTTTTTGACCAAAATCGTGACCATGCCCCTTTAAAATAATACAATTATAAAGTTGACATAGATATTTTTTTTAAATGCACTTTTTCAATATCTTCATGCATTGCTTTTCACTCTGCATGGTACTTTAGTTGCCAGTTGACCTAATTTTGTCAGATTGCATGCACCTGAGACAGGCGAATTCAAATGCTGTCATGAAATGTTGTGTGCACAATGCGTAGCCATTTACAAGTAATAATCTCATATGATGATAAGTCCTACACATGATATTTTGTTCACACAAGATTATATGTCATATATATCAATTCATGCAAAATAAGTCATTGGCACAAGATATTATGTTGCATGAGAGAGCTGGAAGAAAATGTGTGTTTGAAATAATATACCACCATAATATAATGTCAGACATAAACTCACACAAAAAAAATAGTTTAAAAAGCTGTACAGTAGTTCAACATTATTAGTTAATTGGTCCTAGCTTGGAGGAAAAAAAGGATTCCAGAAAAGAAGATTGTATTTAATGTGCAAGAAACAGTGGATTTGACTTGCAACTCACTTCATCATATCCATGTTTGAGACACCTTAATAGTTTCACTGTATACTCTTATTTCACAAGGACATTCAGATTCTATGTTTAATAGGGTCTAAGGATTTTTTGATGGGGTCTTAAAGAATTAATGTCCAGTATTTGAAAAATGAGATGTTCACCTTTTCAAATGAAATGTCATTATTTTCACATTGTTTTTTTTTTCTTTTTTCATTTTTTTCCCCCAAGTCTAAGGAACTTGAAGATTAAATTTTATTTTGCTTACAAAAATTTTTTAAAGCATTCATATAAGGCCATCGTTATAAAAAAATAATTGTATGGAATTGCTGCCTGGATGTTTCTTTATTTATTCTTTATTTTTTGCTAATATACCCGGTAATTTCATCAGCGGGGGTATTTCAATGAGGCGAGAGGCAATTCCAAACAATTGTATTCTGGCCTTATATAGAAGAGGAAAGTAAATATTTACATGTACAAGTTTTATACTAGCTGATATAATCTTCTGTTGAGCCAAATCTGTTGTTAGTGTGTAGTTAAACAGACTGTATATATTTTCCAAGAATTAAACCATAGATTACATTATTTTTGTCTCTCTTTTTTTCACAGACTTCAGCATAGACGGCTCTGTACAACAAATTCTGACACAAAATCAAACAAAGAGGGAACAGAAAAACCAGGCGCAGAAAACACTAATGACGATCCACAGAAAGTCATAGAGAATTTGAAGGCAGATGGTGAAAAACTGAAAACAGAGGCAAAAGATTTTAAGGTGATATATTAAGTTAATTTGTTTTGGTTCAAAATTTACGTGGTAGTTATTATTATAATAAATTTTATTTAGATTTATATGATGGGCCCCAATTTAACGAAGATTACGCTATTTAAGTTGTGTACAAAAAAATTCAATGCTAGCTGGCATAATAATTTGGGAAAATACAGTACATCATGCTGTATATATTGACTTGTTTTTTCTGTCAATCTGACTAGTACCAGTATATTGCAGGTGATTTATTTTATTATTTTTTAATTTTTTTTGGTCTGATGGATCAAAGGGTTTTTAATTAACTCAACAGCTCTGTTATTCTCTGGGAATAGTCAAAGAGTTATCTCTCTTTCAATGTCAAAGAGTTTGTTACATGTAAAAATTGTTAGAAATGGCAACGGTCTGAGCCCCCTTCCAGTAAGCCGGAAAAGTTCTTAGTAGGTCCAAGGTTTATGATTAAGAAAGGCTTCAGCAATTCAAGTGTACATACTATGATAAATGAAATATTTTTGTCTTTAGAAGTTGGTATGGATGTTCAGTTGTTCTGTAACAGTGATTTGACAGCTTACTTGTTGAACCTCCTGGGATGTTTTCAAGACTCCCCGAGAAGAACAAAAGTTTCATGGATTAATGTATTAAAATCTAATTTCCAGTTAGAATAAAAATCGAAATTTCAGAGAAGGCCGATATATCACATTGGATTTTAAATCATAATACTGTTTACAGAGTTATTTTTGCCGTATGTAATTTTTGCCCTTCTTCACTTGCAAATAGTTTCGCCCCATCTTGAATTCGCCCATACACAGTTGTCTTTAAAGAAAGTTAATATTGGCATTCGCCCATTCTTAAATTCGCCCGCTGGCGATGAGGGTGAAAATAAAACAGGGGCAAATATTTCTCTGTGTACAGTATATTGCACATTAAATTTATTGCATTATTTAAACTTCATTTAGATCACAACATTGTAAGGAAGATCCTTAATATCACTTAACTGAGACAGTAACTATTACATGTACCATAGTGGGTTTTTTTCTATAAAATTATTTGTCTTATAGAAAATATCAGGTAGTCTTGATTATTTTACAATTTAAATAATATCACTCCTTTGGATTATAATTTTTTTAACTACCTGATAGGACCACCTACTGATTATACTGTTAGCTTTGACTTAGAACCATTTTAACAAGAGCTTGTACTTAAGGTAGTTGTATCAAACAGCAATGTGACGTACTGGCGGTAGGCCTGTCTATTTCATTGCTGGCCACTCAGCCATGGCTCTTTGAAATCAACAAGATTTGTCTGGCTTTTGAGCTAAGGCTACCCATTTGGTGCATATTTCGCTTGAAACCGTGTCATTTTAAACTTGTTTTGACGCAAGAAATAGATAGCTACGTCCCACCGAAAGTCCAAGGTCTTGTTAAAATGGTTCTTGTTTGGTCTGCTGTTTCACCATAAGGAAGCCAGTATTCTCAAACTCGTTTCTCTGGCTTTGCAGGATGTCAGCTGGTGGTCCAAGTTATCTCTGTCAGGGAAAACGCTGTTTCAGCGCGGTAGCAACGATGACAATAATTGGAAGGTTGGATCAAGCTGAATTTAGAGTTATCTTTCTTTGTTTTATAAAGACACAAGTAGATTACTGCATTAAGAATATCTGATCTGCATCAAAGGTTTTTATGTTATTCACTACATTTAGGTACCTAGTACAGTATACACAGGGTTATTGACAAACTTGGACATAGATTTAGCAGGGTAATTTTAAAAAATTGGAACTTAAATATATCATATAGATCTTTTGACAAATTTAAAAATATGTCATCATACAGACACTTACTTTAGATCTGCTTCAATTATAATATTGTTAAAATAGTTACCGGTATTAATTTAAACTGTCTGTATAACTATTGGAAGTTTTGGGGTTTGTTTTGTGTTAATAATTTTCATATGCTTTACAAACTAGTGTTTCTTATTTCAGGTAAATTTCTTAGACCCATGTTTTATTTTATAAAAAAACATGTTTCTTATAAAAAATAATGTGATTTTTAAAATCGCTGAAGAAAGGAAATCTGAAGTCTACCTCAAAAATCATTTACAATTGTAGTGACTATATAGCAGAGAAAAGGATTAATTTAGAAAACTGTTTCAATTTTATTGCTTTTGACTTTATATTTGTGTCCTGTCTTGGATGTAAATTGGTTCTATGGAGTTGCACGTATATACATGCCTAAATCTGAGTAGAGGTGGTACAAGAATCAGATTTATATGCATGTAGCACAGACTATATATATCAGGTTAGACTTATGTTGGAAAAGGAATAGAAAGGAATTCAAATGAACTGCCATGTCAACAAATTGCCTTGTCCAATCTTATGCATTACTCGAAGAATTTCCAAATACAAAAAAGGGCAGGTCAAATAAGTTTGAAAACACTCTAATTGATGAAAAAGTGATGAATGATTTTATTCTTTTGAGAACTGAATTAATGTCTATTACTTCAATTTACCCCACTTATTGACTTTTTTGAAACGATTTTTATCTATTAAATTGGAAATCGATTCGGAGTGAATCAGCTTGAATTTGTTATTGTGTGAACGTTATTGACTGCTTTTCTTTGACCATGCCGACAAGTTTATCAACATCTCTAGGTGGCAATAAATAATTCTTGCAATTTTTTAAAGTTGCAATATTATGCACTTAAAATTTATAATGTTTGAACTTTTTAGCAAAACGTACTTGCTGATCATGTTAAAGTCATGCAAAAAGTTACAACATGCAGTAAATTGGGCAAATTGGGTCTTATCTTCAAATATGTACATATCAAAAAATGAAAAATATTGCACCAAAATGCTCAGCACACTCGATGATACCCAGTACATTTAAATTTATTATTCTCTTGTCGGAGCCCTAAACACCTATTTTAGAGATCGTGAAATCTGATACAGGCAGTAAATACGGCTGTTCAACAATCCATTTTGAGTAATAGTTTACATGTTGACTGTCTTATCAAAGAATTGTCTCTAATAAGCACCTCATGGCACGTTGCAGTCTATGACTTGTCCCCTTATAAGTGATTGAGTGCCGTCTGCTTTGATTGATTGTCGTCTGTCATATTCCAGCAAAACCAGGTACATGCACTTTAGTTTTGGGATGTAGTCAAACGTTTGTAAGACCTCAGTATTAAAGAGTGCTAGACCTCAGTGTTACAGAGGTTTACAGCCCCCAGTAAAATCAACATCAGAGAGACCATGGTCTGCTGGAGCCTCTTGTTCTTTGGGGCCCCAGGAAATGGTACAATGCAACCTTCTTTTGTCTGTAGTCTGAGCTGCAAATGTACTGGAAATGAAATGAAAATGATGTGTCATGTCGAAAGTTTAATTGTGTCACTGTTGTGACATGCTTCATTGGAATTTATCTCACACAAACTCCAGAAAAACTGAAAATTAATTTTGTGCATAACAATAATTTGCTTTTAACGTGTAGCATTATCATTATCACAGGTCCTTGTCACTTAAAGATAGATTACAGTGGGCAGAAATATTAGACTTGTGGGTGCAGATTTTATTTTTCGTCATCTGGCTTTGAGAAATACAAGAGCTAGTTATAAAAAAAAAATCAAGCATTCTCAGAATAAATTGTTTTCAAAGAAAGGATTTTTTTTTTATTGATTTTATTTTTAAGTCTGCAAATTCTTTGAAAGGTGCCGTTCAGCTTTTGTTTTTAAACTGACATTTCGTTTATCCCTTACTACTTATTTGCTAAGTCTCATTACGGTAATCGCTTTATGCTTGACAAAGGTTGATTCACTTTACAATACGAAATGAAAAGTCAGGGGAGAAAAATGTCAAACCATTTTTGTAATGTTATGCTTTTTTCAAAGTAATGTATTTTATTTGTATTTTCTTTATCTCTCTTTTTTATAGGATTTATTTTCACTTTTCTTATTATATTTGCAATTTAGTGACCTTTTAAAAGTGTTGATTAGGCAATAATCAAATATGAAAATGATATTTGATACCGAATGTTAGTATCAGCTTCTTTTTTTTATATTGAAAATTGTTTACAAATGAGAGACCTATATTGATGGTGTCCTTGCCTTGAAGAAAAACAAAGGCTTTTATTAAAGCATTTTTGATCATACAGTCTTTTGCTTCCATAAAAGCTTATAAAAAATAAAAAAAAATATTCCAGCCTGTTTTTCAAGAAAGAACCTCCACGTTGTTTGAGTACAAAATGTTCAGTACTGGATATGAAAGTGTAGATGGATAGAAAGTCTTTGATCTAGCTGGCAATATAAAGTATGCTAACATATCCCATACACCTACAAAAATAGCAAGAATGAAAGAAAATGGTCTAGATAAAAGAAAAAAGGAAGTCTAAATGCACTGAATGTTGGCCTACCTAAATTATATCTTAATTTGGTCTTGTCACGTCGAACATGAAAAAGAAATTTTTTTCGGGGGGGTGGGGGGGGGGGGGGTAGATGGTGGTTATATAAAACAGTCAGACCTTGCAAAGCATGCCATATGTACTTTACTCCTCAAAAAATAAGTCTGGCACGGAGGAAACGTTTTGCACAAGACATAAACATGTCAATCCAGACACTGAACGTGGTTAAAGATGCTTTAGGAAGTAACTTAATGCTGTGATGTGAAATCATAATATTCAGCGTAAATCCTGAAATGATGTCGCTGTCAGATAAGTCATGTTTTGTAAGAGGAGATGAAAGATGGATGTTGGTCCTATAAAGAGACGCGAACACAGAATATTGAATAGCTATACGCGGAATCAATGAAAAGAATGTCATTCACTTGTGTTGTACCTTTCATTAGGTCCTCAAACATCGCTGATCAAATTGTTGATTTATATAAAATTAATGATAATTATTGGTAGTTATAGGTTAACGCAGGGTAAAATAGACTATTGTGACTGAAATTATCCTTGCTGATATACTGTGTTCAAAGAAACCACACACATATTTGAATGAAAAAAATATATGTCATTAAATATAAAGTTAATTGTATGACTATGCATGAATGTATTGTTATGCAAAGTTTTATTGATTAAAATTTTTATAGGACAAAATAATTAGATTGATGAAAATTTTGTTATAGGACAAGTACATGCGAGCATTGGCAGAGACGGAAAATGTCCGACAACGGATGACGAAGCAGGTCAGTGATGTACGACTTTTCGGGATCCAAGGTTTCTGTAAGGACCTGCTGGAAGTGGCGGATATCCTCCAACAGGCAACACAGAGCGTGCCCGAGAAAGAACTACAGGAAAACAAACACTTGCGGGACCTATACGATGGGCTTGTGATGACCGAGGCGCAGTTACAGAAGGTCTTCTTGAAACATGGACTTGAACAAATTATTCCTCAAAAAGGAGACAAGTTCGATCCTCATTTTCACGAGGCTTTGTTTCAAGTTCCAGCGGAAGATCCAAGCATGGCCTCCAATGTTGCCACTGTCGAAAAATTGGGATATAAACTCCACGAGAGAACCTTGCGGCCAGCACTAGTGGGTGTGTTCAAGTCTTGATGAGCCATTGGACCAGATTCATTGTGACGTCGTCTTGTGTATTCATACATGAACATCCAGACCATGTTGCCATTTCTCAATGTCCAAGTTGAAAAATGAAAGAGAATTCAAAAAACTTCTCTTACACTACTGGAATATATTATGAATGTGTCCATTGAACTAGTTTCAAGACTTCTAAGCTTTGAATAGATAATTGATTTGAGAATTGATTCTACAGATGTATGAATTAATTACAAAATTGATAAAAATGGTCTATTACGGTATATTAGTGTTTTGAAGGACAGATTTGATTTCAACATGCTTTGAATAGTATTGTACATGTATTTGGGTGTAACAGCATGAAAATAAAATCTTTTCATTGATAAACAGAGGGAGTGGATTAATTTTCATTCATACTCAAAAGAAATCCAGTGGATGATTACACTATGCAGTAAGGTTAACAGTCATACTAAATATTGAAAATCTTTGCAATATCTATGTGTCCTCTACAGTCCTCAAGCTATCAGAAGACAATAACATCTGGTACACAACTACAGATGCTGACAACTTACAATTCATGCCTTTAAGTTTTTCAAAATGTATATAAGCAAAGAAAGAAACACTTTTCTACATGTACTTGATTATACACAAGTTAACACTACTTGCACACACAAGAATAAACACTGCTTAAAAAAGCATTGCTTTACAAGAAGTAAACATTGTTTTACAAAACTACAGAGAAACAAACATTGCTTTACAAGAAGCAAACATTGCTTTACAAAACTACATAGAAGTAAACATTGGTTTACAAAACTACACGGAAGTAACGTTGCTTTACAAAACTACACAAAAGTAAACATAACTTTACAAAACTACACAGAAGAAAACATTGCTTTACAAGAAGCAAACTTTGCTTTACGAAACTACAAAGAAACAAACATTGCTTTACAGGACTACAAAGAAACAAATATTGCTTTACAAAACTACACAGAAGTAAACATTGCTTTACAAGAAGCAAACATTGCTTTACGAAACTACAAAGAAACAAACATTGCTTTACAAAGCTACACAGAAGTAAACATTGCTGTACAAAACTAAACAGAAGTAAACATTGGTTTACAAAACTACACGGAAGTAACGTTGCTTTACAAAACTACACAAAAGTAAACATAACTTTACAAAACTACATAGAAGTAAACATTGCTTTACAAAACTACTCGGAAGTAAACATTGCTTTACAAAACTACAAGAAGCAAACATTGCCTTACAAAACTACAAAGAAACAAACAGTGCTTTACAAAACTGCACATAAGTAAACTGCTTAACAAAACTAGTAAACATTGCTTTACAAGACTACAAGAAGTAAACATTGCTTTACAAAACTACACAGAAGTAAAGTTAACATTGCTTTACAAAACTACACAGAACTAAACATTTCTTTATCTGACTACACAGTAACAAACATTTCTTTACTACACTACAGTGAACAAACATTAATTCTGTACTATAGCTAGATTACACAGAAACAAACATTGAAATACCAGACTACACAGAAATAAACATTACAATACTACACAGAAACAAACATTTCTGTACTATTATAATAGCTAGATTACACAGGAACAAACATTTCTGTACCAGACTACCCAGAAACAAACATTTCTGTACTAGACAACACAGTAAACAAACATTTCTTTACTAGCCTGCACAGAAACAAACATATTTTAATCAGCCTACACAGAAACAAATATTTCTATACTAGACAACACAGAAACGAATATTTTTTAACCAGCCTACACAGAAACAAACATTTCTTTACCAGCCAACGGCCATTGAAACAAACATTTTTTTTACCAGCCTACGGCCATTGAACCAAACAGTTCTCTACCAGAATCCAACAAAAACAAACATTTCTTTACCACACTACACAGAAACGAACATTTTTTAACCAGCCTACACAGAAACAAACATTTCTGTACTAGAAAATACAGAAACAAACATTTCTGTACTTGACTATACAGAAACAAACATTTCATTACTAAACTACACAGAACAAACATTTCTTCACTAGAATATACAGAAACAAACATTTCTGTACTAGACTACACAGAAACAAACATTTCTTTACCAGACTACACAGAAACTAACATTCCTATACTACACAGAAACAAACATTTCTGTATTTGACTACACAGAAACAAACATTACTGTACTAGACTACACAGAAACAAACATTTCTTTACCTGACTACACAGAAACAAACATTGCTTAACCAGACTACACAGAAACAAACATTTTTGTACTAGACTACACCAAGAACATACGCAGAAACAAATGTTGCTCACTTGACTTGTAAATGATCAAACACTGCCATACTTTACTATTTACAAATGAATTGTATCATTACTTGACTTCGCATATTTCATTACACTGCTCTTCACAATACATTACTAGTAATTTACAGAAACAATTTTTCTTTACTATATATACTCATCTGGTTTTAAAAAAATATTGTTGGTTTACTTCTGTCTGTGCATGAGCTTAATCCACTGAAGGTAAACAAATACTATAACAAAATTTAAAGAAACTTCATACTATTTTAACACAACAGCAAACATGTATTCAAGGAACACGTACATTGCCTTAAAAGACTTCAGAAACATGAGTAATAATCCTTGTAGAATTATAATAAGTATACGATAGAAAATTAGTGATATTTGAGTACACATGTGCATGGATTTGGACATTTATGATTTTCTATACTAACTCGTCTAAATGTATGCTTGGAAAAGAACAACTACATGTCAAAGATGGAAACTTGCAATAATTTGCTCAGATGGCAGAGTGACTTGAGTACATTATTTTTTACCAACAAACAGCCAGTTAGTCTAATAAAATACATCATATTGATTCGTTTGGTATTAGTGTTTTATCCGATTTGAATGATCCCCAAGGTCATTCTGGAGGCATTTATGACTAGGACTTCAAGAAAAAAAGACATAAAAAGAGAGGAAGAAGAATATGGGAAAAGACTGCTCTGGGACAGCTGCCATATTTCATCGTTTCTTGATTCAGAAATCTATCAATGAGATTAGACATTTATTATTCAACACATTGAAAGTTCATTTAATATAGGAGAGATAAAATCATTTAAAAATCTGAGGTGGTCTCTGCATTAATGTAGGATCATCGATTGTAATGGAAATAATTCTGTTGGTTGTCCTTTTTAATAACACTCTAACTAGCAAAGTTTGGGGGAAGGGGGTACTCAGTACTCTGTCCGTCTGCCCGTCCGACTTCGTGTCCATAACGTACAAATATATTTTAAATATCAGAGGTTCATACTTACGAGGGCTCGACAGTCGGGACATTTTAAGACTATATTAATAGTGTTAGGAAATCCCTATCTCTGTTAGTCCCTCATACTGTTATTGGCCATGGTCAGCTCATTGAACTTTTCTCGTTTTTATGAATAATATAATCATTCCATCAATAAAAAGGCGAAACTGTTCAGTTTCACAGCGCTTTCCAATTGGTGAATTTATCTTCACAAAAGTGTGAAGGAGCCAATCGTAATACCGGTAAGTCATGAATTACATGTAGTGATGGGAACAAAAGGATTTGGTCGACCGTTAGTAAATGTATGGAAGAGTGGTCATTAGTTTCCGACGATTTTTTAAAAAGTCACTACTGTACATGCATGGAAGGCAGCCATAATGGATATAATATATTTTCAAATAACATATATTTTAATGCATCTACATGATAGATAATTTGCTTTTAGACGGAGACCAGAATGCAGATTTATCACATCGCAAAATCAATTTCAGTGTCTTTGAACATATTTTAAAAACAATAAAAATAACTACACGTACATAAAATGCTTTGAAGCATGTGTTCCTAATTTCTCTGACACAATTTTATTACACGTGGGAAGATGTTGTTTTGTAATGATCATTGACCCGAATCATTGTGTAATTATTTAGTACAACTAGAGTAAAGGTCACTTCAGCATCCATACGGCGAAATATCGGTAATATATATAGGTTGAGGACAGGTGTTTCTCTATTCTCGTACATATCCGTTCAAAAGAGACAAGATCAGATTTTACGGTATCTGGAATGAATTTTTTATACTTAAGTTAAAAGTGTGCGTATACCTTCTCAGTTAACCTAACCTGTACCCCTCCTTGATATAGCACCATA
This sequence comes from Magallana gigas, assembly GCF_963853765.1. Classification (NCBI taxonomy): domain Eukaryota; kingdom Metazoa; phylum Mollusca; class Bivalvia; order Ostreida; family Ostreidae; genus Magallana; species Magallana gigas. Next base: position 33,472,585 of record NC_088860.1, read on the forward strand.
TTAATTACCCCAAATTTAATACAAAAATTCTCATAAACTTCCCGTATCAATCCATTAACCATGTCGTCGTGCCGAAGGCTATCAATTTGTGTGCTATCAGAAATGTATTTTTATTTCCAAGTCATGAATCTTCACTCTCTATATCAGCAATTGATATTCGATGTAAGATTTAATATGACTTTTTCGCTGTTAATGTTATTGCTAATCTTCATTGCTAAAGAGTACACAAAGTCACAGGTTATGTAAAAGTGTTTATTAATAAAAAAAAAATTTCATCATCGTCAAGGTTAATTTAAACCCATTAAAAACCGTTTGGATTAGCGTTGATGGCTGCTTTATAATAAACACATGAAAGACCTAGAATCCCTGTAAACCCAAGGTCGTAATGGCGCAGAACTTCTGATGTAGAGTTGTGCAAGGTCGGTTTGTTATTGCATTATCTGACGCATTGTCTTAAGCAATTTAAAGATTGCCTGATCAACAAGGAGAGTTATCTAACAAGTATCTTTTTGTGACATGCGCACCGTAATTACTTTTGTGTGTAAATACAATTAATCGGGATTTTGGTGAGGTTTTCCCATTAAAATGAATCTGTTTTGCCTACTCACTTGACATGCATTTAACTTTGCATCGTCGTAGGCGTTCTCACCCCCCCCCCTCTCTCTCTCTCTCTCTCTCTCTCTCTCGTAAGCAAAATTGTTGCGTCATTTTATGATTCCTATTTTTCGTTTCCTCTTTGTCTTCTTCAACATTTCCTGTCTGTATTTCACACAAAAAATCTTTCATTATCTTGATCATAACAATTGTTCTTGACCTCCGCGGTATTCCACTTAGGTTAGTATAATTAACCCCCCTTCACACCAAGAAATGGGTTTACGTGGTATTGTTGGTGAGCTTGCGTAGAAGAATACAACTTGGTGATTGCATTTATCTACAATGTAAAATATTGATACTATATACCTTCTCTTCTTCCGTGACTTGAGTAACGAGGCTTTAATCGATCATTTGTCCAGTGTGGCTTTGATTTACCCACAAATAAATGGTGGTCTTACATGCAAACGAATAGGATAACATCTCCAGATAATAAATTTGGCGGAAAAGCAAACTTTTGTGATCAATTATACATTTTTGTTTGGCGGTCTTTTTTTATTTCACTGACGTGCATGCTCACACATGGAGGAAACCGTTTCTGCCCGAGTTCCTACGGAGATCGTTATTTTCTACAAGGCCCCCTCCTTGTTTTGCGCCAAATCTAGTAACCCGGATATCTGTGTTGAGGTTTTTGGCTGGACAATGAGTGTTTATTTGCCAAGACACAATGGAGCCCTTTTTCATCTTGATATAGATTGTTCTTCAAGATTTTTCACAGTTTGAATAAAACTAGATCGCAGGCCCTGTTAATGTCTTTTGACACATTAATTGTGTTTTTGCTCTCTCATTCTTTCCATGCAATTGGTTCAGCAAGTTAATTTACCACGACAAAAGAAATAATTAGTCATCCTTTTTCCCCATTTTGTTTTCAGATGCAAAGCAGCATGCTCTATTTATATTTCAGCTTTAACAATTTTCAAGCCAACCAATTATTTCGGGTATTTTAGGTTTACTTTCTTTTTTAGTTGTCTTTTTATTCAATATATGACACTCATATCTCTGAAAAATCGTTAAATTAATCGATCTACATTGTATATAAAATCAAGGTATTTCTTGCCTTATTTGCGTTTTAAAAAGACTTCTAAACAGTGTGTATGTAATGTATATTCAAGAAACAAAAACTTTCGTTGAATTTCAGGCTATAAAATCAAGTTTCCGGTTCCATATATGAGAAAATGTTTTACTCCGACCGACCTTTTATTTTGTTTTATGTTTTGTTTTTTTTATTTCGTGTTATGAAATAGAATATAATATTACATGCCAAGTGCGTCTTATAAAACGTCACATACGTTTTTTCTCCAAATCTCATTTTGGAATTTGATGATGCTGTAAATTTTGACAGTTTTTTATTACCGATTTTTTAAGTAGGTTTGTCATGTCAACGAACTTGGGAGTTATTTTAACCAGAATCACGATAATAAATTCAGCATGTACACATGTGTAATTAATCAAGTCGATGACAAGGGCTCTTTGTTGTTTTGTCCTTATAGCAGCAAATATATTAAATACGAGTTTTGAAACCGTGATCGGTCTAATAAGAATTCACGAGGTTTTGTGAAGGGAAATCATATTGTCACGATGGACGTTTGATGATTTGTTTTTTAAAATTTCAATTTACATCAAAAGCAACAAGTTTTGTTTGTGTTTTTTTCTTTTTGTGGATTTTTCGGCGGAAGGGGGGGGGGGTCTAAATCTACGTTAAGATTAATTTTTATGGTTGTTACAACCACTTACTATGAAGTACTAATATCGTACGTAGATCAATACTTTATTTATCCACTCAACGATAAAATCAATGGGCAGTTATATACTGTCTATTTCACCCACATCATTTTTAGTGTTTTACCAACATATGCATACGGAATAGCGATTTTCATTCACCAGTGCTTTGGTGTCTTCAATTTATAATTTATTGTTATTCTATAGTACATGTGTGTATCTCCTCGATCTTTTCATAGCTGTTCAATGCTAATTGTTGGAAGATGTACGATTAAAACCACGCTTTATTGATATTTATTGCCAGCTTATTATGTTTAAAGATTCATAGAACCATTTTAACAAAAGCTTGGACTTTGGTTAGTTGTATCAAACAGCAATGTGACGTAGGCCTGTCTATTTCATTGCTGGCCACTCAGCCATGGCTCTTGGAAATCAACAAGATTTGTCTGGCTTTTGAGCTAAGACTACGCAATCTGTGCATCTTTCGCTAGAAACCAGTGTCATTTTTAACTTGTTTTGATGCAAAAAATAAATAGTTTCGTCCCACCGAAAGTCCAAGGTCTTATTAAAATGGTTCTAAACTGATCAACATCTAGCCACGTGGTATGTTAGTTAACCTATGCCCCTGTTTAATAGTAGTTATAAAGTGTTATTATATAGGTAGGGTACAACACGACTGTGGCTTTTGAAATATGTTTGAAGATTTGTGCTCATCATATGATCATGTATATTTGTATAGTTATGCTCCATTTAACAAGATAGAAAAAAGATGGTTTGCTTCTTCTTCATTTTGAATAAAGATTTATCTTTATAAGTATTTTATTCTTTTAGTGCTTTGCGGTACAGTTTTATTAGGTATATGTAGTATTGTTAAATTCTATGTTAATTATGTCAATTATCACCATGTAAAATGTATATTTTACATGTTGCGAACATTTTCTGTAGTTTTAGCTTGTTGGTAAATTAACGTTATTTTCTCTTCTTAATTCTGGTGAAATTCCTCCTGACTGTGATGTGATAGAATGTAAAATAATGTTGATCAAACGCTTTGACATTAAGATAAAATTATTAATAAGCGAGTTCCCCATTTTAACGTGTACGGAGTGGAGAGTAACTAGGATTGTGTTATTAACAAGAATAAATGTGGAAAATATAGCGAGTGTTGTTCCCTGGTAATCGCCTGATACGGAAAATACCCCATACGGTACAAACCAGGCGGTTACATGTGTATATACTATATATACAGTTTGATGATCAGGAAATATGTCATGTTGTAAATTTTGAATTTACCGCGTGGCAGTAAGTACAAAATTTACAAAACATGAGTGTCATGTTGTAAAGTTTGTATTTACTGCCACCCTGTAAATTCAAAATTTACAACATGACAAATATATGCTGTACAGTACAATTCCAGTAAGTCTACGATGTTCTGTATAACGTCTATACAGTTTAATGTTTAGTTAGTTTATGGTGACAGTGTAATGTTTAATAAAATAAACTGTGTGCTGACAGTTTAATCTTTTGCGAAGCTGATGGTCTATACTTTAATGTTTAGCTAGCCTATGTGACAGTTTTGAGTTTTAGTAAACTAATGCCGTACACCTGTGTATGATGTACAGGTTATTGTTTAGTATACTATATAAAGCGGCGGTACGGTATAGAATATCCATTTAGATATAATAGAATACTGGTGTTCAGTATCAATTTTCTACAATGTGTACGCGTGAGTTGTTGGAATATGAATGGTTAAACTCCACGTATTTTATTTAGTTTATGCTTTGGGCTTTGTTAGACGATAATGAAGTGCTATGCTGACGAATTCTACTAGAACTATTGTAACAAAAGCTTGGACTTTGGTTAGTTGTATCAAACAGCAATGTGACGTAGGCATGTTTATTTCATTGTATGCCACTTTAGCCATTGATCTTTGAAATCAACAAGATTTGTCTGGCTTTTGAACTAAGACTACGCAATCTCTGTATATTTCGCTATATATATAGAAACCAGTGTCATTTTTAACCTGTTTTGACGCAAGAAATAGATAGTTACGTCCTACCGAAAGTCCAAAGTCTGTTAAAATGGTTCTATGTTCTTTTCCATTGGTTGTCTATCTGAGGCTAAAAATGTTGTGTTGGTGATAGTAAATAAATTGTCGGAAAGTCACGAAGGCGTTGGTATTTTGTACATTTTTGTGTGTGGGATAACATTATACATGTATATTGTGTTAACCTCCAATTTCCATTAAATGATGATTATAAACAAACTGTGCGTGGTTTTATTGTCTGCGTTGATCAGTGAATTGCATCAAACACAATAAAATTCGACAAAAGTATAATAGATTCCTTTGTGTTGGCGCTTCCATTAAGATTATCATGGTTAATATATGATCTGGGTTTTTTTAAACAAACACCATATTCTACGAAAACACCTTTATTAATACGTATATTCTCGCAGAATATTGCATTGTGTTTTATATACATATGGATCATGTATTCGGCATTATAATTTTGGAACTCTTCTATAGATATGCACAAGTGATGGCTGTACATTGAATCCTAACAAAATCAGCACCAAGGGTTAAATCTATCAAAGTCGAGCATGCTTCCAAAAATACATGTCCATTTTGAAAACGGTGAGCTACAAGTTGTAGAACGAGACTATCAGGGACGTATATACTAAGTTAGTATGGGGTAATGGTAATTTGTAATGGTAATTGAGTGTAATTAATTACAAATTTTGATGTAATTTAAAGTAATGTGTAATTGGTCAAATTTTCAATTACATGTAATTGTAATTTAATTAATTACTGTCAAAAAAGGCATGTAATTCCAATATTATTACTTTTCAATTACTTTCAATTACACAATGGTGTATAAATATGAAGCTGTTCACTACCCTTTGTTCCCATTGTCCTATCGTTGGTATCAATGGTACCAGGTCAAGGTAGTAGTAGAAGTTGAAAAGTATTGAACTATTATTATATTTACCATATTTAATACTTTTCAAAATAAACTTTTTTTCAGTGATCCAATATCTACTACAAAGTTTCCCAAATTTGATAAGTACATGTATCTGATAATTTGCTTGATCTCTTTTTCTTAAAAAATACTTATTTCCATTCTTATTGGAATAGTTAATGTGTCATTTGACCCTATTATCATTGAATTAGTTAAAACAATCACTTTTTAATTTACAAATAAAATCAATGTTATATAAATTATATAAACTAGTAAGTCATACTTTGTAATTGATAGCTTAAAAAAACATAGAGCTAAAATGTATGGCTTCAAATTGGTTTTAAGTTTTTGATGCCAAACATGTCCACAGGGTGTGTTCCCTCATTGAAAACATTAGATAACTAGGTACAGAACAGTGAGAACAGGTGTGAATTGCGTTTTGATAAAAATTATTATAAAAGTCTGCCCCTCTACCCGAGATTAACCTGTATTTTGGCATTGTGTTTATACAGAAAAAATAGTGGATATAAATGCAAAGGAGAAAATTTTCAGATAATAGATTTCCATGCAGGAAGTACTTAAGTTAAGACATGATAGGTGTAGGTTAGGATAAGACTTTCAAATGTTTATTGAATATCAAGGTGGTATGGGACACTTCCATATTATGACTACCTTCGTTTTGAAATAAAAAATAAAACCAAATCTATATTTTTTTTTCTTTACCAAAATTGTTACCTATCAGAGTGGTTGGTTAGCAAATTCTAATACGGTGAATTAAGTTTTTTGATTATGACGAACTTTTACTCCCATTATAGACATTACTCCTTACATGTTTATGTGTTGTAGCTAAATCATGGTTTTAGTAAATTTTGATGACAAATGTAATGGGTAATTTAATTAATTACATCTACAAAGTAATTGTAATTTAATTAATTATATTTGAAAACTCTTGTAATGGTAATGGTAATTTAATTGAAGGATTTAAGCATGTAATTGTAATTTAATTAATTACTTTCCATTGTAGTTGACCCCATCCCTGAATTACTAACGGGATAGGCAACTCTCGCAAGTCGCGCCGAAATCACGCGGTACGTCCCTGATACTATATATACACGTCTACACTGGTTCTTTTGAAAATCAAGTTGGGTTGTAATTCATTGTAATACTAATATCTTTTCAAAATATTTGATTGGACGTATAGATAACGAGAATGATTTTTAATGAAATCTTTATGGAAATACCAAAAATTGTGTATCACTTGCTATTTTTCTAGTGTCAAACTGCAATGTGACGTAGGCTTGTCTGTTACATTGTGGGCCACTCAGCGATGGCTTTTTTATTTCAACAATATTTGTTTGGCATGTGAGCTACGACCACGCAGTCGGTGTATATTTCGCTTGAAGCAAGCGCCATTTTTTAAAACTTGTTTTGTCGCAAGAAATAGATAGACTAAGTACGTCCAAGGTATTGTTAAAATGGTTCTATTTGCCTTTTGCTGAGTTTCTTGCCTTTAACCGTGTACTTATAGTATCTGTGAATAGTACACATAAACACAGCATGGAGAACCCTGAAAACCTAGAAACCCAGCTATAATAATTGAAACGCAATGACTCGTATTGTTTTAATTTGTTTCCTCTGGGTTACGAACCATCTGAACTTCACGAATTTTCCAGAATTAGACCCGAACCAAAACAAAGCGTCAAAGTGCATAGAAAATGTTTCTATTTTTATTGAGTTGAGCTAAATTGCTTGCTATGTTCTAATGCACTGAGGCAATATAGGAATGCCATTGTACAACATCATCAACAGTACAAAACCAGCCGGATTATTGAAGACAACAAAATTGGCGTCCTGTTTTGGAGAAGTGACGATATATATATATACACTTTCCAGGGGGTAAGAAAGGGAATTATAATGTAATGTAGCCATATATATATGATTTATGTTTCAACAGACATCACCATTTGCATTTTGTATTTGTGGCGCGTCTTAAATCCGATTCATTTCGCACATCGTTCGGGGCCGTTTGTCTCTGCTTTAATAGACGGGGTCCTGTCTCCCACTGAGCTAAATCATGCTTAAAAATAATTTTCAACAAAAAACTTGCGTTTTTATTATTAATTGTACACGTGCATGTAAGTTAACTTTTCTTAGAAAAAAATACACCATTGTAAGTTAAATGGTACCATCATAGTAGGTGCCATTTAGATTTATCTCCATTGCGCAACAACATTAGAATTCGAACTGAAATCTAATCACAATAACTTGTGACTTCTCATTAAGAATGGCATATTCTGGACAGGATATACAACACAGACAAAAATTGATATTAAAATGAAAAAGAATCATGGAAGATTCAAATACATGTACTCAACTTTATCATAATAATTAGTTTATCATCTGCAATTTTTTTTAAAAATTGCGTTCTTTAGTGTTTCATGCGGTTATTAATCTAGCAAGCAGTACAAAAGATACGAAACCAGCGCGTATTCAATGGTCACTACCTATTTTGCCCATATGAACCATTAAAGAATGCGTTTTGGTTTGAGTTACTCTTCAATTGTCCATAATATTATAAATTTAGTAAAATTAAGTGAAAATACCACGTAAAGATAGAGTGTATTCATACGCAGATCCGACAAATTGATTTTTATACTGAATTGGTTCGTGATTGGGCTTTGTCAGTGGCTAGATGAACACTATCAGATTCCTTTTGAAATAAGGGAGAACGTTCAGTTGATGTAAATAAAGTTCTCAGGTATATGTACACCTGCGTCTAGCTTTCAGATACAGTACACGAGTGATATACTTGATATTAATTCATAAATACGAGTCTCCGCCTATGTCACAAATCTCCACATATATAACTAAAGTCTTTTTATTAACATAGTCATGCTATCTTATAAATATCTTTCGTGGAATACGGTGTATGCATAACTTTTGGCAGCCTTATAAATGAGATGGGGGTTAAAGATTTCGTTATAATTGATCCGTCATGTCACTTATGTGCATTAACTACCTGAAAAAATATTTTCCAAAATTATTCTTCAACATCTGTTGTATAATGGAATTTTTTCTTTTTTTAGATTTATCTTGGATAAGAAATGGCGTGTATTATAGTGAACGCACCTACGTGTGCATGTGTGTTTCTTATTTCATTGGCCATATGCTACCTCCAACTTCCGACCCGCTAAATCATTGTCAATTTTTTTTGTACTATGAATCATGACCATCTTTAAAGATATTAAACTTTTTGTTTGAAAATGAGTGTTTGTTAATCAATGATTGTATTGGATAACACCAAGGTATTGATGAGGTCAAATAGCAGTAAACTTCCTCCTAGTTAAGGATGTACATCTACAATGTGACGTCATTCATCCTTGAGGGGGGAAACTAAAACCTGCGCGGATTAAGTGCTGCAATCCATCAAACAAAAAATTTAAACAAACTAATATATCTAAATATTCATCTAAAGAACAAACATGAACTCATCAAAGAAATTAATTCCCATGGCAAACACCCGTCTCCGCTAATTATAAGGTAAAGAATACTTTCATCGTAGGTCGAACTCGAACAAAAGACAATTAGTCTGGAACAATACGGTTGAATAACGAGTAAACTACTTCATCATACAGAGGCGTAGATATTGGTATAACAAACAATGCAATAATAGAAATGGAGCATTATACTTGTGAGGAACAAAAGCGAAAAATCAACCTTGTTCATTTATAATGTATAAAGCAAATTTTTAGCAACATAACATACAATACAATATTAACTAACCAAGGAGAACAGAAACTTCATTCGGCACACCTCGGCAGATTCGTACCTCATCTAACATAGAGCAATTTCAAAAAGGTGGAACTGCATCAGGAGTTAAAAATGTTGAAATACGACAATCAAAAATGAATACGCATGTAGTAGCTACAGAAAATCTCAAAATAAGGAAGAATTTTATATTATATAACATACAATACAATATTAACGAACCAAGAAGAAAAGAAACTTAACAGAGCAACAAGAAGAGTAGCAAGTGCAGCAGGAATTAAAAATGCTGCAATTACGACAATCAAAAATGAATACGCATACATGTAGTACATGTAGCTACAGAAAATCTCAAAATATGGAAGAATTTTATATTATATTTATGTATAATTCATTTTCAGAACATTACTGGACATAAGACGAATTTTATCTGCCTACTTATAACCTTTATCTTTCATATTGATCACAGATATACCTAAAAAAAGTTAAAAAGATTGAAAATCTGCACCAAATATAAAGTTATGCTGAACAAACAAAAGACTTAAATTTTACTGTCAGATTGTAAAGATGGACTCCTTTTTTCGCAATAGAGGTTACAGGTTATAGGTAAAATACTTCATCGATCGAGGAAATTTTTTGGGATTCTCTGCCTAGTATCAAAAACTGAATTATTTTCTCCTAGAAATAATCTTGCTAGAAAAAAAAACAGCAACATAAAGTAAACAAAGTATAACGTATTTTCATATGTTAATGATTTATTTTTGTTGTTGTTGAAAATCGAGGTATATTTTGAACTAGGTCGTGATTGTGATAACACAATTTCAACATGTTTGGTCAATTCAGTAGGATGCAAACGCTTAAGAGATGAAACAAAACAGGAAACCCAAATGAAGCCCTGGATCATGTACCGGCAAACATTGGGTAGAACAAAACCACAAAATCATGTCGGATCATTACTAAAATGTGTGTAGATCATACGAGGCATACCGGAATCCAAAGAAGGAAGAAAATTGGTATAATTTCTTAATTGTTTAAATTCACTTTACTGAGAGTCAAAAGTACAAAGACTAATATCAACGCCTTGCACACTGTCTAATAATGCTGGTGATATCAAAAAGGGGGAGAAAAAGACAATCTAGACATAAACGTATAATATTACAAATAACGCGGTCAAGCTAATGACATAAGTTGCTTTATATCATCATACATTTGCTAATATCTGAAAAGTTATAGGCACACAGGTAACTTTCTCTCATAATATTAAAGATTTCCCGCGGATGTAAACCTTTCACCGAACAGTGTCAGCATCACAGACAGGTGAATGCTGGTTGATAGACAATTGTTTTACACATTGACCCAGATAGAACGAAACTAAGCAAAACTATAAGAGGGCTGTGGTCCAATGCTCGAATGTTTGTATTTTTTTCTTTGCTTAATGTTAGTACATGGCCGAAAATACTTGTATAAAGTCATTTTGAAGTTTAAGGCTGATTGGATGGTTAATTAGTTGACAATCAAGGCCCCTTAAAGTATTGAAATAAAAGTGGAAAGATTTTAAGAAAAACCTCGACACCTTAATAAAATCGCTGCGTGCTGTAGTAAGATGTAACGGTGGAAAATTGCATTTATGCAATTTAAAAATCATTAATTTGTCATCAAACGCAGAAAATTTATACAATTGAAGTAATATAAATTTTGCATTTGTCTAAAAATCGAAACATAGAAAATTGAAAATTACTGTCTTACGTCATATACTGATGAAAAAATATTAACGAAGTACACAAAACTATGATTATGTAAATATACCTTATTTTATAGTGTACTTAAATCTAAATAAAAACCTGTGGCTAACTTGAATGACTGTATTTTGTCTAAGAATAGACATCCTTTATTCTTTTCTGAAATACGTATTTTGACTTTAATAAGATTCTTGCCTGGAGCTTTTCATCTCGTTGCTAAATAAATTGACTGAAGTTTTCTTTAACATCAATTAGATGACACATGGCGCTTCTCTTTTTTTTTTCTCCCCTTGACATCAAAATAGCTCTTCAGAACTTCGAATCCAGTCCCCACTTTGGTTTGGTGCCAGGTAATGAAGTGTGACAGTCCGGCCATGGTTCACTGCCCCCCGTCAAGCTGCTGTTGCTACAGAAGAGGGACCCTAAACGCACTTAAAATGAACAGGGTATATAAACGAGATTTGAATTATACAGACAGTATCGGCTTACTTATTAGAGGATATTATTAGTACTTTAGAATACCGAACTCACAAATGTGACTTATTCGCACCAGTACTCTTATATCATAGTTATAATTATAAAAAAAAAAAAAACCCAAAAAAGCAAGCCTTTGAAGTCTTCGTTTATTTTAATAATGATTGAATGTCAGATGAAACCGCAATCGTGTTCTCTCCTTTCCTTTATAAAACAAAACAAAAAATAAGAAAACTCGGTGGTCGTCTTCTTTACAATCATTCCTATTCAGAATCTGTGCAGAGTTATAATTCCGATGATTTATGTTCTATCCAATATTAAGATTTCTACGGCGTAACCGGCGCTGATGTGGTTCTTACTTTGTAGCGGAGGAATATGAATGGACAGTTCCAGAAGATAATAACGGACGCCGCCATGTTTCTGGGATTACAGTACACTGGTGTGAATATCATCACTGAAATATTGATATCTTTCAAAAATATATGTCGGTTAATCTTATAGCTCGGCGCAGCCATCATTTCAATAATTGGTTTTATTACAGTCTCCCCCCTAGGAGAAGATTTAAAGGAGACATTATAAGCATTTATAAACACACTAAGTAAATGGGAGCCGAATTCGTAAATGGTCTCTCAAAATAGTATTAATGTACGGAAGAAAAAAACAACCAAATTCCATGGGAATAAAGGAATAAACCACATGTATATTTTACAGGGGTGGCGTCCATTGGTACATAGAGGATCTTCATTGTACTGCAATTTAATGGTGGCCATAATTCACATACTGTAGAGCACAATTTGTTTGCGCAAAAGAAGATGAGAATATGGGAAGTGTAAATCTTTGGACATTTTGATATAAAAGATATATATATATATACACATATGTGTTTTATTGATACAGATTTAAAGAGCAAAATAGATCAAAATAACTCAAAGCGTACATGCGTAATTGCTATCCTCCCCCCCCCCCCCCCCCTTCCGCTTTAAAAAAAAAACAAAAACATTTTTTGAACAATTCTTTTTTTACTTTACGCGATAAACACGTGTCTGTAGTTGCGTCGAGCTGTATATATATTTTTGTTTTATATAAAAAGGAAGATATTGAGAGACATCATAACAATAAAAACTTAAATATCAGTAAGTTACACATTTCATGCTAGTGCATGCAGTCCATCAAAATGTACTTCAGTTTGGCGTTCAAGACAATTTTTTGAAAATTAAACAGTAGAATAATTTTGCATAGCAAAACTGTCAAGTTGCTCAATACACCTTTGAAACATCAAAATTTCAAGTACGAACGCGAGTTCAAATCAAGTACACTTTCCCTAGCCTGTATACGATCTTGCATGTCCTTACTTATCCCGTCTATATAACTCCCATGTGTACTTTTTGTTTTCAAGAGGAACACGCTAAAGGAAAAGTGTCCAAAAATGCTACTCAACTCTGATCCGAGACATTGCGCGTCTTAAAGAGAAAATGACAGGCCTTAATAGGAGGGGGGTGTATCTTAATAATTTGAATTGAAAATTATCGAAGATCAAACAAGAAAGAGTTTCTAATCTACAATCATATAATGTCTTATATAGTATATGTCTTTCAATTTGATCGGCTGCACTCGAGTTCACGTTCATTATATTCGGTCTGCTAAACTAGTTGATGGGTAATTTCTTTAGGAGTTTGAACACGTAAGGTTGTTAAAGATCTTTAAATATGTTTTCAATTGATCGTGGAAAAAAAAGTGAAAACACAATATTCGTTTTTAAACGGAAAATTGCTATAAACGGCAACATTATGCATGCACTTGAAATTAATATCTGCAGTCAACAGAGACGAAACGAAAAAAAATAGGGATCATGAAATGACGCAGCAATTTTGCTTACGAGAGAGAGAGAGAGAGAGAGAGAGAGAGAGAGAGAGAGAGAGAGAGGGGGGTAGGTAAGGTTGTTTTCTTCCTGTGTCACTATCTAATAACTTTTTTGATTTATTAAAGTATCGACGTGATGATAGGTTTATAATTCAGTAATTGTAAGTAGATTTATAACCTCTGTAATAGAACCAATAAAAATATCAATGAATTGCCGGTAACAAATTTGGGATTTATTTATGACTTTTGATATATACAATTTCTTTCGATTTGTATCTTTTAAGACTTTTTTCAACTAAAAGATATTTCTCGAATTACATGCCAGTACAAATTGTACCATGGTATTTAACACAGAAGTTCGAAGTCGAGGAATATATAGTATTAGAACTTTGCATTATGTAAGAAAATGGACCATAATCAACTTCTAAATTTTCTATTGAAAATAAAATGTACAAAAATTCAAGGTCCAAAGAAGAAAATAGCCAAAGTACTTGACATGAAAGCACTGACACGCCCCCCAAACGGTCACATACAGCTTTAACTTGTCGACCTACAAATGATTAGAATTGAAAAACTTCTTCAAATACTTTCATGAAATAATTTTCCACAGAGAGTAAACTTGGTTTTTCGTGGATAGTTTCACCAATAAATTCTTTTACCTTTTTCTCAAACTCGCCATTTTCATTTTAAAAATTTCGAATCTCCGAATATTCATGGAGTGCATGCTAAATGAATAAAAAAAAAGTTTGTCATGGATGAACATTGCACATCATTAGTCTGGCTAAAAAGTTCGAGAAGAAATGTTTATTTTTCATTGCATGGGCATTCAAATATTGCCAAGTAACAATTCTTGTTTTGTTTACATGCAGGTGTTTCAAGTCAGAGTACGTGGCATGTGTGCTTTATGTTCCCAGCTAGAAATATGGAAAGGTTCTCAACCTATGCAGACAATGTTTATTGTCAGGGCAGAGTATAGGACTTCTTAGTACATGAAAACTAACTACGCACAGCTCTGAATCTACTCTAGCAAGATCTAAAGGCCGCGATTTGTCACGCACTCTGATTAAATGTTATTACCTTACATACATGTATATCATTACATTTCATATGACGGTCGCCATTTTTCCTCTAATAAAAAAAAATACAGTATTCATTTTTTTTTTGGTCGTTGGAGGGTTAATTGCGTTTAATGGCCCCCGAGAGTGAAATTTCACGATTCTGGATCTCAATTCATTGTATAAAACGGTGAACAAGTAGGTTACGCATATAGAATGGTTTTTGACGATTGTGTGATAAGAATCAATTATGCTTTTAAATGAGCAGGATTTTAAATTTATTGTAACTTAAAAATGGGGGGAACTATTTGATCAACGCCGATAGGGAACTACGGTCTTGAATCTCCAGTGAAGAAATATTTCTTCTCATGCCCATGATCAATTATGAGTTGCACAATGACCCGACGTCAGAATTTAGCCTCAGACAGTGTCTCTAAAAAGATCGCGGGATTTGGTTCCACCGAACCAGAAAGCTCTCTTTTCAGTCTCCAGTCAAAGTATTCCACAATAGCTATTTATTGTGCAAACAGCGTTTACCGTTTGTTCAGTCCAAAGAATTTTCTTTATCTCTCTCTCTCTCTCTCAACCCTTCTGTGCACAATATGACGTGTTAACCGAGTTTTCACGTAGTTGCAGATGAACAATAAAGATGTTAATTCATTAACTGAGTTTTTCATTCAAGTAAACGATGTAGATCCAAAAAAGAAGAGGAATTAAACCAAATTGATTTTTTTTTTGCCTCAGTAGTTTGTGCAAAAGAAAAAAAAAAACTCAGCCTGGATAAAATGTTAATGGCGAAACGCAAAACAGGAAAGAAGGTGGAGTGTTTTACAATTGAATTATGTATACTCTCTCTCGCGCGATTAAGTTTTAAAAAAAAAAGGGATACATGTAATGTATATAAACTGAACAGACAAAAAAGAGAACAATCTCTGATTACACGTGGTATATCGTTTTCTTACATAATAAGCACCTGCAGCCACGCAGGGACGCTAAAGGTCATGCGCTCAAACGAAATCCTTATCAACTTTAGGTGAATTCTAACTAGGACGCCAACTAAATTAAAAAGATACCTTATCCAAAAGGATGAAATTATTACGCAAGCATGCCAGGTGGAATGTTCAAACGTTGACCCCAAAAGTATATAAATACACTGGTACATGTATATTATCTTGGGATGTTCCAACATGTTCTCGGTTTTCAGAATGACCGTTTTTTGAACTGTTACCTACAAGATTGCAAGTACAATCGCTCTTCATGAGAGAAGTACTTCAACCATTCTTGAGTTTATGGGAATTTTAAAACTTTTTTTATTACAAGGGCTAGGGTTGATTGAAAGCAAGCTACAACATATTTAATGGCCCAATGCATGTATTATGTATTTAATAAATTCCAGCAGATTCCAGAAATGGCACAGCTGCTGAAAATAGAATTTTTCCGACATAACATGGCGATAGCATGTTCCACTACCCTCATGAAATTTCATTTCCATGAAACTTTATACAGTGCAGTTGTCTATCACAGACAAAACATTATTTCAAAATACCTTGACATATTTTCTAAATTGCTGGCAAAACGCAAGATAACAAGATGCCTTATGGGTCACATGGCTCATCTCACAATTTTTGGTTTCATTTTTTCTTTCACAAATCTCTTAATTCAGGAAGGGAGGGGTGCACAGTTAGAAACAAATTCCAGGCCTAGATTACATAACTTCATACCAGTAAACCAGGATGCTTGTTAGCATATCATGAGATAAAGATTTTAAATTTGCTGTTCATCAAAGGATGTCACTTGCCAAGTTAAGTTAAATTTGGCATACCTATTCAAAAGAACAAGTAGAAAGTGTTGACACTTCATAGATGGACATACCAGACAAGGTAAAACCATTTTAACAAGAACTTGGACTTAGTTGTGTCAAACAGCACTGTGACGTAAGTCTGTACTGTCTTGCTGGCCATTCAGCCATTGCTCTTTGAAATCAACAAGATTTGTCTGGCTTTTGAGCAACGACTACGAAATCGCTGTATATTTCGCTTGAAACTGCGTCATCTTTAACTTGTTTTGACGCAAGAAATAGATAGCTATGTCAAACCGAAAGTCCAAGGTCTTGTTAAAATGGTTCTAATCCAAGACACTTGGTGATTATAGAAATGCTTATCCCAGCCAATTCGGCTCTGGTGAACTTAAAATAAAAGCTAAAAATACAAAAAAAACCTCCAAAATAATTCAAGGAGAGGGCATTTGCTTTCTAAAATGGGTTCAGGTTAGTTACACTAGCTTTCCATTTACCTCTAATTTGTTAACCTTTCCTCCAAAACTTAACTGAACTCAACACGTACATGTTAAATGTGTTTCTTCTTCTTTATTATAGGCTAACACTATCTTCCCTTTCTATTCTAGGGAAAATGGATTGTCATCGTGTGACAAACATCGATTCGTAATAGGGGCTTGGATTTACTTATCAAAGATAAGAGATTGCCAAAATTTCATCCGGTTCGGTCGTTTCAGTTCCATCTAAGCATAGTATCTAATCATTAACTCCTTTGCTATTCAAAAAGAATTTAGGGGGAAAGACATTGAAATACACATAAATAAAAGCCAAACGTGTTGTAATGTTGTCACCCATACTTTTTTTTATTCAACAATAGACAAATTGCTGTTTTGAGCAACACAATGATATCATCTCATGAATAGCTTCATTGCCAACACATAAACTAGGCCATAAATGACAACAGGAAATCTTTTAAACAATTAACAAAAATGTGTTGTACTTTCTCCATTTCATTTTTCCTGAATGACATATCAAAGAAAAAAGCAGAAAATGTCAAGTTTTGAGCTATTTTCAGTACAAGTATAGGTCATGGATAATATTATGTATTCAATTAATTTTTTTTTGGCAATTATGTTCCATTAACTAAGTATATAATTCTACTTAAAGAGAATCCATATTGACAATAACAGGTAAATGCAAAAACATCTACACGTAGACACGTATAAAATTTGGTCACTACAGAAACATTCATTAAATATTAGCACTTTCATATTGTAGAAATTGTTTCAACATAACTGCAGTACTTGTCTGATATCATTTGGTCAAAGCTTGAACAACAGAATTACATAACGGACTGTAATAATATGCATTATCATAACACTCATAGCATCACACTTCATTTATCTCTCGCGCCCACGCCTAGTGCACACAAATTCTTGGATCCACCGGATACATTTTGACATGAGATCACAGTGGAAGGATCAAAAGAAAAAATTGTTAAAAAATGCCCAGAACACAACGTCACAACAATAAACATGGACGATATGTGCATGCATCAGGTGCATGATGGGAATGCGGAGCATCATGTGATCCAGTTCACAGAGATTTGGATAATTAATTTGCCAACAAATATTTCAAAACTAAGATTAGGTGGATATGAAAATTAATCTCCAAATTTACTTTTAATCAGTAGTTTAATAACAAGAGCTTATCATCAAATCTAAAGAGTTTGAACTATTATTTTTCTCCAACAAAAAGTATAAAAAACTAAATAGATTGAAAAATATGGAGATTTGTAAAGTTTGAAGAGTTAATAAAAAGTGAATACCACCCTGATCTGCATGCTCATTAAGTAGCTATAAAAATGGACATCGACTTTTAGACTCTCTTTACATAAACAAAACATATACATGTATATGGTTAAAATCTTCTAAAATCTGAACAATATTCAAAACAACGTTATATAAGACCACCCGATGTAAGCAATAGGGGCATTATGACAAACATGATAACTCGGGGGGGGGGGGGGGGGTAGGAGGGTAGGGAAGGGGATTTTCTGTTTATTTAACCAGTCATAAACAGAACAAGTTGACAGAAACAGGTTTAAAGCACAAATACAATGCCATCACTCATTCACTGACTCTCACTCGAAACATGTTTAAACAGTCAAGTAAAACACACACTAAATGCATTCGGGTACCAATATCAAGCATGCCATATAACTTTTACCACTGGTACTTAACATCATAAGGCGCTAGGAATTGGGCCCCCACAACCTTGATTTTTGCACCTTTGGCCAGGCTGGGTATTAAAAAAAGGTGGATCGATATTCACTTACATTCAAGCAGGGACGAGAAATCAATAGACGTCTTCTAGGTTATAATAAAACACAGCAGAGACTTGTATTTAAGCTGTCCTGTTATTATGAATGATATCATGCGTCATCTTGAAAAATTCCTCTTCTTCCAAGGTTGTGGGTCCCTGTCATTTTAGAAGGATTTCTCCATCACAGTGCAACTGATGGTGCATTAACTTGTGACCATACTCACATCGTGAAATGGTACATCATAACAGTTGCTCATCGATTAATTAATAATGCACTCACGTGTATGTACAATGTAGATATGCAGTACAAATTCCTAAGAATTCAAGATATGTTAATATTCTGTCTCAAAATGAAAAGAAAAGAAGATGAACAGAATTTGACTCTTGGACACACTTACAAAGCAATAAACAGAATATTTCCCCTCTAAATCTTAATAAAAAGCATCTTACAAATGTATTACTTGTTTCTCAAAAAAAAAAAAAAATAACAAAAAGCTTGCACACATGAGAAAATACAAAAGCGATACGCTGCAGTGACTGGGAATTGTTGCAGTGGTTGATGGGTAATAGTGAGTATGGTCTAGAGGTAGGAGCTGCCGAGCCAGAAGATTTTTTCCCTGAACGATTTGTCCTCCCTGAGGCCCAACAGTCAGAGACATTCCACCGCGTGCCAATGTCTATCTACACACACGAATTAGGCAGTTACTACTCCAGCACATAAAAGCTTTGACATGCTTCAATACTGACTACCATCTACTATTTGCAACTTGCAAAGGCCGACATACATATATAAAAATCTAGGGAGTTTTCTCCTCCAATTCCTTGAAGGAGAGGTTTTTCAAACTAAAACCCATTTCATCACAGAAATACTTGATTTCATCACAAAATACATTACTCTAAATTCCAGTAAACATTTATACAAATATCACGCATGCTCACAAAACTTTGTTTAACTTTCCCCTCATTCATTCCACAACAATAACATTAAGTCCGGATAACCTTAACAAGACTAATCCTGTAGGACTGACCCTGCCATCTCTACACTGATCCTGCCATTCCTACACTAATCCCAATCCCAAGACAATAATAGCTTAGCTGCCGGAGCCTGGTGCTTCAGAACATGAAGACAACATACAGAGCATGATGATGCCATATTGTACAGGGTCGTTGATGCCAAAAAAAAACAAACCAAGTTACTTTTCTGCTAAATCCCATTTCTTCCATTGCGTGTCATTTGATGTCACTTTTGTAAACTGAAAATTTCCACGAGCAAGGGCTCGAGTCGTGTAATATCGAGATGGGAGGCAAGCTGAGCACTTGATTCACCTAGGCTCCTAACATCCAGCAGCTTCATGAGAAGTTTAGGATACAGTTGTCTTGCTTCATTCACAGGGTAAATGGATTCCAGGTAGGCCTGGAGCCAGGTGGAGAACTTCTCCTGCCCCTTGGCCACTAACTCCTTGTTTTTGAGACTTGGTCTGTCCGATGAAAATAACTCGATCACGAACAACAGGGTCAATATGGTTTTGTTGGCTTTCGTGAGCTGATTTAGACTCATCACGAATTTCACATGGTCTGAATACATACTGGTGTCCATAGATTTTATCATTTCGGGGCTTAGTTTTGTTTCACAGATACTGTTTGTTTGCGTTGATCCGCCTCGGACTTTCCAGGCCATGGCCTGAGCGTCAAAACCCATCACTGAACGCAGAACCATGATTTCCATAATGCCACCCTGCAAAGCAAAAAAAAATCACATTCATACAAATGTGTTGGTCTTCAAGAAACATTTGTTAATTCAACAGATTAATAACATGTCATTTCACAATCCCTTATATTTAAAAAAAAAAAAAGTTACAAGTGACATTGCATTGCAGGATATTTTTGCATATTAGGGTAATAAATTGCTGTTTCATGTTGATGAAGTGTGCTTTCCTTCGTTCTGTTTCCTTGATAACTTCATATAATTGCAGTACATTAAATTGGTTTTAGGATTCTGCAAAACAATCAGCGCTAGCCTTTGGTGATTACATTGTTCTAGATAAGGATGGGAACAAGAAACAAGTATTTGGCATAACAATAATTTTTTGATGATAGCCGATCGATGGCCCCGTAGACGCGATACTGTAGAAGATAATTAAGTAGGCTATCCACTACATGACTTGCAGGATGATTATGTAAAACCATTCACTTGGGGTGCTTTAAATATAAAACACAGCTATTCATTGACTGTTTTATCTAATATCAATAACATGAAACCAAATAATTAATACACATTAAATTTTTAATGCCCCAAATTATGATAAAGACCAGAAAAATATTACAGTTGTTATAAAGATGATACTGTCCTTAATTCCAAATCATCAAAAGTTTGGGAATTTTTTTTTTTCACCTAATAATACACCTTGGAGGCAAAGTATATATTTCATGAAAAAGGATTGCACTCAAGCAAATAAATTTGATTGGCTAAATAAAGGCCATGAGTTGCCAAACTAAAAGAATGCACACAATACATCAAAGATAAGCAGGAGAAAAAGAGCGCCCCCAGCTTAACCCCAGCAAAGTTCTCCATGTGTTGCGGTATAGTACCTTCTAGTGCATTGCTTGTAATTTCGTAAATGCTTGGGTGATTGTGACATACATTGCCAGTTATTAATTAAATAGGCAAAACCAACTAGACAGACTTTGCTCAAGCATTGAGTTCTTCTGAGTCCCGCCGGTACCAGACAGACTCATTAGCCATATTAAGTGCAAAATATGCTTTCCCACGAGAAAAAAAAAATGCCTATTTCGGGGTGGGACAGAGGGAGAAAAAAAATTAGGCTACATCTAAAGGGAAATATTTTTCTTTTACATCAATTCTGCAAACAGAAGACTTATTTTTGTAATATTTACTGGTGCATATATAATTAAGCTGAAATTGACTTAGTAGGTCATGATACCATTATATAATATCAGTCATAATGAGGAATCGGGACAAGGTCACCAAATAGAACTCAACTGATGTCATTGACTGATATACTTACTGCAATGCATGGTAATTAAATGGACTTATATAGGAAGAGGGCACTTGACTTTCACATTCCAAGTACCGGTATATAAGGGTTATAGCAAGTTATGTAGGAGAGAGAAATTAAGCCTTCAAGATCAAAATATACAATGTATACTTCCTAAATCTTACGTTCTTATCTTCAGCATGCAGAAGTGAATTCAGTTCTTTCCATTTTGTTCCCATACAAATTAGTTCTTGATAGATAGAGGACGAAAATAATCATCATCATCTTAGACAAGGCTCATTAAAGATTCACATTCAAGCTAGATTTCTCTTTCCCACCACACACGTTTTTTCATCAATAATTCACACTGCTGCCACCAATCTGTTCTTTCATCTAAGTTCCCCAAGCACAGCTATTATTTATTATTGCAGATTAGCTTCAATTTAAACAGAATTTTAAAATATCTCATAGCTTACTGGTTGTTTTTTTTTTTTCATTACTTTTTTTTTCTTGCCGAAAATAGAGTTTTTAAATGGTGAACAATCGACTGTAATTTACAACCAATTATACCAAAAAGGTTTTTAAGAACGCATAAAAAAGTAACCGAAGTTCGTGTGGTTCAAGATTTGACGAGATTTTGTAGATGACCTAAATAACATCCCTGTGATCCATGGAGTTTGGTAGGGTTGTCTAGACAGGTAAAATCTTCTGCCATTTGTTTGTGAAATTCATTTTCCATAAATCGAATAAATTATTCAACTAATGCATTTTTTTTTAAAAAACTGCATGTCAAATGAAGGGTTTGAAAGACAATGAAAGCTCTAAATTTACTGCGCATTACAATTATTCATATCATTTGATGTACATCCCAGTCATATATATATATTTTCCTCACATTTATGCTATTCTCATGCTAATTAATGACCTCTAAAGAAGCTTTAATTTTTAAATTTTCAAATCAGTTTACTGCATTGACAAAAAATATTCCTTCTCAAGATTTTTTTTTAGGAGTACAGAGATAGCAGGAAGGGAGGAAGTTACATAATGTTTCTGGCAGCTTATTTAGCAGAGATGTTCTAAGACCCAGTCGAGAAAAGATAAAATATCTGAAATTCAAGTTCCTCGCTTATCTTGTAAGAGGGAAAGTGTATTCTTTAAATTAAGTCGGATATCAATCAAATCTTAGCAGAGACAAAGTAAAAGTGCAGGAACAAAACTTACAAATATAAACACTACTTAAACACTGCTTGATTGACTCTTTTCCCCTGACTTCTTGAAACTGTCATTTCGACAAGATCAAAGAAACTAACGAAAAAAAGTTTTCAAGGTCTATTGAAAGATATGTGCTATTCTTAAAATTAAAGCATTCATTAGGAAATTGAACTGTTTTCATGAACATTTCTTTAATTGTTGACTTGAATTTACCTAACAATGTAAATTTTTGTTCAATTGTGAACCACAGCTTGGTTTAATTGTCAAACTGAATAAAGAATATAGGTTAATTAATTGCTATTTATACATATAGGTATGTACTTTTGAGTGAAACAAAATAGAACTGAAACAAGGTTAAAAGAAGGTAAAACATACTTTTAGCAAATGAATTTGGTCCTCTTGTTGGAGCTGTTTGAATTCTGGTACATGTTTGGCAAACTTGATCAGCCTCCGAATAAATATGTCCGTTAAATTGAACAGGTCGTTGGCTGAGCGGGGACTTTCGGTCAGCTTCTTATACTGCGTCTCGTTGTACGGCTGGTCGAACACCGCCGCGTACTGCTCCTCTAGATTCTGAATCTCCATCCGGTACTCCTCGGGCAGTGTCCTCGGATAATCGTCATCATCCATCTCCGACTTGAAGGGGGAGTTATCGGTGGGGGGTGACTGGTTGTAGGAGGAAGATTCGTCGGAGTGGTAGTTACTGGTGGACACTTCTGGACAAGCGGTCATGCCCTCTGGTTCCTCGATTCTCCGGAGCTTGGCTCGGTCCTGTTTGGTAAGCTTCTGTCGCCTTTTCGCCAGCTGCTCATCACCTTTGGAGATTGATAAAATATTGTCATTAAACAGTGAAGGCCAGAGCTTGTCCGTGTAAATTAAATCCAAGACTCATATACAATTATTCACAATAACATCACAAAAAAACTTGGCTTCTATAGGGAATCATAGAATCTATAGACACTTTCTAACTTAAAAATATTTGATAAATTTCTTAATAAAAATGTTTTATTTTCAAGAATCTTTTGAGTTGGTTTGTTGTGTATTGGTATCACTGGCAAAGAAAAGGGCTACATAATACAATGTCAAAAATTAACAATGAAGACTGCATGGTTCCTAAATTGTCTGTGCAAAACCCTGTATCACACCTAGATTCGAATTGTTTGTACTGAGCTTTTGTGCCCAACAATACAAAGAACATCATCTAAAAATAATATACCTGTAATTATATACCTACTTGTTCTGAAAATGACAAAAATGCAACAAGTAAATCTTAAACCATGTTTGGGACGGATTTTTTACAAACCACAAAAGAGTTTAACAAAACTGGAGGATTTACATACATTTGCGGATTTGGAAAACTGCCAATTTAGAAAAAAAAAGGCAAACTCATTTTTCATAACTAATCAGTCTAAACCCAGATATAGGAAACCAAATAACAGCCCAATTGCATGCACCTCCAGCATTCATGCCTATGATGAAATACGGCATTACAAACGCGGCCGTTTATTAACCACAGATCTGGTGATGTTCCTGTAACATGATACTACCGTTTTCTTCCCCACCCAAGTCTTCCGCGCAGTGGAATTATTCTATGATAGTTAAGATCTGTCAACAGAAATCCGAGATCTGTGTTTTTGTTGGGTTTTTTTTTAAATTAAAAAAAAATATTGCTTTTTATTTTAATCCCCCAAAATTTGATGAGCTTATATAGCTGCATGCCGCCATATTGTTTACCTTGAAAGTTGTGAGAAATTTTTTTTTCTACCCAAGCATATTTAATACGATTCCAGCTGACATGATAGATTATAAAACAACACAGCTACAACGTCATCTACTATTTGAAGGATTGTCTAGTTATTAAGAACATGGCTAATAAGTCAGTAAATAAAGGTACCCGGTATAACAGATATAGACTGATTTAGTTGTTACTAGCTCTAACTATATACACAAAATTATTGCCTTTCCTTTATTGATCAAGTTGGATGACCCCTGTTTTTTCAGATCATCCCTTCATGTATGTGACCAGTACTGAGATCAATTTCTGAAAGTCTTGCCTGCATGGGCTTTCGAAAGCAACCAATTATAATGTGTTCATCAAAGCAATTTGTCGTTGATGTCCTATATAATCACCCCAGAAAAGGAAACATCTAGATGAGCATTTGTAACCCTGTGTTCCTGATTGACCAATACGTACGTGTATAATGATCCATATGATTCATACATAGAAACAAATTAAATTGTTTTGAGTTTCCCTAATCATTTATGTCCATACAATTTGAAAATTCTGGTAACATTTAAACTATAAAAACATTATTTTTTCATTATTTACATGAAACATGCCCTTGACGATCTTGCGATTGCATTTAATGCAATTAGGATTTACTCTTGAATCTTTTCTCCAATAAATCCTTTGGTCTGGAAGAGGTTGCAATTAGCAATCATCTTAATTTAAAAGACAATTATGCTTTTAAAATATAAGAGAAAGATGTCCAAAATACCTTCATCCTTAAAATTATTGATAATTTTCCCTGTTTTAATGAATCAAGTAGGATATATAATTAACACAATAAGGTTGAACTATCAAACACAGATTGTGAAATCTTGAATTACACATGTACATGTAACTTCATCCCAGCTCGCTTTGCCAAACAACGTCTTGTAATATTTAGTATTGATGTATATGTTTCTTGTGTTCTGTGATTTTGAATCTACATGACTGTATATTTGTGTCAAAAATACTCCACAGGTATTTGTATGTGATTGTATCATACGCATTATCTACAGCGATTATCATCAAATATGGACGTGGCACTCACTTAATATCCATTCCTTCTTCATGCCGATGTCAAAGCACTTCTTTAAGCGACAACCGGAGCAGAATTTGCGTGTGTGGGTGTCCAGCTTACAGTTTCCATCAAAACTGCATGCAAAAACCTGAAAATCAATTAAAAAGACAATGAGGTCTTAATGTCTTGAGCCTTTCCTTTGATACCAAATTTGGCACATTTTCATCATGAACTGATCTGCTTTGTTATGCAACTGTCTGCATAACAACTTGAATATTACATGATTCTATCACCTTTTTTCTGATGTACATCTTGATTAAAAATCACGATCATGATTTTTCATTTCGCACCTATTGCATCAACATTATCTACTTCAAAGGAATTTTTGCATTGAGAATGAAGGGACTGCATGCATTTTTACTGTGTTATGGAGTGCACACATGAAATCTTGGCTGGTTTTTTTTTTGTGTGTGTGTTTTTTTTTAATTTTTACCCTACTTCTAACTGTAAGCCAACATAAAACTTGTGATGTTTATATATTCATCAACAGCACGTTTGCATCAAAAGGAAATATAAATCAAGGAGGCAAATTCTGAAATATTGAATCACCTCCATTTTTCACAATCTTGTGTTTTGACAGTTATTTGCATGTTTTCCCCAGAATTATGGCCTCTGTGTATGTCCATGAAGGCTGGTACACACAGACAAGGAAGAGATTAAAGAACTCTCATCTTGTGGTTTACATTTCTTTATCACAATAGCAACATGGCCAATCATCTAGATCAACAGCTCTTGAACATATTTTCATAAAGAAAACAGTTTTATGATTGCATTGGGAACAACATACCCCCCCCCCCCCCCATAGACTGAATTTCATTGAGCCTTATGCAAATTTAGAATGACAATGGCAATTTGAAGAAGTCATTTCTCTATTGAATCACTATGAAAAGCTAATGCTAAAATGCCTGTTGAATTCAATTTCTCTTGGAATTGTTTGAGCAGGAAGGAACTTTGACCCTTCGTAGGTAAAAAAGTTGATAAGGCATGTCCTGTGTAATCAATATCCAGGTTACAAAATCTTTGATGTATGAAATACATGTATGTACAGTATTTTAATTACATCGATGTGGCAGTTTATTCAATTTCAGCTTCTTTTTTTTTTGGTGGAATGCAGTTTCCAAGAAATCAGATACATCAAATAATTTTATTTGCATATATGTTTATAATATCAACAGAAATTGGAATCCATGCTAACTTGTAAAAAAAAAACCAATTTGCTTATCATAATATGTTTTACTGTAAGTACTGTTTTTAAGTAAATTATACAGAAAAAGTGTCCATTGATTGTATTAAAAAAAAAAAAAATGCTCATCCCGGTATTGTGCCTCTGTGTAACTAAATTGTTTCCACTTCGATCCATCTATCTTACAACTAGCACATTGTAGCGCATTCTGACGTCACTCTGACACTGTTAAGTGTGAGGGACACAGCTATACACCTATAGTGTCACAGCATTCTATGGACACAACACGTGGAGGAGATAGTAGCTGTTTAACATCATTAACAATGACCTCTTTATCACTATGAACAGACCATTGCATTTAATGCATAACAACTTCATAACCATTATGCTAGCAGCCTCTCTCTCTCTCTCTCTCTCTCTCTCTCTCTCTCTCTCTCTCTCTCTCTCTCTCTCTCTCTCTCTCTCTCTCTCTTGAAACACGTAATAATATTACTGGGAAATAAGAAGCTTGTGTATATATTCATTCACTTAAGTTGTGTGACAATAATTTGATCAAGAATCTAAAAACTACCATTAATAATGTTAATTACAGCAAATTGATGCAATCTCCCATTAGAAAAAATCCCAATTAACTAACTTAATGTACAAAATGTGCACATAGATAAAAAAAAAAAAAAAGAATATTATGCAGCTATTAATGACAGCTTTGGCCACATGCACCGATATACTCTTTGACCCATAAAACCATTAATATTACCATTCAGATTCCGATATGTGTCAACCACAAGTTTTTATAACTGAAACTTAATTACGGTCACCATGGAAACAAAAGTTGGTCCATGTTTTAGCCCAGAATTAGCATAAATTCTCAATCTACGCATTAAAACTACCAGTCATAAATTGAAATATCAAAATGGAGCCTTCTTTTCTAGACACCTGAACAAATTTGCGAGACATTTTACTCATAGAATTTATAGAGCAAGAACAGCTGAAATATGTCCCTTTCTTTTTTTCTTTACATAAGAAAAAAAAAATCTTAATTACAGAGAATATTTTTTCTTGAATGAAACTCATAATACACGAATTAAAAAGCAAACCTATTTTTCAATTTTTCAAATCTAATCCCATTATAATTAAGGGAGCTGAGGCCTAATTGCATATTTTTGGTTTCTATATACATAATTACCTTTGTTTTCAAGGCATTTCTTCTGAAGAATGCCTTACAAGATTCACAGGTGATGGCATCAAAGTTATAACCCAGGGCCTTATCCCCACAAACTCCACAAACAAGCTGGGTGCCGTCTTTTGGTTTGGGCCGCCTTTTCTGTTCTCTTTTAGATGCAGCATCTCTTCCATAATACTGCAAATAAAGACAATTTTATGATTAATTTTAACATAGGTGACACCTACTAGTTAACCTGTAGTGAGTGCATAAAATTTACCATACACCCCCCCCCCCCCCCTTTCCTCCTCAACACACAAATAAAACAATTTCGTGATCAAGGAATTTTAAAAGAATGCATATATAAATAGGTCAAAGATGCACATTTTAGAGCAAGTCCTTATAATGAATATAATTTAAATAACATGTTCTAAAATGAAAAAAAAAAATTGTGTTTATTTTCTTTTTACATTATCTATTCTTTTGGAATTATCACAGAGTACATAAAATCATAACTGATTTAAACTGGATTAATTGATTTTAATCTTTTGACATAAATAGAAAAATATTGCATAATCTCAGATTTAATGAATTGGCAATATCATTGTATACCGGTCTACAGTTAGTATGTATGTCTGCACCTCAGTTACCCAAGTCTAATCCTCTAATCTGGTTTAAAGCTTTAAAGCTGATCATTTCGCTTCTTTAAAATCATATATATTAATATGTTAATCAACAAAGAATGGTGCTTTCAAGCAAATAATTTAAATGAAAAATAATTTCAACTGAAAGTAAAGTATAGGTATTAATTAAAAAGAAAAAAAACCCTTGAAGATTATGAACAACACAATTAATGAGTTCAGTTTGATTCCTCAGTAACTTGGAGGTCCTTAGAGCCGTCATCTGACTAATAAAATCAAATCAGCTAGCTTAATACCAATAATTTGATCAATGGGGGACTGTAAAAATGTTAACGTATAAATAATCAATCTTTGAAGAAAAATAAGCTGCTTTTTTTTAGATTTAGGGTACATGTGATTTAACTGACCAGCTAGGGTGCATGAATATTGTTAAGTGATTTAAGGGCAATTAACGCAACATTTACAGAAATGCTAATAAAGTCTACTCCACACAACAGGATCCCATCAAGACAAATAAACCCAAATACTAATTTAGTCTATTACCTTGGTTTAATGTCATTGAAAATGTTCAAAAAATTGCATGCAAGTTCGTTTTATTTTACGATAAAGATTAATTGACAAATGATAAATATTATTTTTTGTATTCATTATCGCAAATCTTACATGAAAGTATTCGCTACGACCGATGTAGCATTGCGTTGAGTGATGACACTTTCTAATCGGTGTGTATTTCAATTGTGATTTGAAATAAAGATTCTGATTGGTGCATTTATATAGACCCGCCCATTTAACAAACGCATGTTGAGAACATGATGCTAACACGTGGAAAGATATGTCGGAGAAAGAAAACATCTCATAAAGTTGTACTAGCAAGTTAAAATTTACGTACAGAGTTATTTGATAACAAACGGGGAGATGTTCACGTACATGTGTAAAATATTAATGAAGAGAAAAAGAAAAAGTTCCCTAAAAGCAGGGATCGGCGCATATAGATTATCAGTCACAGAATAAGATTGTACTTCGCTTACGAATAATGTCATTCAGTTCATTGTGAAAAAAATCGCCAGAAACTGTTTAGTGAACAAATAAATTTTACGTTAGCGTTCATAATGAACCATATACTGTTTATATGGAAAATCGCATGAGTTGAACTGTTTTTCCTCATAAAAAACTTGTTGCAAAATGTAGATCCACGGGAAAATTCGGGTTGACACGCCGTGAAATCCATAAGACGTTTTACAGCATATGTCTTCACTGTTTTATTTACAATAAATATGTACTGAAATCTTTGAAACATCGTCAACAGATCCGCAAAATGAAGACGTGTGGTTTGTTTATATACATTGAAAACTGTAAAATGGCGACTCGATCTGCACGTGAATTATACAATCCGAGGTCGATTAGCGTGTCAGTGTCAACATCAGAAGTAAATATTGTGTGATGAATATCGAAGAACATATAATAAAATGAATGTTTATACAGACTAAGTGAGTTACAAAATAATGTTGATCACAGATCAGTCCAAAATTGAACACGTTTACATGCCGTAAAATTCAATTTTTTGGTATGTTTGAAAACACATGCACACTTGTAGTTCTAAGTGTGTCATATTAATCAGTCAAAGTTCAACAAAATGCAATAGAGGCTATGTAATATTTATTGTCAGTATCTGTTGTGAATTCTTTTGAATAAGCTACAACAAAATAAATATAGCCTCATCTTAAATTGATGCGTTTAACAGCTAAAAGGATTTGAATTTTTCGATGAAGTATGTATTATATTTAAAAATGAACAGATAAATTGGGGATTGAACCTGTTTTAACAGCGTGTTTTTGACAATTGTTTACACCAAAAAAGAAGATGCGATTATTGTGAGAACTCTAAGTCAATTATTGCAGAAACGACACAAATACCACGTCAGCAGGTATGGGTGGGCGGGTACTAAAACGGCCAATGAAAATGCTTGTTTATATAACTGCAACTCGCAATCCCGATAGTGTCGTCACTCAACGCATCAGTTTATCACTCGAAGCGAATACACCCGTGTAAGATTTGCGATAATAATATTTCAAAAGTGTTGGATTCGATCTTATTTATAAGTTTTAAAAATTTGACTTTAGAAGTTGTGCAGTTAATACTTATGGACCAAAATGTGACTTATTGCACATACATCCCTGTCAACTTGTTTACATTAGGTTGAGGATGAAGCTCACAATAGGATCATTCTAATGATATACCACAAACAATTAACAGAGGTTCTTACAGAGCTAAACAGGTTGTAAGGTGACGAAACAAGACCACAGACAAACAACGTTACATAAGATCTGAACTCGAACCAACAAAAACAACAATGTCATTTATTCTGTTGATCATAAAGGCAGTAAAAGTTCTAGACACAAATACAATGTACCAACAACTACTAGTATTTACGGGTTATTACTGCCGTGGGCATGAGTTAATATGATCTATAATATATGCTGCCTGGTAATAAATCTTGCAAAAGAGCAAAAAATATTAATCGCTCAAACCTATCCATCCATCCTCCCCCCCAAAAGTAAAATATCAATCTACAATTAAACAAATATAAAAACAATAGTATTTTTTGAAATTTCATTTTAATCTACATATATCAGCTTCTCAAATTTCTTGATGGTCTTAAATTTGGCTTCCTTTATCATACGAATCCCTCTTTGCTACTTGTTAAGACTTGGATATTTTGTCTTGGGAGAGTTGGGCATGACCTAAGTCAATTTTTTCAATCATTGACCCTATTCATACGAGTATCCAATAAAGCTCAATAAGTGACCATTCACTTTAACCAACACAAAGGGTGGAGCGTCGCAATCAAATAAAGCAGTCCACAAATATTGACACCAGCAAAAATAAGACTTGGAAACAGATCAATCTCGCCATGAAAATGATGAAACAAAAATATTGACAGGCATTGGCCCTACATTTGGTTATCCACGGTGTAAGCTGCCTAGTTTGCACGTACCTTTAATGAATAAAGTCAAAAATACGGTTGTATATGTAGTGACATCAAGTGCATGTGTACCTTAAGTACTTCAGGCTTACCACAAAATGGTTGGAAAACAACATCCAATGTACAAATTTGCATTTTGATTAGGAGAGCTTAAATAATATATACACCAATATATCAATATAACGGTAAAAACTGACACCACTATGGCAAAATAAAATGTGTCCCAACTGTCAAAAGTAAAACCCAGTTGGCAGTTGAGTTCTTTGTATGGTGCCATAATGGCGAAAAAGAAATTTTAAACCTTGCTTATTTTTTAAACCCTTCAATTTATTCAATGTCTCTATATAAAGTCCACGCAACAGATCTAAACACGACCTGTGGTTACCCAACGAGCAGTTCCGTTGATCGTGCTGGCGGCACACTGGAGATGGTTGACCAATAAACATACTGGGGTTAAGAAATTAGAACACACTGAAATAACCTTTACATAATCTGATACACTTGACGCCCCTCTCCCTCGACGGTTCATCTCACATGTACCCATTAATACCCAGCCATTTGGGGGATAAGGGGGGGTTCCAGCATGGAGAATTAAGATGAAAGCTTAATGTTGACATGCATGTGTGACTTAATAATATGTATAAGATAACTGCATTTTGAATTTTTGGTAAAAATGAATCTGTCCGACTAATTGTTATGCAATGGATTAGAGATCGTAGAAATATTAACTAGAATTGAAACTGTAATTAGCCAATAAATAATGATAACTGCCTCATTCTGCAGAAAGGAAAATTTAAAATATATATATTATTTATATAAACTGGTGTTTATATCTCCTAATTTTATAACCACGCAAGCCAATGTACTATTCTTATATTTGTGTAAACTTAAGGAAATCTTTCTACGTTATAAAAATACCCATGGCATGTATAAATATTGATAATCGGAATGTATCAATCTCAGAGTCATGGTCAATGTTAAATTTTAATGACCTGAAGAAATGCTATAATTAAGTTTCCTTCATAGATATACATTTGTACCCAATGAAGCCATTCTCTTTAAACTGTACATACATGTGTATACACTTGTACACTTTTGTGACCATACTTGGACTAAAATCTACTTCATATTATGTACCAAATCTCAATATTTTACCTGGCAGGAACATTTTACAATTTCATATATACCACCCTTTCCTTTATGGCAATTTCATAAATTTATAAGCATGAAATTCACACTTGAATTTTTTCTGTAATAAAACATATCTGATACGCAATTTAATAAATTCACATTATTACTCTGACCTATTTATTACAATTTTTTGTTGCTTTTTTCTTGCCGCAGGGGTTTTCGCATCTTTAAATTATGCAGATTGAATAAAGAAGAAATGGATCAAAATGGTATTTCCGATTGTATCAAAATTAAACTTATATATTCTCTGACACAGTTCAACGTTATACATGTATTTTGCAGGTTTTTATTTCAGATTTTCCGAGTTTGATAATTAATACCTGTAACGGCATTTTAACAAACCTGCAGGAAATACACTGATGGAGTTCTAACGAGTCTCAAGCCACCCTTTCTTATTAACTATTAAGGGTCCATTTTATTTATCATTCTTGAGAATAAACACAACCAATTCATTTATTTATGAGAATAAACGATTCGAACTATGAACTAGCTTAGATGGTCTGAAGCTATTGTATATATATAGTGACCTTCATTTTTTAAAAATAAAATCTAACATGTAGCAATGAAAGTAAACACTGAGCGATATAATTAACAAAAAAAATAATTCAATATAAATATGTCTATTATCTCATATGTCAAAAAATTGAAATCATGTATCAATTAATTGGTTTAATCATATATTAATTTAAAATAAATGTTAAATAAATGTAATAAATAATAGTTCGGTGAAAACTATGTTTATTATT
Source organism: Magallana gigas (assembly GCF_963853765.1). Lineage (NCBI taxonomy): Eukaryota > Metazoa > Mollusca > Bivalvia > Ostreida > Ostreidae > Magallana > Magallana gigas. The sequence continues at coordinate 33,505,864 of NC_088860.1, forward strand.
CACCAGGGAAAACGTTGTGTGTAGTTGAATGCCTTTAAACTGTAAGCAAATGGTAATTTCCCATTTAGGCTGACCTCTGTCTATTTCAGTTTGCAAAGCACAAGCATGAAATCAATAAAAGAAAACAAAATCAATACCATATGTATTCTAGTTTGTGCATGCAGTATATACTGGTGTGTGTGTGTGTGTGGGGATATCAATTTTCTCAGTATCTATAGCTTGTGTTGACAGGATTTTTAAATACTTATTTGTTAAATAAATCCAATTTTTATGAAGCCGAGTATGTGTCCCTAATTGAACACAAATTTTAAAGCAGACCAATATACAAAAAAAGGAAAACCGAGAGTAGTAAAATAAAATGCAGTGTTTCAAAACAAAATAATTTTAATCTGTCTGCCATTATTGCCTCAGAATATTTTGATTTTGAGGGTTTATCTTTATTGCTAGAAGTGAACATTTTAAATCATTTGCAAGACTTCTACATAAAATTTTGGTAGGGTGTTTTCTTAATTAGAAATAATCCACAGAATAAAAAAAATCTTTAAATACATTTGAGCCTACAGATTTGTTGATGACAATTTAGCATTAATTCCTCTGTGAGGATCAGCAAGTAAAATATTTAGGTAGATTAAGTTTAAATAGTACGTTGCATACCCAATGGGAATATTCTCTGATCAGATGAGAACGATGAACCTCACTGTTTTTGGGACCTTTTGTACTCTAGTAAGATTATGATTAAAAGAGTAAATGAACCTTTCTCACTGATCGTCATTTACAAAATCACAAACAAATTCTAAACAGGTTCACATAGGTCAAGCAAATTCATATTCTATATCTCCTGAGATCATTGTATCAAACTAATCCCAATATATAGAAGGAAAGTAACAATTTCCTATACACACCAAAAAACTGAGATATATAAATAAGACGGCTATAAAGCACTTAAGAGTTGGATGTATAATGAACATTATTATTGCTTAGTTGATACCTGTACATGTAGTATCAAGAGCCATCAGTGGCATGCATATAAATGTGACCGTTTGACCTAGTTTGACCCACCTCTGAGGAGTCACAATCCATGTAAGTGTCCCCTGTGGTCGAGACCTGCATCGGTTCTTCAAAGCTTGTGTCCATGCTCTCCCGGTGTTGAGGGGGCAAGGAATGGGGAGGAGAAATCATGGGGGGACCTCCCATGTTTGGAAAACCCCCCTGATGAACCGAATTGATTGGATTGTGGGGGTTATACAACCAATCTTGAAAATCATCGTATATTACGTTATTCATGGCCGTTTTTTTTTCTTTCTTAGTATCCAAACTATCCTAATGTCATTCCAATTCAATGGCAGATATATTATCAACACATTTGCTGCACATCCACAGATAAAAAAATTTTTCTCTATCTCTCAAATCCTCAGGCTGGTAAATATTTCCCAGACAAAACACTTTAAATCGAATTACACAAACAACACTTAGCCACGATTAGATCATTGAACAACACAGCACACGCCAAAGTAGCACACTCGTATTTTTAACCCTCACAGTTACTAGCATTCTTGGGATCTATATTATCCAACGTGTGTGCGTAATATGTCATAAACTGTTATTGTCAAAGGCGAGAGAATAGGAGAGGAACTACAACAAAACCATATATATAAATATCGCTCCTCCCGTCGTTCAAGTAAATTATGCACACTCCATTCCAGGTAGAGAATACTTGTCTAATGTTGAGACAGGCAGCTATAGCTGACCTCAAGTCCAATATCAATGAAGCGGTGACCCTAGGGTATGTTTACAGGTTATTATATCCAGAGACAACAACACACTAGCACACCGACCTACGGAGGCCTTGTATATAACTGGTGGTGTTCAGAATTGTATCACTGTACGTAATATCCCAGGAAAAGGGCCCGTGATATGCAATATCCTGCCTTGCTGTGCTGAAAACCTAGTCAGTCAGCTCACAGTGCTGCACTGGTAATACCGTGTCAGGTGTTCAAATTTCAACACAGGCTGGTTTTATCTCAGCCCAGACCCACTATCTATATGTGATTCCTCCGCACAAGGTCATCTGAGGCAATACAGGGAAAATACCACTGTCTCTGACACGGGCCTTGTACAGCAATTAAATTCCCCTCAATATTTTTGTGCGATTATATTTAAAAGAAAAAACTTCTTTCAGTATTACGCTCCAACAGCCACCAATGTCTGAACACATAAATGGCTTCTTTTAAATGCCTAAATATATGCCATAAACAGAATTAAGGGGCGAAAATATTCCTTCCTCGATCACACAAAACCACACTCTTCTAAAACACTGCCAAAAACAAAAGACGTCTATACAGCTTAGTGGCTGCTCCGATTTCAATCAGAAAAAAGCGGAGCAGTTTGTTAAATTAGTCCGTGCTTTAACAGTTCACTGAGCAAACACAGAAAAGTCAGGTAAATAGATATGGGAGTAGGTATGAAATCACAGTGGAGAAACAAATAAGTTTCCAACTCCACTTGTAACCTGCTCTGTAAACACGTGTTCTTCACGTCATCAGAAAGCCATTTTTAAAACATTCCATAACCCGACTCCTCTTGTATCAAACACACACTGACATAATTCTCTAGCTTAGTTCCACAGGCTTGAACGCTACACGTGAATGGGGAAGCTAGTCGATAGACAATAGAAAAAATTGATCTTTTGTCCCAGTTCTAAAATGAAGAAGAAAAAAAATAATAGCAGACACCTATAGATCCAGCTATTATCTTGTAGGATTTTCTTTTTGTCTGCAATGCAACATTACGGAACTAAACGGTTTTTTAAACTGTTAACGAAAAAATTAAGCACGAAGCTTCGAGCCATATCTTGCGTATTAAAAAAAAATCACGTCATCTGTAAGCTTTTAACTGAATAAGATAGGAGTCCTGTCAACGCAAAGATGAATTTACAGGGTCAGACTGTCACAACTTGTTCTCAGAAGCTCCTTCATTAACATTGCGAATTTCTATGTACATTCTCATTAAGAAAGCCTTATTTCTTTTATAGTAAGAAACCAGCTACACCAAATGCATGCTAATGTTTGAATTTCTAATGAATATATTTATTCAATTTGACATTTCACTCAGTCATAATGAATCTCCCCAAGAATAAAATTCTCCTCATTATATGCCTTGCATTATTATAAAATAATGGGAAAAAAAGTTGAATGCTTCAAATTATCTTTTGATTTCTTTGGTGTGAGAATTCCTATTTATTTTTCAGGGGTAATAAATCATTTAAGTTTACAGTTACTGGGATTTTTCTGACGTATGAAGTTAGTTTTCATCAAGTCAATGACATTTTTACTGAATTCTTTTTAACTTTTTGTAGCTTTTTTTTTTTGTATTTCCTTTATAAATATTAATGAAAAATTGTTCCGATCAATACCAATGAATGTTGTGAGAATTTTTTCTTCATAAATTTGATTATGTGCATTAACCTTGCTAGAGTTGTCCACCTTTTGGACACTAAATAATTTGTATAACTGAGAAAGAATTAAAAAATCAATTATAACAGCCTCAGTGATCAACTTTTAGAATAATAAACCGTACATAGTAGTTTCTTTATTCACACTAAATGTATATAAGAAAAATTAACAACTAAATGTATATACAAGAAAAATTAACAATCATGTTAATAAAATATTCAATTTCTGATTCAGCATTTTAAAAGACACTCATATATATTGAGCATTAAAAATTCCAACATATTGAAATCTATGTCTTAACATACTTAAGTATTTCAATAAATAAATCTTTTTTTGTCAACAGTTATTTAGAAATGCTTGATTTATTATAAAATATTAAAATAGTTTACTCTATTTTTGTGTCATTAGGTACCAACTAATTAAATTGTGCAATATATATATGATATTAAAAATAGCGTTGTACATATATAAAAAAAAAAAATAAATTTCACATTATAAGTGAATGTCGACATATATTTGGAATCACAAACTGCATAAACCACAGTTAGTGATTCCAAATATGTTTGGAATATATGTTTGTGATTATTGTAGCTGGATTGCACCAGTTTATAACTCTGCTATAAATATAGAGTTACATTCACAAACATATAAACTCAGGTCATTGTTGACTTTATATAAAAGCTTCCTATAATTCATAATGGGATATGTTGATCTTACGATTTCTCCACATTTCTCCGCATATCAATTGACCTAATAATTCAAAGAATCTTGCCCTCTCTCTCTCTTAGCGCATATATATGCAAGGAAAGTCAGTATCTCTTCGTTTGGATAGAAGGCATTACAATTTTAGATTAAATGCACCTGCACACACTAAAAAAATTTGATAAAGCTAAAAGATGTTAATTCATTAGTTTATCAAATGGAATCTCTTGGCAGCAAGACAGCAAATTGTATAACACCAGAGGAACAATCCCCCCTTCATAGAAATGCCTCTCTCTTTATTTCATATATATACCATCAATGGTTTTGATCAATGTTATAAAAAAAAAAACATCAAAAAATCCCATATATATACACATAAATCAGCTTCAGGAAGGCCTCTACTATTGATCATTTAAGTTTTTGATTCCAGGGAGTTTACATCAAATCTATCATGCAAGTATTTTGATACCTTGATCGAGCCCCCATACTTCATCAAACCTTCAATTTATACTGTTCGAATGTACATACTCTTGATTGCTTGTCTGACTTGCAATTAAGGCCTGAAGGTTGCCCATGCATTGCCCCATAGTTCAAAGTAAAAGAGCATTGTAGGAATTTCTATTGATAATAGATGTTTATATTTGCTGCTGAAATGTGGTGAAATGTAATAAAATCAACATTTCCTGTGGTATTATTTGATGTAACCTGATAGATGCTGAATTTTAATATTAATATAGCATCATCACTACAGTAACAATTTATCAGCAAGAGGAAAAAAATATTAAATTAATATAGATTATTATTTAAACACATCAAATTGACCTTCTCCTATTGTTTTTAATTTAAAAACCTTAAAATATTGTGGGTTGTAATTTCAGATCATATAAAACAATAAACATATTACTTACTGTTCTTTTAAATTGATAATTTGATAAACATATCCTAGCTGGCTTTTATTAATCAATATGCCAAATGTATATGATTTACTCAATTGATAAGTTATAAATCAAGGAAAGGTTTAAGATGGCTGAATGGTCTTGGTCATTTTTATAGGTTATATCTACCTCCTTATGTAGAAGAGCTCTGTATAAAGATATAGTAAAATGCCCAGATTTCAAGGCTAAAATATTTGGGGTTTTTTTTTCTTCTGAATGTTGGTTCATGCCCCAAAAATATCGATCATGTCAAAGTTTAAAGGCAGAACTGATGGTTAAACTGTTGACCATCTAGCCTCCTTAAGGGCCGCACTTGATATTATTTTAAAAAGCAGAATTATTTTCTACATCTTGGGTGCAAAAATACCAGCCCGCAAATTTTTACTTCTTTAAATATCACAACAAACTATGCTTTGACAACTGGATTTACAGCATACATTTAGTGATAAACCATATACCGATATGCAGAAATAAAAAATTTAAGAATTGTTGTCAATTTTTTCTTTACATTCAATGTTCCAATACACCCACGGCGCCAACATCTTTTTATCCCAATTCAATGGACTTTAAATCATTAGTTATTTTAAATTGAGCATCTTTTGACAAACCATGAATAGAAATTTTCAATTTTGGGGCCAAATGACTTGCAAGATAAGAAATGGCTCAGAAAATAGGCCATTAGGACCAAAAATTTAGTACATGTATTAAGGAGGGTTAGGAAATCCTACAGATGAAGATATTGATTTTATTAGATAACTCCAATTTCACTGATGTGCACATTGATCAATTAATAGTATAAATGATAGCTCAGGACTTTGATATAAATATATAATTCATTTTTAATTCTCTTAGTTGTAACTTTGGATCAGTCATCTGCATGCAGAACTTCTGAAACTATATAAATTTGCAATTTAATTACCTAATAACACTTCTAGACTGGTCTTCTGATATGTTTTAGGGTAAAATAAAAATATTCATTTGTAGTCAAAAGTTATTTAACCCATCCTCCCCCCCCCCCCCCCCCCCCCAAAAAAAAAATTCTCCGAAGAATAGCAAGTATCTAATCAGTTACATTGGGGAAATTAATGGGTGCGAAAATGAAAATTAAAGGATTCATATTTTAATCTTTCAATTTTTGTTCTTTGTATCTGCAGAGAAGGGTAATATTAGTAAATGGCAAGAGTCTGCAGTATACAGACGCATCATAAAAATTGTCATTATTATGCACCAACTGATGTCTGGCGGAATTTGGGAAATTAAAAGATATATAGGCAGAGTATCATCCTCCTCAGGAAACAAATAACCATCCCCCTAGTGGCGGGGCTTGACTTCTGAGGCATCCTAGTCAGATGAGTAAATGCAGGTTTTCCTGTTGTGAATGTTCTGCCTTGTAATTTCTTAAGTAGATCAAGGCTGCAAAAACACTTTTTGTATTCTTTTAGCTCTCCGAGAGCTTGTCATTTCAATTCTTCCGATAACAATTCAGTCGAGAGTGCCTCTGCTACCTCCAGCAGTCTCGCTTCTTTGGAGTCTGAAGGCAGAAATTCCACAAATCCACATGGTTAACGGAGAGGGTATATAGAGACTTGGGGTTATGGTACTCTCGGACAATAAAAAGACATTTGTGGGGATAGAGGTTAAATATTACACGTTCAAAAAACAATTTTTTTTGTTTGTTTCATTATCGGATTAACTTGAATGAGAGACTCCAAGACCTTATTACTACAGCACATGCAGATGCATCATAAATGGAACAGCATGGGAGAATAACAAAACAAGTAGCAGAGTGGCAACTCAGTTCTATACTCTTATAAAAAGAATATGCACTACTTCACTTTACAGCATAATTAACTTAAGTGTGTATATAAGCCATACAAACCAAGATGGCCGGGCTTCATACACCAACTGCAATTAATGTAATGACTCTTGAATCCTTTCAAAAAAAAGGTTAGACTTTTTTCCCCCAACAATGCATGACTGGTTTCCATTCATCTACGATGAAGATGCACCGAGATCTCTTCTTGATTCAATTCAAAATTCATCCTGCCCTCGGTTCAGACTCATCTAGCCTAACCGATTTTACTGTCCTGATATATATTTTCTCTCTCGAAACTTCAGTGAACTATCTGGGGATAGAATTGACTTTGCATGCTGTTAGATAAATCATCAGTTTTAAACTGTATTATTTCAAGAGCAAGACTATATACCAAAAAAAAGTTTGCTTAAAGCATGGGGAATATGCCCAAGGCTACCAGCCAGAATTCATATCAACCATTTCCAACAGATTCACCCTGCATGTACGTAATGCACCAAAGGTAATTACAATTAACGATTTGAATGATCCATTCTCTCTGCTGATGCATGGTAATCAAACTTTGGATAATTGATTACCATGCAGATTCCATATTTTTTCTCCCTCTTTCTCTCTGATCACCGAGGACCTGTTGCATTTTAATTGATCATCTAAACTCTGCACGAGGGAAGGGAGACAATCAAAAGTTTAGTTGATGCAATGAAGATTTTATCACAACTTTGAGCAGACCACAATTACCCCTATTCTTTTTTGACATGCAACTTAACTTCAGAAAAATATATCAATAATTCACTTTGTACACAAGATATTGCTGCGTAGTTTTAATAAGTGCTTGCTGAACTCTACCAGTCTAGAAAAAAAATAATCAAGTTTTCTTTCAATTTCATTGTCTTATGGAAATAAAAAAAAAATTTCTATGCAATGTAATTATAAGGGTATTTTAAGTGTAATCCATAAATATACATATTTTTTCTACTTACAAATCATTTAAGTGAAAGTTCACACATTAAAATTTACCACACGATCAAATAACTGTCAGATATACTAATTGAATTTCATTTCTTTGATCAAATATTTTTTACAATTTCATTGTCTTTAACCTTTGAATAAAATAAAAATTGCACGAATGTTTCATTTAATTCTTAATAAGGAACTTAACCCGCCGAGATATTTCAATTATTTTTTTTAGACTTCCCGATACAGGAAGGAGAATTTCTCTCTGACAAGCTGATCTATTTCGATTTCAGCGTGAACACATTCAAGCACAGTCTTGATGATGTTCTGTGGTGTCATGCCGGCTTATATCGCCATGGCAACAATCTACTACCGTAAATAGATTTTATTTTTCCTTTGTATGGATCGTCGTGCCTGGATGCAAATGCCTTCAGCAATGTCTTCAACTATTGGCTTCAACTTGGCAGTCAGGATACATTAATCAACATATTAAAATCATCGTCTGTCCATTAAATACATTGGTTAATACAGGTCAATTACAAAACAATACATTCAACAAGAACATTTAGGTTCAAATTATGGCTGATTCTAAAATTATATTAAAACTGTTAACCTTTGTTTTTTGAAGTTTTCTAATTACACATAAATGCATGGTGTCATTTTCTATATGTCAAATAATTACCTATAGTCTTGCATCCAATAAAGCTGTAACCTTTCACCACACCTAAACTCGTCTCAGAGCTTTAATGATTCTAAGGTCAGTTTCATTAGGTGAATGTGCTTAGATAAGTCATTAAATGTTGATTGAATAAAAATAGCAGAGGGTAAAATTAACCTTGCTGTATGTTAGAAACAGCTACAGGTTTACCTGAAAAAATTATTCCAAATGATGCCAAAATTCAATTTGCATGCAGGAATTTTCTCTTCGAGTTAAACGCTACAGTTTTTTGTGTTTTTTTTTACAGCAATAACACTTATAATAAATGCTATGGCGCTGTATGGAAATGTATTTGTTGCGAGTTTGATATATAGACCCCCATCTTTAGTGCCAATCCTGACTGCACTATAGAAGTACACCCATTCTCCTTTGCTATTCTTGTAATGGGGCTGTCAATTTGGACAGCTTCTCAATGGGTTATCACTGCACTCAGATTTGTGTCTATAATTATTCATTTTGGAAAATTGGACACGGTGTGCAACAACTGTGCAGCAAAACAATAGAAACCATGCATATTTACAAAGACTGTATATATCTCAATTATTCAATTCAAAACTTTTTTTGCATAATACACGACTGTGTATATCCTCCAAAAACCAATGCAATTGAATTTATAATCTTATTTTGCGAAAATTGATCTTATAGTGACTGCATGTTCCATCATTATTTTTTAGCACAACACTGAATAAAGCCTAACTGTCAATCAATAGCGTTATGATGGATACACATCATTTCGTAGAAACATGAATTGCTATGGGCCAAGTTGATGCAAATACAAGTAGCATGAATTGACATTAGCCACTTATTACTAAGAAATAGCAATTTGCTTTACTGTAGTAAGTTATTTGAGAGAGAGAGAGAGAGAGAGAGAGAGAGAGAGAGAGAGAGAGAGAGAGCGCGCGAGCTAGTAATTCTGAGATGATAATTAGAATCATATCATAAAGAGGTTGGCCCAGATTCATTAATTGAATTTCAGTTTAATTTGCCTTAAAATCATTCTAGATAGTCCTTCAATATGTATGTATATATAACCTTTACACAAATACATACATACATCCAGGTATAAACACACAATAAATACTGTGCAGGGTTATGATGATTACAAATTAATTAAGATTTAATTGCCACACCACCGCAAGTTGGCTATGGACCTTTTCCTCATTCCCGCTGTACTCATTTCTGAACACGTGGAAATGGTATATAATGGTTGTTCACCAAAATCATATACTCCACTGAGGCAGGAGACTTCCAATTTCATAATGGTAATTAGACTTAGGAAGCGGATCAATAAAATATGGACATGTTGGCAGGGAACGCCATAAACAAGAGACCCATCCGTCATAATCTCCTCATCAAATCTCACCGTTTCTCAGACATATTAAACGAAGAACTGCCTAGCGGGATTTGTACCACAAACTTGCTTTCCTAGTCTGGGTATCATATTTGATGATAACATTCTTATTCCATTAAATCTGATCTTATCACTCCAAAAATTTGCCATTTTAGTAACAATTAGTATTTATTAAAATGTGGTTTCAAGTGGAATGTACTTGTACTTTATGAACCTCATGGAAATTGCACCAATGAGATTGATAAATGCTTTGTGTAAGTACTGTATACAGGGAAATACTCACCCTTGTTTTATTTTTGCCCCTTTTGCCCTCGTTGTCAGAGAGCGAATTTAAGACTGGGCAAACTCTACATTACAAATAATATATCTGTTAACACAACTGCATCTGGGCGAATTGAAGACAGGGCGAAACTGTTTATATTTGCAATTGTAAAAGGGCGAAAATTACACGAGGCGAAAATAACCCTGTATACACTATTATCAAATTTTTTTTTTTAATAATATACCCATCAATTTTCCTTTCTTGATACTGTCAATATCACAGAGTGTGATTAAAGTTTCCGGATTCCACACTGTGGGTTTCCCTATCACCACTCTCTGAAACTGATGACATAGTACACATTAAATAATGTCTGTATTTTTAGCTCGTTTTACAAGAATTTGTTTAAAAACAGTGTTGTACGTTCTAAAAGTAAACGTCACACAATCAATTTTAAAAAGATAGTTCTGTAATAAACTTTTAAATGGACAAGGATTTATGATAAATTTATCACTATAACAGTAACTTGATCCAAAGAGCTGGATCACATCTTGTATGATCTGATGATACGCGCCTGGCAACTCAACATAATGCAACGCTTTGTATCATCTTACTGTTATAATAATATATATTTCTCAAGAAATTATAATATATTTAGTAAATGGCCATGAGTTTAATATCTAAAATTGAAACCCTCTAATCAGAAAATCTTATTCAATTCATGTAGAAGAACTTCCACTTCTTCCATTTTAGTGTATATTCCTTATACAGATTTTGTATGGTGGTGTTTTGTTTTTTTTAATCAAATATGTCAACATGCAAGATAATTATGTTGACATGCAAGATATGTATCTCGCATTTCAGCATAAATAAGTTGCATGTGGACATAAATAAGTAGCATCTAGCATGTTGGTAGCCACATGCAGCCACAGTTTGAATTTTTTTTAGAATTAAAATAATTTTGATCCGATTGCAATTTTCTTGCGTATCAACATAGTTGTGTTGCATGTTGACATAAATATCTTGCAAGTCAACATATTTATCTCACATTGACATATTTGATAGAAATATCAATACACCTGTCTTTTTTCTGTATATTAGTTTTCTAATGACACCTGAACAACCTTTTCCTGTCCTTTTTCTGTACATTAGTTTTCTCTTTTCTCTCTTGCCACCTGGACAACCTTTTTATCAAATTTGATTAACCTACCACCAATTTGGTGTATTTGATATACATAGCGGTCTAGATACTGAGAGTATACAATGTAATGTGTGCAGACAGATACACTGTATTAAATCTGTCAATCCTTTAAAAAAAAACAACCCGCAGACAAATAAAGATGTAGTACACACTGTTTAAAGATAAAAATCTGTTAATATCGGATGAGCGTTGGGAAAAATCACAGCTTAAAACATTGAACTTCAAAATCCGATATTATTAGGGATAGAAATTGGGGAGGGTAGGGAAAGAAAAAACAACAATAAAAAATCAATATACGACAGATCACAATCCCATGTGACAAGTAAATGGCTTGGGGCTACAGATCTGGAGTATTTTTTTAGTCCCTCAGGCTCTTCCATAGACATGTAATATAAAGTCACTGACCCAGAATTTCTATACTGAGTAATAGATGGATAATTCTTATGTCAGTCTCCTAGGTAACCATAGCAATGGAACAATTTATAGCATAGCTTCTTAAGGGCATATAGAACCTTTTATGCATGCTTCAACTTTTATGGTATTGAATATCAAGAATACATGTACCTGGTAGGTGTCTCTTGCAATTCCAAAGTTACATATTAAATCAAAGTACTGAAGAACTGACGGGAGTTGATTTTGTCGATGTTTATTTATTTTAAAATCAATGATATGTTAATATTTTGCATGACAATACATGTAGTTTCTAATTTTAATTACGCACATTTTTATAATTTGAATTTTTAGACTTTTTCGACAAGAATATCGAGAAACCCCCATATAAATCATGCTAAATAATATTTAAAGATAAAATTAATTCAATCAAACTATGTATCAGTAATAGAAATATTTCTCGAAAATTGTATGGATTCAAGCAATATTGAACTCTAGTCTCGTTCAACCAAACGCTCGGCTGACACCGTAAATCCCCGACTAGGATTTACGGAGACAGCCGAGCGTCGAGTTGAACGAGACTATATTAAATTCTGGCATAGGAATACATACGACTACAAAATTTTTTAAATTGTTCGTACCATTTAAAATCTGACTATTTTCAAGGTATTTATAAATAAGTTTACTTGAAAAACAATGCTTTAGCATACATTACATCGAATTTATCAATTATTTTAAAGAACTAAGTCTTGTCAGCAGCAATGATTTGTGCTGAGGTCCAAACACTGTTTCACTTTCGGTTTGTCTGAGTAACTGCATAGGAGAGTTGATTAAAATCAACTCCCAAAAACTGAAACACTACATCTGTGTGTAAACTAAAACAAAGTAACCAGCAACTTAAAAGAATAAACCTCCAACTATGCTGCATTCCTATTTGTGATTACTTTTTATATGTCTAAGCAACATGCAATATGCTGTAAACAGTTAACAAAGTTTGCTAATAGGAGAGGACACGTTTTTTTTAAAAGGATATATGGAAATACATAGCGCATTATACCCATTTTTTTTTAAATAGTCAATATCATTTCAGCAATTGAGTTTAAATGATTGATTTATGCCTTTACAAGTCACCTCAAAAATATTTCTTTCATATCATAAATGAAAACAGAGAAACAAGAATAGTATAAGACTAAAGACAATCCTTACTTGTGTTAAATATTAATTGTTGGGACCAATCTTTAAATTATTTTTTTTTTAATCATCCCTTTTTTTACACATCAAAATCCATCAAACTGTAAAGTTTGAAGAAAATCTGTGACTATGTGTGAACACCAAATTTTGATATTTACATAGAATTGATCTTTTAAGTTAAAACCTTACAAAGTGTAGGAAAATGTTCAAATTAGATTGATTTGTTGATTTTATCTTCAGTAATTTGTGAGGCTGATCTGATAGATAACTTGTCGACCAGACAGCACCTCCTTAACAATTCTCTTCTCACAGCTCTCAAGTCCTAAATCTGTCAAAATGTACTGCTATCTATTTCATACAGATTACTTGAGGAACTTAATTTAATCATGTAGTGTTAATCAATAAACAGACAACTGATGTAATACTCTTAGTTATTTGGTAATTTCAATTACAATTTCAATCAGCAGCAATGATCTAGGTCACACCTCACATTTTAGAATTACAAATTACATGTATGCATGAATTGTCCTCTGATCATTTACATTTCAATCACTTCCAAACAGTTTCTGTCAATGCCACACTTATAGAGAGTATCAGGTTCTGGAAAGACCAATACATTGTAGCTAAAACACATTCATTGTTTCCCAGTTAATGTTGATTTGTCCACACTTTACAAACACAAATGTTATGACCTGTGTGAATAGTTTGATCCTTAGTCAAACATACCCTGATCCCTAATCAAATAGTAAAGCAGAGTTCCTTCACTTAGCTCATACGACCATTGAACTATTTTGTGCATAAATACCTGCAAATCTTTATAAATCTTTAATTTAATTAATACAGTTTTCACTTAAGCTGTTTGGCAGTGGGTTAAAATCCAACCTTATCTTTGATGTACAAAGTTTTGGGATGAATACAATTAACAACACACAGAGACAAACAAAGAGGATGAATAAAAAACATTCTTTGCCAAACTTTTTTTTAGTGTTTAGTATCATGGGTTTAACTTAAACATAGAGCATTTTAAAGTAGTTTTAAGATTATTCAAATGCATTATCTAGTATACACTCATTTTTAATATCATATGTGTATCTACATCATATTTTAATTATAAGGATCCCAATGCTGGATGACAACACAAATCAGCACATCTGTCACAAAAATGTCTATGAAAAGATTTTCATACCGAGTTTTTGTTTACTACTTATCATCTGGCATGAATTTGTTCCTAGTTGATACCTGGTCCATTCTTAAGGTAGTTAACTACACCTAGACTAATACTTTTTAAGACGCTACGTCACAAGATGGCGGTTAAATGTTTTGTTAAACTGTTTGTATCAATCAATTTAGATGTATATCGTCATAGCTCAGTGGTTAAAGAATCAGGTTTGTGAACCGCAGATCATGATTTCGAATCTGCCTGTGGCTTTTGTTCATTTTTACTGAATAAAATTTTTTAAAATATCATTTTTATCCGAAATTGCACATTTTTTCGCCTATTTTACATATATATTTCTTATCCATCATGCTCTATCATACTCAAGTAATTTTCTGCTGATTTGAGAAACTATTTGAAGGTGTAGTGAAGTACCTTAAGGAGGTTTGGTAGTCAATAAATTACCCATCAGTTCTTCCTTAAATATTTAGATACAAGTTTTTTAAACTTTATAATATAGTATTACTATTATTTTGTAAAGAAATATTCCATTTATCTTACATTACTTTAAATTTTTAATGTTGATCGATTCATTTCTAGATATTCAAAAAAAGACTTTAATTTTTCAAGGAGATCAATATAGTCTAAAATTGGTCAGGACCATCTATAGCCTCCTTAAATAATTACAAACACCTTAACAAAAAAACCCAAAATGGCCCCTACCTCTCCATATTCATCACTGGTGGACATTGGTTCTGGCATGGAATGGTCCGGGTAACCATAGCGCCAAGGATCACCCATTGCATGATGGGGTATGTCTCGGACCTGCTCCATCGCAGTGAACCTCTCTACAAATCAAAAGAAACAAAAATTCAAAACGATGATTTACAATCATTTTTGATATACCTTCTTGGTTTTATCTTTCTTTTTTTTTTGGTTTTGCCTGAGAAGTGATTACTGGACTGTAAATACCTGTTGTACTGTTAACTGTAAGTTGTCAAAGATGAAAGCATTTGAGGATTTGACAACACTTAATACACACCATTCCCTCTCTTTCTCTGACTGAATATTCAGTTACGTCAGAAAGATCAACTGACTAAGAATTCATTGGTGACAGATAATTCTTCACAGAGTGCATTTTCTACTCTAAAGCACTGCCCCAGAAACACTTTTTTTTTTAACAACGAACCATCACTGAGCAGACTAAGAGATACAACTCTAGCTTCCAATAGCATTTACAGTTCTTTAAAAAATGCTTGCCAGGAATTCACAGCTGCAGATTATACAGACATCAAGATTTTCATATAATATATATGGTTATCATATGTATTTTAAATTTGACCAACATCTATCATTTATTACTCTTTTTTTTAAATTTCATCTTCAAGGGTAGAAAAAATACACTGTACCTGGTACATATTAATGGATGATTTGAACATCCTTTGCAGTTAGCTAGTTCTATAGTACACACCCAATAACTACCAACTCTATCGCATATAAAATATGAAATTTCTTTAAAGATAAGATAGCGTTTTCTTCAGCATTGGATATATGATACCAAATCCTGGCTAGCATGTTTAATAAAATAATTTTCTATAACTATCAGTCGATTAACATGTACCCATTGGTATTTTCACTTTCTGTCTTTTTGATCAAGTGACAACAAAGTGAAAAATAACATGCATTAAATAATAGGCCTTGCCTTGGAGCTGTTTTGTGTTATAGATAGATCTTCAACATAAAACAGATATAATTACTGACAATCAAAAAAGTTGGCAATTTCAAATAACAATCTTGTATAATAATAAAGTACTTCTTAAAATGAAATTTTAACAAAATGCATATTAACAACAATATGATGATAATACATATTTAAAATAAGAAAAGGTTTCCATGAATTTAATTCTCTTGAAAGATTAGACTTGCAAATTTTCATGCACCTTTATAAGTGCATGTATAAACTTTTACGCTTGTCAAAATCTGAGGATCACAATTAAAAATTTGAAGCCAGTACGATGACATCCTTCAAATATTTGAATTAAATGAATAGAAAGTGCAAACATGAATTATTCAAATGTGCTAATGAAAGATGTTTCTGTTGAAGTACTTGTCTACAAGAAGTTTTGAGATCCTAATATATTTCCATCCAATCTGAACTATAGTCAATTTATTTGGCTTTTCAGGGGGAAAAAAATTCCACCATTTCTGAAGTTTTTCAGAAAGGCAACGGAACTGACATCATCCATTGATTATAGGCCTTTGATCCTTTTGACTTTAAAATACATGTACATACCAAATTTGCCCCAACATCAGACCTTAACCAGGTGACTTGCACTTTTCTGTTTCACTAGGGGGAACAATTATACAAATGAACACCAGGTAACAAAGCCATGATGTATCATACCAGTGTATGAGAAAAAATAAAACCTCGTTAAATCAATCGTAATTATTTGGTCTTTGGGATCATAAAACAAAAGTTCTGCTGAACAGCCATTGATCAAACTAAATGAATTCTTATTTTTACCACCAGTGCATTTGAGCACCCATCAAATAGAATATAGCCTAGTAATCAAAGGTTCAAAGCCACCTTAACCTTTGTACTGCACGAAAATACCTAAAGTCATGCCTAGTGCAGAGAAAAATTTCAGCATATAGCCACCATGTCTGACTCTGAAATAGAAATGTACCAGATTAACTGGAATGTACCTATTCTAATTCAGTAATCAATACACAGCTCTCTCTAATGAAAGACTATCTAGGACTTCTTATGTAATGAAGTTAATAACCTAATGAATATTCATTTCATTATCATCTTCATCATGAATATTCATCATCATCATCATCATCTTCATCTTCATCATCGTCGTTTGAAGCAGATATTTACTGGGAATGATCTATTGATTTGATTAATGCTTCACTGTGTCATGTTCTGGTCTGTTACGTAGGAAACTTTGATGTCAAACTGTGTCAGTGATCAATAATTTAAACAAACTGCTGGTACACATATAAAAACAGACCTATGACATCATCACTGAACTAATTAACTTCTGGCAAACTAGTTCGAAAATTAAAAATTAAAACCCCAAGGACAGTCTTCCCGTTAAAGAAGTGCAGCTGTCTTAAATTGAAAGACTTTTATCCTCCTTCCTCCTCCAAAAAGATGAGTGACAAAGTAGGCCAACTTCAGTGAGCTTCAAGAATACTGAACATGATTTGATTGATTGAATTTGTTTTGGTCAGCATGTGTTCCAATGATAACAAACTGAACTCTAATTTTGCAATTATCAGCATCTTATGATTTATATGTATACATACCGGTATATATATATTCATGATCTTATGATGTCATTTTCTAAGCGCAATATAAAACCAACAGATTATGTTACAAAGAAAATCAGGCTGACGAACCTGAGGATGAAATAGGAGGAAAAAATGCTAAATGGCATCCCAGAGTTGTACTGAGGGGGAAAAAAATTAGGTGAAATAAAACCCTTGAAAGCAATATCTTAGAACTAAATTAACTGTCATCATGACCGATCAGAACGATTATTTTTCTTTTCGCAGACAAGGAAGTTGAATGATTGTTAAGATTCAGCCGAGTTTTTATAAGTGTTCTTTTTGCGACAGATACATATCATCAGGTTTTTATATGCATTCTTTACCGACTGATATATTATTGTAGGTTTTCAGCCGTTTTCTGCATTGCCCTATTGTCTAAGGAAACATTAAATTCTCCAGAAAAATTGATTAAAACGTTAGGACGGTTTAACGACCAGCATGGGCTGTATGATGTGCACTGGGAGATGTTCCCTGTAACCAGCCATAAATCAGGTCGCTGAATTCCTTAAATGTAGACTGAAGCATTCTGATTCATAAAAATATGGAAATATGCCTTTTTCTGTTTTTTTTTCTTAACCTGTACTATATGTACTATAGTTATCTTGTCTTTCAAGACTGAGACATATTGCATGAACAATTTCTGAATGCCACTCCTTTGCGAGAAAAAGAAAAACACTGTCACATCACATATTGGATATTTAGTCTCCATAATTAGACTCAGATTGACAAAGACAATTTCAGATATCATGAAATAGTTCTAATGAAAGTATATACCACACTACTGTGTTTTCCTGTGTCACAAAATTTGCAAAATTGGGAAAATGTCTCACATTTTTAATTTGTGTTAGTTACCTTTAGCAATTTAAAAAGTTTCTTATTGAACATTAAACAGGTCTGCTGGATATTATTTCTGCATATTCAATAATTTGCAATGTAAAAGTGATGGCGGAAAAAAGCGAAAATTAGATCATGAAAATTACCAGATGCATAGTATTTTCATTCATTACACTGAAAACAAATGATTAAGGATCCAGCAATATAATTTTAGCAATTTTCTACAGGGCAGCAAAAGTTTCACTAGCTGGATAACTGAGGATAGCCACTATGAACTGTAAACCAATGTTAAATTTCCAATTTTAAGAAAACTTTTTTGAGATTTACAAGAACAAATAATTATTGCCACATGCAACCATAACTTAACCATTTGTGGGTTTTTTTCATAATTTCGAAAAATTAGGCTCTGAGAAGCCGAAACTAGTCATCTTGAACAAATTAGTCACTGATGGTAATTGAAAAAATAATGCAGTTAGGAAAAAAAATGAAATTGGTTTACAATAACAAAGAAGGACTCTTTTTTTTTTTACCAGATAAACTAGTTATACTAGTTGAATGAAACTAATCCTTCCAAATATCTGTCATTATAATCATGGGCTTAAAAATGCGATCTCTTAAAAATATATATCTCCTTATATCTATTCTAACACTTTACATTCAATTTAAATTTTGTTTTCAACCATCTAATAAAAAATATCTTGTTTTTGCAGATATTTTACATAACAGGACAGTGAAAAGTTGATAACGATCAATACATCACGATACATGGATGCAAGTGATTTTTTGCACCAACGTCGTTCTGTGAAAAAAAATAGACAACTAGCCTTTATGTCTAGAAGTTAGAGGAGAAATTTGTAAATGTTTAAATCAGTAAACAAACCAATAAAAATCACTTGGTTTCAAAGGAGATGCTTGCATGATCCATCCAACTTTATTACAAGTTTTCTAAATCGATCAAGTAATATTTGAAGACTCAGCTAGTTTCCAGAAATTGACTTATGCACTTAAAACACACCAAAAAAAAAAAAAAAAAAAACATCCTGATAATATGACACAAAATATGTTTCCTATGATGATAAACCTTTGAAAACCTACACACATGACCGAAGGCATGAAAAAAAAAAAATTCAATTAAAAAAGGTGGATATCTTAATCAGTTATCTGTCATTGTTCACCAAATAAAGTATCGAGTTGGGTCCATTAGGTTGCGGTTAGAGTGCATCTGATCCGGACCCATCAGTCCCAATTGAAATATTTACTACACGTATTGACAACTTGAGTGGGTGGATAAAGCAACTGTGACATCACACCAACACAGATATAATGGCCCAAATCTTGGCGAGTTTTTAATCACACTTCACTTGTTAATGAATCAGTATAAAAGAAATGAATATCAGTGTCAATTGATTTTTTGCATTGTTTCAGAACATGGTAATGATGTTGATGATTTTTTTCCCCTCTGAAATAGTCTTATCGGTTAATATTATCAACTTTATAAATTATACATATTTTTGCTGGTTTTTTCTTGATAGGATCTAAGCCTATATATATATATATATATATATATATAGTGTTGTTTTTAAATCAGAGAACCAAAAATAATGCAGTAAAAATACGCTAAAAACATGCTACATGGCGGAAATAAAATTTAGCATTTATATTTACTGTCCAATATAAATATTTAATTCTTTGTTTAACAATGCAGTGCACTTCAATTCCCATAAAACTATCATTTTCTTTATGGTAAGAACAATAAATGCCACTTAAAATTGAAGTTCATTACTTCTACAACAGAAACAAGAATCTCTGCATGAATATGCCTGAAAATGTTCTGCTTTCATTTAATTCTAGATTTGATTAATTATACATTAATTAAGACATACAAAATGATTTTAAGATTCCCCCTACAAATACATTTTACAGCAATAAACATCAGAACAGTGTTTTTCTGAGTGAAACTATACTCATTAAAATGTTCAGATTAATATGAAAATATTAAAATACACTGTATAATATTATTAACTAATGTAAATTTAAGCTTATTTAGTCCCACACCCAATTATTCTTCAAAAATTGATACAATTGACGTTATCATGTAAATATCCTAATATTTAACCATAAAAGGGGTCATGAACTCTGATGATCACACTATTAATTGTTCCACAAATAGAGCCACATTTTAACAAAGACATTTACTTTGGGTATATGTCAAAACAGTATTTTGATGAAAGCCTGTCTATTATTGCATTTTCAGTCATTGGCTCATAGAAATCAACATCATTTGTCCCTTTAAAATTGACGTGCCTTGTGTAATTAGTGCATATTTCACTTGAGGCCAGTGTCATTTTAAATTTGTTCTGATGCAAGAACTAGATGGTTACATCATCTAAAAGTCTATCACCTTGTTTAA
This sequence comes from Magallana gigas, assembly GCF_963853765.1. Taxonomy (NCBI): domain Eukaryota; kingdom Metazoa; phylum Mollusca; class Bivalvia; order Ostreida; family Ostreidae; genus Magallana; species Magallana gigas. The sequence continues at coordinate 33,526,569 of NC_088860.1, forward strand.
ATACTCAGCTCTGACTAAATTTAAGCTGTACGTCTTGAAGGTATGAAAAAGGTATAAAGAAGCAACCTAAGAAAAACGATAATTATTACATTTTCCCCATCCCATTGCAATGCTCTCTGACCACAGATATATCTTAGTCATTCAATATTCACAGAAAGGTGATTCCCTGTCCATTAAATGGTCTTATAAAACTCAAATAATAAGTTCTAGCTCAGGCATTTTGCTTAGCCCAGACAGATAAAGAACGCAAATTAGACTATTTCTCTTTATAATGTACCTTAATAGATTTTTTATTAGATACATCATTGTCATAAAAGAGATTAGTGTAATATAACATTTGTCTAACTAGCTTTAATTATTGAAATAAAATATGAGCCAGTGTCTACAGATATTAAATAGGCTCTTTGATTAATAAATACCTTTTTATATCTCATATTTATCTCATCATTATCATCATTTGTTGGAATCAAAAGCCAACTGGCTTTTTATGTAAACACATGCATTAGTTACGTCACATCAAAATTTGTTTGGGCTAAATAATGATTTCACTACCAATCCAACACTGGAAGTTAGTACTTTCAATACTTTGATTTTATCAATTTTCATCTTCTATTTTTTTTTTTGCTGTTTAAAGTTGAACTTTACTTTCAAATCAAAGTACTAAATTACTGTCAGGAGTTGATTTTATTTTTATCAATTTTAAAATTAACGATATGTTATTTTGCCTGGCAAGTAGTTTCTAATCTGTATTTGAATTTCGCACAATTTTACAATATGAGTTCTCAAACTTTTATGACAAAAATTTCGAGACAAGTGAAAAGCTGTCAATGTGACAGCAAACCGGGTTTTCTTTTATGTGAACTGTATCCATAATCCATGTCAACCCATATCCAGGGAAATGGTGTACCCTATATGCATATTTTGCCAAAAAATGACTAAGTTCAAAAGCTGGTATTTTTTTCATAAATTATCAGAAATCAAAATCCTAGCAATATGCACACCTCTGATATATGTACAATTGAATATGAACAACTTCCTATCTTGAAAACTGTACGAGGAGTTATCCGTACAATGAGGGTACCCTTTTGGCAGCTGCCCGCCCATCCGCCCGCCATTTTCACCATTCTAATAACCGGATTTTTCCTTCTAAAAACCCCATATGAATCATGTTGTGTAATATTTAAAGATAGAATTAATTCCATCAAACTGTTTATCAGTAATCGAAACATTTCTAAAAATTGTACACGTCTGGATCCAAGCAATATGACAACCAAGAGAGTTCTCTGCTTGTCGAAGATTTACGGAGACAGCCGAGCGTCTGGTTGAACGAGACTATATTTAAATCTGGTGTAGGAATACATTCAACTACTGAAAACAATTAAATTGTTCATACTATATAAAATCTGACTATTTTCAAGGTATTTATAAAAATGTTTCTTTTGAAAAACAATGGTACATCATACAGTACACGGAATTTATCTATTATTTTCAAGATCTACGTCTTGTCAGCGGTGATGATTTGTGCTTAGGTCCAAACACTGTTTCACTTTTGGTATGCCAGAGTAACTGCATAGGAGACCCTTACCAAAGTAAAATTATTGCTGCAACAATGCCGCAATATTGCGGCAATATTGCAGCAACACATTTTTGTTACCAGAAACCAGATTTTGAGACTAGTGAAATGTTGCCGCTAGCTGCAACAACTTCTGGTAACATTTTGGCAATACTGCTGGAGTGTTGCCGCTAGCGGCAATAACTTCTGGCAACATTCTGGCAATACTATTAGAGTTATTTCTGTAAAAAAATATATGAACATGCACCTAGAATATTGCCACTAGCTGCAATGACTTCTGGTAATATTCTGGCTACACTCAGTATCATACTGCCAGAAATAATTTTCTGGTAACATCTACATGTATTTGAACATTTAAATTATGAACTTATTTATACATAATATATATAATTCGATCTGGCAATACTGCTATAGGCATCATATTCGATTTCTGCTTTAATTATAATTTAAGGAGAAGCCGAGCAGTGGAGGGGGGTTAAAAATTGTCAATTATTTAGATTATGATTTCAGTTATAACGCCTCAAAATTTGCCAGAAGTTTACCACGAACTTTTCTTTTTCCTCTGATTTATTATGCTTACCCAGCTTGCAAAAGCTTTAGCAGAATTTAGACTTAAAAATTTTTACACATTCACCACAAGTCTAAAACTGTCAATTATAATTGCATGCACACATATTTTCCCCCCAAAAATAATAATAAGTCGAAAAAATTAAATCTAATAAATATTTTATGATTAAAGTCTTATTCTAAGAAAGTCTCAATTAAAAAAATCCAGTGATATTCCCTTCAATGGCATATAACTGTTATGCATGGTTACGATGTTTCACTATAGTATAAAAGACTGTTTGAATCACCCCCCCCCCCCCCCCAACTCATGTTTTACGTGAATACCGACCTGTCTGTTCTTTTGTAACGGTATATTCTTTTTTATTAAGTTAAAATAGCAGTCTACTTAGATTTGAGTATCTAAACTGCTCGATGCATGTTGAATTAAGAATTTTCGTATGCTGTTTGTTTCCACTTTTACTTTCGTTTTAATGTTAAGTTACGCGCCCGCTGATTGGTCGATCAAATCCCTAGCCGCCAATTTTCACATTCGAAGCTGCCATGTTGTCTACCATCGAATCTCCTGCAAGCTGCCATCACTGGAGAAGGTGAAATGAATGAAATACGGGAATTATCTGTAAACAAGGTTGAAAAATACACTGTCAATGGAGTGTTTATCTGTAAAAAAAAAAAATCAACGGCTGAACTGAGGACGATTCTGAGTGAACGAATCGAGTGTTGACATCCCCTGCACCATCTGCATGAGCACGTTTTTGAAAAAGTAAGTTAAGCAATAAAAATATATTCATTGAATGGCAGTTTAAACATGTTTGTTATAAGAATATAAACCGAAAGACTGCGATCTACCATTATACCAATGGGTTTAACACTGTTTAAGAACCATGCGCGGATCTAGAATTTTATTCGCGGGGTGGGTGGGTTTTCGACGGTTATTTGAGTTTGCCAGGGGAAGGGGGTCCGAGGCATATTTTTGGTAATTTTATAATATAATTTTGAAAAATTTGAAGGGGGAGGGGGTCTTGACCCCCCCTTGAAACTGCTTAAAACCTGAAAACAATTTCCAATGTGCTTAGATGAAATCCATTTATCTTCCCAGTAGGTCTGCCCTGGGTTACACAGACCTGAAGAAAACCATGAAAAAGCTGTCACCTTACTGATGAAATGAATGGTGGAACTGGCAACCAAAAAAGAATGATGACGTAATTTGTTTAAGATTATGGAGAGGAACATATACTCAACAGTGCTGAATTCCAATGTAGATATTGTTGTGATATTCTGATAGCTGTTTTTGTGATTGTTTATGTGTGAAATCAGAATGCCCACGAGGCTGTCAAAAAAAGGACATTTGGAATGCCCAGGACGAATGCCTTGATCAGTCGTAATACAGCAGGTGGTTGTGCAGGACTTGTGGACTATATGGTTTGAGCTTTGCTTACGGTAAACAGTGAACTTTTGTCCATATCCGTCTGTGCGCGTTGTGTCAATCCGTCTGTGCGCGTTGTGTCAATCAAACTGGACGATACATGTTATTCTGCAGCAATAAATTGTCACTGATTGGCTGAGTACTTTAAGTCAAGTTTCATCATGATTTGTTCATCATATTTGTGTTTATTGTTATTTATGTGTTGAATTTAAAGATTATTAATTTTAACTGGTGTCCTTTATAAGCATGTTGAAATTCCAGTTTTAGGTCTCTAATATTATACATTATATTTTAATTCAATACTTATTTTGTGCATGTTACATTGAATAATATAATTTTTTTACTTCTGTAATATTGTGTAATCACAAACTGTTTTTTATTTTTGAAAGTCCAAATTTAATGTAATGCGAAATGTTAGTCTTGTGGTAACCTTTTTGCATCTTTAAAAAAATAAAATTGTAATGGCAATTAAAGATTTTTTTTTCATTTTGGTTGTAGATTAATATAATATACATGACTGCTTTACTGTGTACATTTATTATTTATAAATATTGCATATATTGTACCATTGATGCCAGAGCACAGAAAATGCATTGAACCAATATTTCTGCAATGTCATTTTTCTTATGCAAATGTATTGCCAGAAAGGTGTTGTCGCAACAATGTGTTGCAGCAAAACTTTTGCGGCAACATCTTTCTGGCAATATTGCCGCAATCTCATTTGCATACGAAAAACGCTACTGCAGCAACATTGCCGCAATGTATTGCCAGAAAGGTGTTGCAGCAAAACTTTTGCGGCAACATCTTTCTGGCAATATTGCCGCAATCTCATTTGCATACGAAAAACGCTACTGCAGCAACATTGCCGCAATGTATTGCCAGAAAGGTGTTGTTGCAACATGTTGCAGCAAAACTTTTGCGGCAACATCTTTCTGGCAATATTGCCGCAATCTCATTTGCATACGAAAAACGCTACTGCAGCAACATTGCCGCAATGTATTGCCAGAATGTTGCTGCAATATTGCAGCAATAATGCCAGAATGTGTTGCCAGAAGGTCAATATTTTGGTAAGGGGAGTTGATTAAAATTAACTCCCAAAAACCTGATTAAATATTACCTTTTTTCATTGTTAAAACTATTCATCATGCTCTCTAATAATTAATATAAGGATCAGCCCACTCAGAGCATTAGATGGTTGTTCAATTGACATTTATTTGAACACCTGAAAATCTGAATCCAAACGAAAGATAAAAAAAATTTGAAACACCCCCCCCCCTCCCAAAAAAAATTTTTGGCATTCATTCTAATTTTACAATTTTTACAGTACAGATCAGCCCCAACCAGTTTACTAATGTGTTTACATTTTGGGTTTACGTAAGAGTTGACCCAGAGTGCATGGACAGAGAAAGTAAACCCCGATCAGAAATATACTCCTGAAAGCAGACACTACATGTGTATATGGAATATACAAGAGGCAGGAATTACTGGCAGTAAGATATGAAGATAAAAGACAGATCTGCTTCACACTTTGGAGCATACAGTGGACCCAAAAAGTAAACCCTGAGTAAACCCAAAGTAAATCCCGGGTGGACCCAACTTAAAAAACCCAGATTGGTCGCAAATTTTTAAATAGCAGATCCAGATCTAGAGTAAACTCCAAGTAAGCCCCAAAATTTAACTCCTGGGTTTAGTTGGTGTCTGCTCTGGTGTGTGGTTGGGTCTAATCTGTACTCTATATCCCATTATTTTAATACAAGATTTATAAAAAAAAAAAAAAATAGCATGTTTTTGGTTTGAAAAAATACCCCAAGATATCTCATATAACTTCCTGGTGTCTTGCTCTCATATTGATTAACCAAATAAAAGCATTCTTTCTACAACCTTAAGGCGTTATGGTATTATGGGACTTAATATTTTTTTTTCGCTTGTTCCTTTAGGAATTTTAAAATTCATATCTAAAAATTGTTTCAAATGATTTTTTGAATATATTTTTCTATATTTTGCCCCCCCCCAAAAAAAAATACAAAACAAAAAGTGCCAGCCTTCTCATCCTTACATCAGGGGATTACAGGATTGTATCAAATTATCCAGTACCTATATACAGTAAAACACGGTTATAGCATTACACGCTTATAGTGAATTGATGCTTACAGCGAAGTAATTTACATTCCCTGTTCCTTTCTTCAAGTTGTAAACTTGACGGATATATCGAAATACGCTTATGATGAAGTAAAATTGGTCGTCCCTGGGACTTCATTTTAGGCGTGTTTTAATTACTGTAGTTGTATTTAATCTCTTCAGTTGTACTAAACTACATGTAATATATATTATTGTGTGTAGGTGTGTTCTATCATAATGTCGATCCCCATTAAAAGAAAGACTGCAGGAAATTTATCTACAGCCATCAAATCCATAGTCTTAAAATATCTTTCAACTTGTTGTACCTGCTGCATATCTGTCATTTACATCTGCTTCACGGTAAAAAATAAGGCATCAAAACAAATTGCAGCCACAAAAGTATAATCCTTATTTGTAAGGGTCTAATGGAGTTCGATGATCATAAATCTGAATCAACATGTACATCTCTTCCTGATCAGGCTCAGCTGGGTTCTGAAGCAATGATCAAGATAATATATATGAACATCGGTGATTGGTTAAGGCTCAAACCCAATATGCTGCCCTAATTTAAATCAAGCTCATGCATTAACCTTTAAATGCAGGGGTTTTTTTTGTATTTATAGGACATCCCAATTGTTAATTAATTTTTTTTTTGTGCAAATCAAAGATGCAGAATTATTTGGTTGTAGAGATGAACATCTGATGGTTGGATAGAATGCTCAAAGAATTGATTTAGATCTTTGCAGACATAATACCACACCTTCACTCAAGGTAAAGCTAGCACATAATCATAAACCATGGCCAATATATATATACAATACTCTTCCAGACTCTGGACCATGGCTTGAGACAATGGTAATTCAAGCTTAGACTGCCTCTTATATAAGCATTCCTATTATGCAAATTAACATTGAAAATTCAGAACTGCAGTGAAGTGTATACAGATACAATACTTGATATATTGAAATTATGAGCCATTATCTGGGCTTTATCAGGTCTACTATGTACAATTTATACCAGCTAGGAAATAGACTTTCAACATTTAGACATCTGAAGAAATACACTGTAATTTTCATTATGACACAATAAGACTGCAGTCACCATTATTTCTAAGATACATGTAATATGTAACCTCATTCCTCAATCATTTTCACGTTTGCCATGTAACCAAACCTGATGTGTAAATTATGAAAGTCATTTGACAAAATCATTATCAGAATGTTCATTAGCAGAACATTTATTTGACATTTATATGCTAATTGATGAGCAGATAATTAAAGTTTACACTATTACCAGTTACTGTATCTCTTTTACAACACTCATACTAGGAGGCTATACACTTTATATCTTTGATAGCTCACTCACAGTATGTAGTTCTGCATAAATTCAGCTCCTGTATCTTCTTACACAGAAGATTTCCTACTCAACTTACTAATTAAGCTATAGTTCCCATCAGACCCAACCTAAGACCAGAGCAGACCTCAACCAAACCCCAAGATTACGTGTTTTTTTGGTTTTTTTTTAAATTTGCGTCCATTCGGGGTTAACTATGGGTCCACTTGGGGTTTGCTTTGTGTTTACCAGTGGCTTGCTTTTGGGCTCCACAGTGAATGTACCTTTTATCTTACTATCTTACTGCCTGTAATTCCTGCCCCTTGTATATTTGAAATACTCGTGTACGTAGCATGTGTGATTTCAGAGGTATACCTCTGATCAGGATTCACTCTGTGTCCACTCAAGAGTACAGTCAACCCAGAGTAAATTCACAAAGTAAACCCAGGCTAAGTTGGGGTTCACTTTCTGTTAGGTTTGGTCTGATTGGTACTGTATATTATGTAATGCACCATCTCACACCTTTTCCAATGTTCCTTCATGAGGGAAGATCAATGGAATGAAAAGAGAGATTGATAAGCAAAACGTAAACAAAAGATATCCATATTAAGAAATACCATAAAAAGCACAATCGTCATCATCATCATCTGCAACAGCTAAATTCTAAAACATAATCTTGAATGGCAACTGAAAATGTTTCGATCAGCAAGTTTGTTAACCCATCCCAATAAAATCAATTCAATATTATAATTGCTATTTTCAATCTCCATCATTTAAAGTACACCTTTTCTTAATCTGATAAAAAAGACACATTACAAAACAGCATCGATGTCTCCATCACTACACGGAAGATTAAAAGCTAAGTTATGTCGTCCATAAAATCCTTACATTTTAACCACATTATCTAGTTGTACATTAAATCATTATCTCTACAACAAAAAATGGCCCCTAAAAATTACAGGAAAAAAAAAACCAAAAAAACTCTGCCAATTACACAAGTAATCCATGTACAACTTACCAATCAGTGACACCATAGGGAAATCGTCCTTCTCCATTTGTTGTAATTATAGCATACACACAAAGCCGGCAAAAGACTGAGGAAGACGCCGACACCAGAAGTCAAGTCTTCATGGACTATGTCAGTGCTCTGACATCATTACAGAAGCTCAATGGAAACTTCTCTTAAATTGTGAATGTCACTCACAGTCATTCAGTGTGAAAAAAAAGGCCTGATCATGAAAAATGTATTCCAAAGCACTGAAAGATCTAGAGGAGGGGGCAAAGGCAACGATTGCAACAATCCAGTGGAAGAGTCAATCAATTGACGAAATCTAACTTCTCTAAATAATCAGATTTTTGTCTGTTTGGCTTAAAAGTGCTTTTGGATCAATAGTTGTTTAATATAATCCCTTTTATGTTGATCAGGTCAAACCAACTTCTCACACATATAAACAAGTTAGGTTTTGCTACACTGGTCTGGTGCACCTTAACACGAGATTTATAACTCATTCAAGACATTTACTTTCTGTCATTTTAAATGATTATTTCAAGATTTGGCAATTCATTATCATATGTAAGGTACATCAATGAAAGTGAATTGGCTGCCTGCGGTCGTTCCTGGCCGTGTCACCATGACGACACAACAGCCTTTTTTTTGTTGGAAGAGTTTCACCAATTTCAAAGGTCAGAAAAACAAGAGAGAATATCCTACAACATTCCGAAATCTAATTAAGCAAGGTAATAATCATACTATGCGCTAATTAATTAATTTCAGTTTGTATGAAACGTGTATATGATTCATTCACCCCATAATAAATGAAATATGAGGTATTAAAGCTAAGGTAAACAATCAACACTTAATTATTGAAACAGATTATGTAGACCCATTTTATACAAAAACAATAAAGTAAAGAGAAAAATACCACACTATGAATTGCAATCTTTACAAAATAAAATTCTTGTCAACATTTAAATAACTTGAACCAAGCTGTCATATTAAAAATGAATAATATCCATCATAAGTTCATGACCCTTGTTTCTGCTCATCCCACAGAGTCACATGAACTAATGAACTTATCATAAAGTACATACAGGTAAACACTGTACCATCATCAGTTCAATATAGTTATACATGAATAAGGAAACTTTCTACCTTAAAACTACAAGAAAACTATCTACATTAAAACTTTCCTTTGTTTAGGCTCTTTAATATGCCCCAGCGAAATCATGTGCATGATTGTCAAATTTTTTAAACTTTAAATTCTGTGCTGTAGAAGATATGATTGCTTCAAATTGGCAGACAATTAATAAGTCTGTTAATAATTTATTGAAAATCTAATTTCCAACCAAACTTTTTTCAGCTGGACAAAGAGAGAACTCTCTTGTTTTTTATTTTTTTATTTGGAGGGTAGGGGAAAGGGGGGGGGGAGGGGAGATGGGGCAGAACTTAATTTGATCGTAATTTTTATCATACTGAAGCTAGACATGACACTGAGATGCTGCCCACTGCAAAGGGTCTCACTACTAGCTAATGACATTAAGGTGTAAGGTAAATCTAATGGGGATTTTTCACAGGTTTTCTTGACCTTGACCTCTATCAGTGAAGTTTAAATCCACACTTTGAATCATTAAGGGAAAGGAAACATGCTCCAGACAAGAATTCTATATGACCATCACCATTGGTTCAAGGTCAGAGCAAACCCTTTACCCATTTGCATTCTGTAGGTGCATCATGTTTTGAGTCCAACTGCATTGACCAAGAGGAGAGAAAATATGCACCAGACAAGAATTTATTTTTAGGAAATATTTTCTAACCTTGACATTTGATCGAGAAAAGCGGGATACTTCATTACAACAAATGTAATGAAACAAAGTATTATACCCTACCAATTAACATACATTTACTTCTTACATAGCAAATTTTAGTGAATGATACACTCCAGGCATAGTGTCTCCCTTCAGACCAACCAAAATATCAACTCGCATAATCGTAATAGATGGTGTAATACAGATATACTGCTAATCTAAATATGCTGACCAAACTCAAATTCTAGCTTTTAATATGGTCATATTCATTTTTTGCCATTTAAGGTCAGATGACACGTTCCTCGAGAATCTTTTTTCTATCTCCTCGTAATCAAGAGTTCCAATAAAAAATATTAATTTTATAATTACTTTAAAAATGTTCAAAATTTACTTGAAATTGTTTACGTGTCTAGATGGTCGAGTGGTTAGAACCGTGGCCGCACACTACCAGAAGTGTATAGGTTTTAGAGGTCGTGAGTTCAAAACCTCGCTCTGGCGGAGATATAATTCTTATATAGTGAAATTCGCTGTGCTGTACATGTATTTATTTTTATATCAGCAATTCAAGTGTATTTTCAAGAAGATTATATAGGAAATTGCATACTCAAGTATTTTGTAGAAATGCCTGGTAAGGTACCCTAATTTTTTGCACGAAAGTTTGTCAAAGTAGTAGTAAACCATTAACAAATTCCTGGAAAAAGTTATCTAAAATTGAGGAACGTGTCGTCTGACCTTAATTTGTAAAGCAGAGCTATAGTCCTAGCCAGTTTGGTGGTAATTGTATTCAAAAGATTTGTCAATGAAGCTATAGGGATTTTTATTAATCAACTAAATCTGCTATTACTCTACAATAATTACCTTATTATTCCAAGTACTAAGCTAACGATTATGAATTTTTAGTATTGTAATTAAAATTATTCATCATTTATTTATCAAAGTATAGATCAGTGAAACATTTTCATAAAATATTGTGTACCAAAAACAAGCGAAAGTTGGAAATTCAAAATTAGATCTATACAATTATAAACAGCGTCGGAAAATCAGACCTATATGAACAGTGTATCAAGGATGTTATATATAAACAATAATTGATTTTAGAATGATGAAACAAAAATTATCATCCCACCTGCTTGACATGAATTTAATTGTCGTTTCATTAACAATACAACATTGTGCATGTCAGAAAACAAAGATCGAGTGTATATCAAGCTCCCAACAGCCCATCATAATTACCATGTCAGGGAAAAGATGCATGCTTCTAACCACACATCGATGATAACTAATTATCTTAGAGAATTCACTTGTAACAAAAAACAGGTGATCATATTGTTTAAAATAGATATGTAATTGTGTTTTTACAATAATTAAAATTCTTAATCAGCACAGGAAAGTGTATAGTTGTAATTTGTCAAATGATTAAATGAAAATTAGGATCCTGACAAATGAAGCAAACTTTATGGGGGAAAAACCTTTTATGGTAAAAAGAGACCTTGAATTGGATCTAAAACTTGAAATTTCTGATAAATTAGACAAAACAATGTCAGAATAAGAATTCCGCTCCCAAATAAAATATTATGAAAATTACAGTGTCATTTAGATATCTGAAGAATTAATAGTTCACTGTACAGCAAGCCTATTCAATCAAGATTGATTTTTGTTGTTACCATTCCGACTGTTTCCACAACAACTGTACTGTAACATGAGATCAAATTACATTATTACATTATTAACCCTGGTAGACAAAAGTGACGTTTAAAGCCTGAATTTCTGACCGAATGATTGTGAATTTCAGAGTTCTAGAGACCTTAATTCTTACCTTGTACTCCATGGAACAATGCAGACATTGGTTTCAATAATGGTCAAAAAGCAATATTAAATCTACAGTGACTTAATTTTTCTTAAGCCAAGTTTAAGGCCCCATTGTCAGCCTCCTCACAAAATTTTTGAAATTTAAACTTCTTTTTGTAATCCTATGATTCGCATCAGACAAAGGTCTGTCAAGACGCTGTAGAAAAACCTCTACATCCTTAAATTCTCATATTTTGCCATGAATTATCCTATTTTAGGTACAGGTGTTAATGAATTTTACTACCTTGAATCTGATAAAGCATTGCAAGCAAATTAATTAATTAAGGAATAAGGAATCATTCTTTGAGTATTGTGAAGTGATAATTTCTGTCAGGGCGTGATCAAATCCAATAAAGTCCGACCGAAATTATCACCTCATAATATTCAAAGAATCATTCCTTATTACTTATATGTATATAATATTAAGCCATATCGTACGATTAAATATTCAAATATAAATAAGCAAACCTTGCTGGCGCCTTATTTTTGGCGTCATTTGAAGGTATGGGTTATATAGTTCAAAATCAATACGTAGTGTTATCACAGGCAAAGACACTGGAAAATGTAAATATTGCCTTTTGCTGTGTATCACGCTTATATCTGCTCAATGATAAATACAACCACGATTCTTCAGGATTTTCACATTATACTTCTTGTCATAATGCTTCTTTAATTCAAGTATGCATGTCCTTTAAGCCAAAACCCCTTACTGAAAAAATATAAAAAGATGTACAAACAATTTTCCTTTTAACCAGCTTTAATAAGTGCTGTTTTAACTATTAGTAGTTTTTCATAGAGAAAGTATAAAAAAAAAAATTCCCAATTAAAAATATTTATAAAAATATTGCAGAAATCTTAACATTCAGAATTAAGGGGGCTGCATGGATTGTCAACAAATAAATAATTAAACCATATCAGACCTGCGTAAAATTTAAGATATGAATTGTTTGCCTATAAATCATTATTTTGTAAAGAAAACAATCTATATCTTTTATACTTTTAAATTTGGGTATATTTTATTTTTTTATAGAGCTGCTCTTCTTCTAAAGGAGATTAATACAGTCTAAAAATGGCAGCAGGACCATAAAGCCCTCTTAAGAAGCCTGGATGGTTGTGGACATTTGTAGACTTTATTGACCTCCATCAGATGAAGAGCTCGGTATAAAGATAAAGGAAACTATTCAAAATTTATTAAAGCTGAAAGTATATAGAATTTTCTTATATAATTGATAGTTTATAGATTAAAAAATTATTTCTGAAAATTTAGGCTGATTTGATGGTTATATATCTCGTTGACCATCCAGCCTCCTTAATGTTTTAAATTCCCTACACTGTCCACTTGATGTTTCAGATATTTCTGAGGAGAATAATGTCATAATGCTACTACGTAACAGTTGTCATTTGCATACATATGACAACCAGAAGTAACAGACTGGAGGTCTAAGACAGTAAAACAAGAAAGATAACTTGATATACCTCTGAAACAGTTGTCTTTCTTGTAGCATTACACAAATTGTGCTTTTATTAAGTTAATGTCCAAAAATGACAGCCAAAAGATGATGATGAACCATGTATCATCATCCAAAATCAGATCTTTAAACAAGCATTTACTCAATATCAAATTATATATTCACTGATGTTCATCTCTCTCTCTCTCTCTTTCTCTCTCAGTAACAACTCATGCATTTATCAATTAACAAAAAAAATTAATCTGTAATTGCATGATGGCAAAACATGTCTGTTTAAAATAATCCTAAATTAATTGTTAATATGTTGATTTTAATGGAACATCTTTTTAAAATAGGACACAGTTAAAAAATTTTCTTCAAAAGGTGAAGAGATTAAATACGTAAGGCCACACCAATGTAATTTCTTGTTCGTTGTACATCCAATGAAGAAACGACGAGTGGGCAAGGGATCAAATAATAAAGTTATTTTTTTTATTGTAGGTAAAATTTTTAGGATTTAATTAATAATAATATTATTTGAACAGTGTATAATACAGTGCATAATAAGACTGCGTGGGGTCCGACGAACAAGAAATTAAATTGGTGTGGCCTAAACTGAAAAATATTTAAAAATGTACGTATAGTTATGATTACACACTATATGATGTTACATTTTTTAAGCAGATGACCAAGATACATGAATGCATGCAACACTATAGAGAAACTGCCAATACAACAGTTTTTACATTCTGTTTTTGCAACATTCAAAGACAGTTCTGGCTTGAGCCTTCCAATATTGCAATGTGTGGTTACCCGAATATTAAAGTATACATATGAAATCAAGGTGGGCAAAATTCTCTGGGCTGTTTAAAATTCTGATATTTGGAGACAAAATTTTGATAATTCTTTTCTAACAAATACTGCAACCTTTTCCATAATTCTAGTAAGAAAATTTAGGGGGAGGGGGCAAAATGGAGCAAACTCCATGAATAATAGTCTTCAAATTCATGTAATGATTACAAAATGGTTTTAATGTGATGTATCTAGTCACTATACAGGACGAAACTGTACCATTCTGTGAGTCAACTGAAAAGTAACTGAAAGGTAATTGATCAGTGAATGAAAGGTAACTGAAAGGTGACTCAAAGGTAACTGAAAGGTGAATAAAAGGTAACTGAAAGGTGACTAAAATGTAACTGAAATGTGACAAAGGGAACTGACCGGTGACTCAAAGGTGAATAAAAGGTACCTGAAAGGGACTAAAAGGTGACTGAAAGGTGTATGAAAGGTAAAATAAAGGTAACTGAGAGGTAACATAAAGGGAACTTTAAATGGCATACATTCAGTCACCTTTCCAGACTTCAAAACTACATTTTTTGACCCAATGGCAGTTAGTTTCATCTTGTGTTATATGCATGGTGTGAAGCTCTTTATAGCAATAGCTTTATTAAACCCGTCTTCAAGATATATTACATAATGTAATAAAAAAAAACAATTTTTGTCAAAAAATATGGTTTTCTAATTCTGCAATCAGACTTTTTATTTTATAATATGCTAATCTTTTACCTTACATTCAGGTAAAGATGACACATTATATTATTTATAGCTTAATTAATGGTAGATTTTTAGGATACATCTTTTATGAGCTTCTTATATGCATGATTGTAGCATTCTACATAAAAATCAATATTCATAGGTGCAGGTCGGTCATGCTTTAGAATTTATTAATATTATAAAAAATTGTATCAATTAGCAATTGCCAAATGATTTAATGTTCAGGAATGTATAATTATTCATGGTAAAAACTCTGGAGAAATCTTGTAGCATGCTAACCATGCCCCAAAGTCAAAGCATAAATGCTGTTAAACTCTCAATCAACATATCTGTTGAATGAAAAACTTATCAAACTGTTTGATGACAGAAGCTGATTGACAGAGGAAGATAAAAGAGGAACTAAAATCAGTCAGGGGTTTGCACTGATTTCAAGAATGACCATATTGTCTTTGAATTCTCATGTTTCCACTTACTTGAAAAAATCACATCTCTGAAAGCTTTTACAAAATTTCAATACCCATCCTTTAAATGATGTCACAATGATTTCTCATGTTTCACCATTTCTTCTTTAAGGACAAGATCTAGTAAATGATTTCAGAGTGTCTCTTAATAGAACAATTATGACATCATAATTAACTGATTTCTTAAATTTATTTTTCCCTGTACTTTCAGGCTTTAAAGGCATTACCATATGTAGAAAATGGAACAGTTTCCTGTCATTCTATATTAAATCATGAGAAAAGTAATCCCGATTCCTATATTCAATTTGACATTTATCACTCCGAGAACTGTTCAGAGTCATTTATATGATCATGGCTACACAACCTTGATAAGTGACCTTGAACTTTACCACTGGTCTAATCATGTGGCCTTCCACTACCTATCCAAAGAAATGGGGTACTCTATATGCTATTGTGCAAAAAAATGACTATTTATAGTAAATTCAACAGACGGTATTTTTTTTGCATGCATTATCAAAAATCAAAATCCAAGAACTTGCACATATCTGATATGTGTGCAATTGATCTGCAAAACCTCCTATCTTGAAATCTGTAGGAGAAGTTATCTGTACAATAAGGATACCCTTATGGCTACCCCCACTCACTCTGCCCACCTGATGGCCCACCGTTTTCACCATTTCAATCACAGGGTTTTTCCACTGGAAAACCCGATTTAAATCTTACGAAAAATTCAATGACGATAAAGGTGAGGCAGAAATGAATCTGTTTGTATAAAGATGAAAAGACATGCAGACCAAAATTGGTTTGCTATCTGAAGTTTAACAATTATCCAGTCTACAATACTAATATATAGCAGCATCTATATATATTGAACATTTATAACAAAAGAAAACAAATAAGGCTTGGAACCTTCAAATGCAATAATTAAACTGCAACAGAAAAATGCACCTTTAATTAAACTTCATTGACAGATCGACATATTTGAAAGCAAAATGGCAAAATGTTAATTTCTCAGGTACAAATCCTGGCTGGAGAAATTTTGGGACTCGTAGATGATAGTTTCTTAAAGTCAATGCATGACATCTTGAATACTGCATTTACCCTTGCAATGCAACAATGGCCAATCAAAATCTCTTAATCGTCCCAGTGTTAAATGAACTTCATCTCATAATTCTTTATTATAAGTACTCTTATAATTCTTTATTATAAGTACTGTTAAATTGCTTTACTTGATTTACTTATAAACTCTTGGATCTCAGAATTGCCAGAACAAACGACACTTTTCAAATTCTGAAATTGTATTAATGCAAATGAAAAACCTGGCCTGGCCATTAGATGATAATGACCTTACAGGGAGCTATGAACCGACAGCTTTCTTCAAAGAATACCAGCAACTTCTGCACTCTTTTTTCAAAGACATGTTCTCTGACAACATCGGTGTGCACGTTCATCTTACAGGTTAATGTATGTAGGCCATTAAAACGGTACGTCTCCTAATAGTGCAGCACACAATCTCATAGCTTTAAACAGGTGATTAAACAAGCCAAAAATTTGCACAAAACGCCTTATCTCTTTTCTACATACGATTTGCATCAATCTTTCTAAACAGGAGATTTAATTTTGAGATTCATATTTTAAAACACATTGAAAACCAAAAAAAATAAGTTGTAATTTTGATCAAATCATCTCTGGTGATCAATCCTTTTGCTGTGCATAATTAACCAAAAAAAACATGTATACATCCCACAGTCATTTGTTTTCACAACTTATGTATACATCCCACATTATTCTATCATGTCATTTGTTTTCACAACAATAATATGTTCTTAGAGGCAACATCTTATATTCACAAGGACAATGTCTATAAATATTCTGAATCAGGTATAGTTTACTCTGTTGATGAAATTTTCCAATTACAACCCTTGATATTTGATATACTTGCAGTGCTATATTCGTTACATGAGACATCCCATTTACACAAACTATATGCTAACCTCTGCTTCCCCTTAGAATTAACCTGCATATAACCAGTTGTCTTGATAACTTGGTCAATCATTATGCAATACCAAAATATCAAAGAAATTGCACAATAGCAAATAAGTGTCATATTTAAAGTCAATGATAAGATGTAATTCTGTTATTCATTTCATCTCCTGAGAGTCATAGCATTCCACATTAGACAAAACCACCAATATAATCTAGATAAATAATGTGATTGTCTGCCACATATAGGAACTATTTAAGGTCCATGGACCACACAACACATCAAAAGTTGCAATTCTCAAGAGATTTTTTTTACTCATTTTTTGAAACAAATCGATCGAAAGAAATATACAAGTAGTATTTGATTAAAAATATCTTTCATCCAACTTATGGGTTTTTTAGTATAGTCCTCCTCATAGAGGAACAATATGCCCATTGGCCACATAGCTCATCTGAGTAGAATCTGACCCAACTTGTTCCTAAGTAAATTATGATCCGATATCAATACCAAACTTTAAAAATGCACAACGTTTTTCTTAAAACTCCAAACTGAAATGTGTCCAATCTGTCCACTTTCTTAATACAAGCTAGCAGACATTGCTTTATCTGAGCCAGATCATTCATATTATGGTCACATTCAGCTTGCATTGCTAGTATGAAGACATGTTGTAGCTGCTTATAGATATGTGCACAGAATACAAGTAGTGATGTTTCCCTCAAGTAAAGTGTAATCGAAGGAGCCAATTGGAATGGGGCAGGAGATACCTATAATATTGGTTGTATATATAAGGGTAGACCTTGTCTTCGGAAGTCCTACATCAAGATACAGCACTCTATACCATCTAATGCCTGTGATGGTAAATAACTAATGGGTCACTGACCAAAGAAAGAAAGCATGTCACATAAAGAGAGAGAGATGGGTTCTAAATTACATCCTAGGAGCATACAATGCTGTATACAACTAATGTATCTAGTGGTGAAGATCCTCTAATATGTAACATTAGTGTCCCACAT
This sequence comes from Magallana gigas, assembly GCF_963853765.1. Lineage (NCBI taxonomy): Eukaryota > Metazoa > Mollusca > Bivalvia > Ostreida > Ostreidae > Magallana > Magallana gigas. Next base: position 33,544,695 of record NC_088860.1, read on the forward strand.
TCCATACAGCATAGTGCATAGTACGCCACTGTAGGTTTGTAAAAACATTTCAATCACTGTCACCGTACATGTCTTGCATATTGTACGAGTCTTTACCTTTGCCTGGGTTCAACAACCTGAGCAAAAACATTATTATTGTCTTGTAGCTTTATTTGCTGCAATGATAATCAAGTAAAAATACATGCATTGATCCAAAATTACATCTATTTAAAACTGATTGAATCAGTGCAGCACTGATTATAAACATGCTGAGTACTGGTATAAATGGTAACAGAAATTCACCACATGTTCAAGATATTCAATATGGTCAACTAACACAAAAAAAATTCAAGAATACTTAAATGTTTATCGTTAGACTTTGCACCTGTGCATTTTCGAAGCCTCTAAGAGAGAATAAGATAACAAAAATGTCAAAAGGGATTCTGGTTCAACAGACAAAAAATCCAAGAAACAAAATGAAACATTTCCGGATCACTTGTAATGCCTAAAAATACACATGGATATAGAATTTGTCACAGGAACATGATAAACATAAATCTCTATCCATTGACATCACTTTGAAGTTGATATTTGGACAGATATTTCATAAAGAAGCCTAAAATCAAAAGTGCAAGATAATGATTTCAAAAAATATTCATCCATGGCAAATTTTATTTCAAAGCTAAGAATTTTATAAATTTAGAAAGAAAAAAATAACAACCTAAAAAGGTAGGTGGACATTCTTCATTTTTTTGTTCCTGCATAAATTTTCATGACATAAAGAATTCAGACTACGAAAAATGCGAATATCCATCAGTCTTCTGCGGACTTTTACAGCAGTAATTAACACACACAATCCATGACAGTTTGGCACTTCCTTAACTGAATGCATAATTAATATGTCTACGCTACTACTTACATGTCTTATTACTCGGCTACCAGATCCGTTAAATGTGGAAAAATAAACATTCGAGCGAATTGTCACAGATCAAATATGACTCGGGCAAACACAAAAATTAGTTTAAACATCCTTAGAAATCTCGTTTTTCCATACATATTGAATCCATCAATGGAAAAGAGGCCATCCAAGTGCCTGTGTAATTTTTTTTTTTTCTATTTTCAAACTTCAAAGTTTAAATTAATAATCTATTTTTCTATCGATCGAGACACCATCCTGTTTGGCTCTCTGAGAATGTAAACGGAAAATTCACACCACATCAACACAATGTACAGGGTTTTATGTTCTGTAGATGGCACCCTATAGTGAACAGAAAGGTTCTATACCATGCTCCCAATTTGACAAAAGTGCATACACTGTGTACTCTTAGCATAAACATTATACTTAGACCGAAAATAGATTATATACTCTTCAAAAGAACGAGGTGCTTTTCTGCACCAGTTAATACTCCTATACATTAAGACATGCAATCGACAATGTGAACATATCTTCTTGAAACAATTATGAACAGACATTTGGACAAGGAGAGAACCCAAAATACATATGGTGTGGAGATTCTTACAGAGGACTAGGCCTATATTTATATCTACCATTCCAATCAGTGAAGTCAACACAATTTAAAGAGATTAATCAAAATCTAACAATTATAATGCATGGCCATGCAAGTCAACTTGCACATTTAACATTCATTCATAAAGTTTCTAAGAGGATTACCAGTACCTTTATAGCAGCCAAAATACTGTACAAATTCTAACTTCAAACATAATACCGGCAGTTGATTTGCTGATCTGTTGCTGCCATTTATGAATTGATCATAATAATTATACATTACTGTATATGTTAATATTATTACAGAATGTGGTTATCTAAATAGGGATTTATCTACTGGATGTTATCGTAGATTCCTTATTTTATGCGAGTTAACTTAATTCCGCGATTCAACAGATTTTGCATCAAATCGCGGGAATAAAAAATACGCAAACAGCGATTTTTTTTTTATATCATAATTTCAAATACTTTACATCTGCTCGAAAAATAATAGCGAGATTTCAAAATCCACAAGATTAGCTTCTCGCGATTTAACACGGACATTTATTCCTCACTTTTAATTAAGAATTTACAGTATATTAGTTATAAGACTTGCCTCTATCAGGTGTGGGTCATTATAATGTGATCACATACTAAAGCATTAGGATATATGGGTAAAATCCCTATAATTAAATTCGTTCAACATGTAAACATCTCTACTTGTTCCAGCTAAAGTCCTTCCTCAGTGAGAAAAAAAAACCCTGATATCAGCTTACAGCTACTTCCTCTTACAAATACACATGTACTCAAGACCGGGAAAAGTCCATACAACCAGCACTGCTTATAAGTATTGCTGTATAGTAATGACATCAATGAAATTAATATTTCATTAACAAACCGATCTTGCACTCAGGGTCTCGTCTGATCTCGAAGTTCTTTTCCTTTCAGGTGATGCATTGTGCTTTAATTGATGATGCCACACAGTTCTCTCAAGGTTTATATAATACAAATGTACTCAGTTCAATACACTCAAGTACAAATCAGAGAGACCGCTGTAGGACAATATAAAGACTGAAGTTGGCATGCCTGATGTTAATGAAAGGAAACTTAAAATGTCTGACAACTGGAGGCTATGATATTAAGAACACCTAAGCAAGAAATATAGACCATAAGGGATGTCAATGAGTTCTTGACTCAGTTAACTGCTTTAAGTCTATACTTTTCCTACTCAGTTTCTTGCCACAAAGTTAATAAAATTCAATTTGGAAGGCCTGATTTAATTCTCAAAGTGACACAGTTTTGTGAGTAAAAATTCATCTTATGATAAGATTGAACTAGTCCATTATCATGTAATTATTAATAACTGTTTAAAATATCATACATTTATTACAATCTAGTACAGATTTTGATTATAAATTAAATATTACTAAAATAAAAATATGTTGCAGGTAAAGATGCATTTTTTTGCCTGAAACATGTGAAAAGGGCATATAGTGAAATTGACACATGACAATATTTTTCTAAATGAGGATTCAAATGTCACTTATAAAACTTAAAATGCCCTCGGCTATCCAACTAAGTTATCTCAGTGAAAGAGGAATTCCTTATAATAATCAAGGATGTATCTGAACTTCCTTTCCTATAGTCAGATATGGTTGTTGGAATTAACCAGTCAACCATACTTTCACCCTGATTGTACTATAATATATTTCTCTTTGATCACTTCAGGGTAGCTACCTCTCTAAAAAAAAAAAAAAAACCCAGCATATTAAGTCAAGGAACAGATAGCAGAGTGAATTTCAAGTGGAAAACAACTAAGTGATCTGAACAATTCCAAATGCCTTTAGCAGGCTATTAGACCATCTATAACCTTTCTGTAAAGCCAAAGCTATATATAAACCATTAATTTTCCCCCCTGTCTGTGCAACCACGAGATCATTAGCCCCATTGATTGGACCTACTGTTCTTAGTACACTGTTTGGATGGAGCTTTACAGTCAATATAATGGTCTGGTTTTTAAAAAGACATAGTGGAAAAAAAAGAATGTGTACTGCCTGACCTCCATTACGTGTCTTATTGATTTCAGACAACACAAAGACTGTGACCTATGGCAAAATGAAGAACAATGGATTTTATGCCTTCCTGTTGGGTACTTCGTAAAGTTCCAGCAGCTGTCTTCTGACTGAACTAGTTTGCAGACAGTAAAAGAAATATATAGGTATTTTAGGTACACCATTTTTCGTTCATTTGCGTTCCAAGTGTCAGCTCATATATTTACACTTTAATACAATTAATCTCAAATGGAGCAATCTGGAACATGACCTAAATGACTGTAAGAAAGGTAATTAAATTGGCAAAAAAATCATGTTGGGCTTCTTAATACATCAATTGTGCAAACCTATTGAATTTCCAAACACAATGAGAAAAACCCATAAATTCCATTGATAACTAAATCAAAATTATAAATAATGTACGAGTTCCTCAATCTGGAAAGAAAACACATGTTTGATTTCAAAAACAAGAAGACAAGTGGCCTAGAAAAATGTGAAGACATTTGAATCTTAGGGAAGAACACATGTTCAATTCAGAAAACATTATGACCAAAACGTACCAAGTACTTTAAGGTCCCAATGAACAGTTTCAAGATATAGGTAAAGGATGTGTAACATGGAAGTCATGAATCCCCTGTTCACGGTGATTTTCTCTGACAGCAAAACAAGGGCCCAAGCTCGACTGTTACACAGCTCAGCGAATTTGATTAGGTGGTCGTATCTTGCTGACGTCATTACAATTTCCTGTATAAAGTTTACATTCATGCTGTGATCATCAAACTAATACAATCACAATTTGTTCAATCATTTTTGCCCTAAAAAAAAATTTTGCCTTTGAAAGAGATATTTGAGGCTTCGTTAATCAAAAGAAAAGATAGACCCGTCATTGAGTTGCAGATATTTTTGGGGTGAAATGTTATGCAATGGATCGCAAAACGTTTGTGATCTATGGTTGGAACATATTAATACTTAGCTATTGGCAACCTTACACAGTTTGCAATGATTGCCCAAAAGATTCCATAACAGGTTCTTGGGGTTTTTGTTGTTGATTTTATGCTGCGCATTAATAGGCTGTTTGATTAGTAATGATATTATATTCTCATTTTTTTTTCTATTTTTCCCAGGTAAGTCCAATGTTTGGTGTACTTCTGCCTTTGGGGTTTCATTTTTTATTTCTTGAATGTTGATCTTCTTTTTTTAAATTCTTGTATTTCTTCTCTTTGGTATATTTGTTTTTAAAGTGCATTTTTTTTTTTGGGGGGGGGGAACATTGTAAAAGACCCTATCTGTTAAAATTTATGCACAGGTGCAATAACAAATAGGAGAAAAATACATTAAATATTAACTCAGCTCTTAAATGTACAAGTTAATATAAACACAAATCTTGCATTGCCAAGTGATAACCCTACATCAGAACATCTACTACCAGTGCATTGTACTTATCTTTTTCAGTCTGACACTTTCATCTGATCACAGTATAAGAACTTAACTACCAAGTACTAATTAAAAAATTATGATCCCCTATCTAGCTCATCAGGTTTCAAAAAAAAATATTGCAGGACTGCAAACTTAGTACCTGTGACTGAGATGAATTTCATAATAACTAAATCATTGTTCAACTCATTTTTGCAAATAAAATAAATGAAAACCAGTGCATATGAGAAGAACTAATGTTGCAAAGGGATCAGCATCCTGTGTGTTAATTAGCACAGTTCAGCCAAATTTATACAGGATCCAACATATTGTCAAACTTGCTTGAGAACTAGAGCAATATCCACGCAACCTCAAATTGTTTAGTTATATAGGTTTTGGGAGCTGTATACTAGAACTAAATAGGACAATCAGAAAGGAGCGTTTTCTCATGCAAGAGCACTATGCGCTAGCTGCAGAAAAATAACAAAAGGTCTTACAAAACTTTAGATTTACTTAAGGCCATGAATGTAACATTAAAGCCAAATATTTCCAGCAGAGTATTTAAAAAACACTAAACAGAAAGTATTGATTTGTTGGATCAAAGGTATAAAACCATATGCAACATAACCTTAAGTTATAGCCTCCCTCTACAAAAGCTAAATTGGGATTTTTTTTTTAAAATTGAATGCATAGCTGCAATATTTCAAACAATTTGTTCTTACATACACATACCATAGAATGACACTATACCTGTACAAGGTCTGGTACATAGATCTTTACAGAAAGTAATGGAATCTATAGATATGTAGGAGAAAATGTGGGTACACAGACAATTAAGGATCTGATAGAAATATTCCATATTACAAATATACCTTTGATACCTGACTTCCAACGCAGGCAGTCGATCAATATGTATACGAGTTAAATGTTTTGCAAAATTCAAAACGCGTATGTGTCTTGTTTTTTGTTTTTTTTAACAAACTGACCTTAATTGATATTCTTAATATAGTCAATCATCTCGTAAATTAAGATAAAATCTTTGCTGTTTTGTTTCTTTTTTTAACAAACTGACCTAGATATTCTTATTATAAATCACCTCGTTAATTAAATATAAACATGTGTTGACAATAGATTGGGACATAAATTCACTCTGAACATTTTTTATTCATTTTTAAGAAAAAAAGATTTTCTCTGATTTTAATGCCGTAAATCCACATGTTGATTTTAAAATTACAAATGGATTATAAATCAGATTTCAGAAAAATTTTCAATAAAATTAGGAAAAATAATCAAATTAAGATCAATGAATTTCTGGAATTACAGTTTTGTGATGCATTATTTATGGGTTTCTCTCAATTTCATGAGTTGAAAGGATTCGATCGCATCATGGACCCTTGAGGTTATAATACTGACCATATTGTCCAGGTCAGTTGCTCTTAAATCATTTAAAAATATGTCATGCAACCTATAAACTTCCAAAGAAAATGGGGCTTATAAATCAACCATCAAAGACTCAATGTATTTTACACTTTTATTTCAAAACACTGAATCTTTTCATGTTTGCTTGACTCGGTGTTTTAGTATATTTTAAATTAGCTTAAGCAAGCACACCTGCCTTTCCATCACATCACCTGAGAGATAAACAGACCCAACAGTCCATCTCATCAAAATATGTGTAAACTTAATTACTTGCTGTCTTCAAACCAAATTACTCCAACAGTGTTTTGGCACTACTATGACCCCTTAGTGGTCCAGGATCTATAAATCAGGCCAAGAAAATTCACAAATCACTAGTACTGCACTTGCAAATAGGATGAAGATGAGGAAATTCTCCCAAGGACAAATAACAACACATCAGAAAATCTTATTCAGTACTTAAATTGAACTCAATTAAACATGTACTTGAGAACCTTATTTCTTAGTTCAAAGCTGCAACATCAGATAGAAATATTCCTGACAGAATTTCCTGTCATCCAAATTGATTGACATCATCCTCTCCTCAATCTATTTAGAATCTATCAAATGTTCTTTACTTTAATTATCCTAACATTACTCAAGCTCTTAATTCTATCCCCTGATCTTGCTGGTATTTATAAAATCCCATCATAATTCCCAAGGAACTTCGGTACATTGAGTCAATCAAATACCATGCAAAAACATGATACCAAACTTAAATCATTACAAGTCAAGTTAACCGAGGCTACAGGGTCAAATTTCTGTCCATGTTTGCAACTTATTTAATCACTTGATGGTTCATTAAAACATCATAAGGCTAAATTCTGAATTTATAATGCCTGCAATGCTGATACATGCAATTTACACTTGGTGTTCTTCAAGATGGGTATCCATAAAATGTATCAACTAGATCTATTAGGTCACCACATTCCTTATAAAGTTCACTTAATTTTTTTCGGTTAGCTATAAGGTCTTTTCAAAAAGCAACAAAATTTAAAGGCAATTGAAATTCAAAATCAGTGTCATAGATAAATCAGCAAGAAGGTTATTTCCTAGATAAAAGGATTTGATTTAATGAATACCCTGTACATTTTCAAAACTTTAGGAACAAAACAAAACCTCAGATGCACATGTATGTAACAGAACATGGAAGGCATGTTATTGTCCTATGAACCACCGATTGCAACAGCTGCATTCAAGTTATCCAGATGCACCAGTTTTTCTCCAGCGATTTGCCAACTGTTACATGTATTGAAACTTTCAATATTTTTTTCATTGATAAAATCATGTCAGCTCAATATTTTATACACCTTTATTTGTGGAGTTGATTATCAATTAATCTCTACAACCTCAAGTTTTAATTAATATCTGCAGAGAGAAAAAAATTGCTTCAAATAAATTCAAATTGAATCAGGCCACCAAACATAATTTCAAGAACAAGCAAACTATCTAATATATACATGTCAAGACAATTAGGCCTTCATTTATTAAAATAAGCTACTAGCTTACTGTAACAGTGTTCTGCAATATGTCCAATGCGAGCCTCACCCATCTTCTCTTTGGAGAGTGGGGAAGGGGTTTTATGTTCCTCAGATGGATGGATAATGAGACTTACGGAATTACTCCTTTAGCTGACCACTGCAACATGTGCTTAGCTTAATTCTCTTACAAGAGTGTCGAGACAAATATTGTTTTAAAAGATTACCGGTACAAAGAAATTAGGTTTATTTAGGCATTTTGATACCCGCGCATTAACTCGCACTGTGCATCGCAAAAACAGGGTTATTAGTATCTAAAACGATTCCCTTTCCAGCTGTATGCAATTTCATTCATTGAATATCTTGTTCCTGTGTTTATGCTGTATGAAACTTAATTATTGGCACTTTAGAGTCACACTTAATCCCATCATACATTCCTCCGAATATAACTGTCAAAATATATACAATCTCGCTGTATATATTAATTTCTTAATCCACCTCAATCTTTTCGCTAGTTTAAATGGACTAGCCTTACAACCATAACCTATGCATGACAATTAACAAAATCATAATCCTTAATGGAACTTTCAAGATCATTACAGACATCAGCAATTTTTCAAAAACACATTGTAGCATTTAATAATTGTGAATAGACAACTTCTTTTTCATGAAAGGTTAATTAAAATTCACATAAGGTATATCATGTAAAATCAAATTGCCCATTTTCTTAGAAACTAACTGTATTTACCTGTTCTCCCGACTTGAATAAATCCTAAACGCATGCACAAAATTAGACAAGTTAATCAATACACACCGTACTGAACTCTAGTGACTTTTGACTTCATGGAAGCCAGCAACATGCATGGCCCCTGATTTTAACAAAGCTTCTCTCTCTTAAATGAACGTGGCTCGATCGAGCTTTCTTTGGTAAATATTATGACGGCCATGGCACTATATATTGATCAATACCTTGTTTTGATCGACAGAGAATTCACCCAATTGTTCACCATATGTACATAACCTTGTAGCACTGACAAGAACTCCTGCATAATATGTAATGGTCTAATCAGGAATCATTGATCAAACTCTCTTTCCTTCACACACTAGTGATCGGAAGTGTTCATAAACTGTATACAGCTATAGTGTATTTGTGACACCTGCCATGCAGTACCAATTGTAATCCAGGATTAGTTAAAAGTCTCTCTCCACTAACAGTGATCTCTGGTATGGTAACATCCTGCTTCTAATTTTATCCTTTAGTACCGTGTCACTACCCTTGTGTACTACCAATTTAACACAGTCGCTCATCCTAACAACCTCTTCACTTTCTATAAATAAACCTTATAACACTTCTACTTACCACTAATCTTCAAGCCCAGAAAACACAGCTTTCATTAAAAAAAAAATCTCCGTTCAAGAGGTAAATTCTTGCGAATTTCCTCTCATTTACATTCCTTCGGCTCTCTGTGTGTGTATATACACAAGCCAAAAAAAAAATGCAAAGTACATCAAGTGCGCACTCGGTTCACCTTGTGAAAAGCTATCTGGGTCATGTCGAACTAAAAAAAATACGAATCACATTCAAGTACAGGGGATTTATGTTTACCTACACACACACATGCACACATTCGACAGCAGGCCTTGGAAACACTGTAAAGTCTTTAACTATTGTGTTAAAACCTGTGCACAACAAAACCTGCTACATGGCCAAAAAAACAATTTAGATCCTAGTGATTTAATTTTCATCATATCTACAGATTATCTGACACTAATGCACTTACCTAGTTTGAGAGAGGAGCCATGCTCTAGTAAGGGGATATTAAATGGATAGTGCTGTGAATACTGGCTAACAGATCCTGAAAAACACAGAGGGAGAGAGAAAACTGTACTCTACTGGTAATCAATGATTTCTCCCATATCACACAATGACTCGAACATCAAGACAAGCACTAAAAGTGCAGGGCTATAAATAGACATAAATATGCTTTATCCATGCTCTGCCGCTGTCCTCTTGCGACCCCAGTGACCTAGTTTAGATCATACTGCTGACCACTGGCTATACAGAAAGTTAAAGGGACCAAGAAATACTGGTCTACATTTCCCTCAATATCAATCATCATTTGTTGGTCAGGAACAAATAAATAATTCATTGTAAATGCAAGACATGATGTAATTTATAAATTATCTTATTGCATAACTTAATATGCATCTTAATTAGGTACACTAAATTGACTCAAATGTTGTAAAAAGATTAAATTAAAAACTTATTTTTATAAAAAAGACTGAAAATAATTGGATACTTAAAATTACACAAGGACTTCCATATATGTAGTTCAGTTCTTTAATTATTACAATTTTTACAACCTACTAGTATTATATATTGCATATTACCAGTATATTGTGCTGATCGAGGAAATTTTTCTGAGGGTGGGAGTACCGTGGGAGAGTCCTATTTTGGTAATTTTAATTTACTGTATAAAATTAATTATAAATTGAAGTTTGAACCCCCCTTCTATCTAGATCTTTGCATGTATACACCTTAATTTACTCCTGGCTATGAGAGCAATAAGGAATTGTCTCTCAAAGACAGCAACTGATGGCCAGGCCCCGGAATTATGAAGCAACCTTAGACATAAGGTCAAAGCTTATACTGTAAATTCCTAATTAAACGCGAGGAATTAATATCCGCGTAAAATCGCGAGAAGCCCGTCTCGCGAATTTTAAAATCTTGCTTTTAATTTTGGGACACATGTAAACAACATAAAAGTAAGATAAAATTTCGGCATTCGCGATTTTATGTTCTCGCGATTTGATGGTAAATCGTTGCATCGCGAAATTAAGTACTCGCGTAAAATAAGGAATCTACAGTACACTGTCTTAATGTCTCTTGATTGAACATACTGTCAAAATCAAAATTCTATTTAAAAGTGTCTTGATATAACATTGTTAATTACAAATTTCAATTGTCATTTTATGATAAACAATTATTTTACAATGTATTAAAATTTTGACTAAAGACTGAAATTAACAGCTTCATGATCCTGAGGCCTGATCAAGGCGATTCAGAAGCGGAATGGACAACAGTTTTTCAGGGTTTCTCTTCTTACAAGGTGGATAAAATAAAACTAGAGGTACTGTAAGCAAGCTCACAAACGATACCCTCGCTAAGAAAATGTAATAACTCAAGTACCAAAGTTCTCTATTGGAAAGTAATGGATGCATCATTTTTTCTTATAATGACCTTGATCTTGCAAAATTGATCAAAGCACACAATGATAGGATATATTGGGGGGTGGGGGGGTGGGGGGGGGGGGTATTCCTTTAACTTCAATTTCACTGTTTATTTCCTTAGTTTCAATTCAATTTCTTACATTGGTCTCATTAAAGGGGGGGGGGGGGGGGCAACTCCATGTTAATTCAATTTTTTGTATGCAAATTAAAAAAAAAATCTTTGCTGTGCAAAAAAGTAGGGGGGGGGGCAGCCCCCCCCCCTCCCCGATGCTACATGCCTGCAAATTCATGACACACCCTCAGGTCATAAGCAATCTTTAACGAGGCCGAGTACAGAACGAGTACGCACGCTTTCGCGCAGCGTTTCATTTGTATTGTGACGTCATCTTTTTGCTTTGTTGACGCCATGGCGTGATAGTTTCAACTGCAGATATTCGGCGAAATTTGTTGAAAATAGCTCGTTTGATGCGTAAAATTGATTTTATACTGTAGAATAAACATAAGTATCTCAAAGTATAAGCTATATTTGGGCTCGTGTGGAAAACGTGAAGAAGGTTCAGCAAGCCTAGCCCTCTCACGTTTTCTTAACCCGCCTAAATATAGCTTAATTCATATATTTCAAGACAGTAACCATGTATTTTATATTAATGACCCTTAATATGTGATGTTATATAATTTTTTATTACTTAAATATGTCTGAATGTTTTAATACTACTATAAAGATCATCATTTCCGTCTATGTCAAATAAAAAATAGCCATTATCTGACAAATGGGGCATACAAAAACAACTTTGATAAGACCCCTGGAACAAACCAGGAGGTAAAAGGGTTTTTTTATTTGACCATTTGATGCCTTTTAGCAATAACTTTAATATGTAGAACAGAAAAAGAAATCCCTAGGGCAGAAGTTTAAAAAAATGTGCAAAATTGATACATTTCAAGCAAAATCCCATAGGGTCCTATGTTAAAAATTAACAAAATTTGAGATGACCCCTTAAACAAACGGTGTGGTAAATGTCTTATTTTTTTATCTTAAAATAATAATTATATCAGTAGAAATTAATGTAAAAAATTTCATTCAAAAATCTAGGGCAGAAAAAATTAGACCCAGCCTCGTTAAGTTAAGTAGGAATGTCCAATGTTTTCCATAAGAAATGTAAAGACCTGACAAAATTATAATTTTTTTTTAACAATGACCATGTTTCTCCCTATGAAAGATATAGATCATGTGCAGACACGAATTTGCCACTATTCCTCCCAGTGGCCTTGAACTTACCCAAATAACCTTGGGTCAAAATGATGACACGTCACCCTCAGATCTTAAGCAATCTTTATGTGAAGTAGGAATATCCAATGTTTCTCAATAAGAAAGGTAAAGACTAGACATTGATCAAGAACTTTTTCTTTCCAATGACCTTGAACGACTGAATGACCTTGGGTCAAAATCATGGAACCCCAGAAGGCCTTGAGCAATCTTTGTGTAAAGTAGGAACTTTCAATGATTCTCCATAAGAAACATTAATAATTGGACACAATTTCTGCACTTTACCTTCAAGTGACTTTGAACTTGCCCAAATGACCTAGGGTCAAAATCATCACACATCCTCAGATCATAAGCAATCTTTGTGTGAAGTAAGAACTTCCAATCCTTCTCCATAAAAAAGATATGGACAAGATCTGATTGCACAGACAGACGGATGGGCAGATGGAAGGATGGACATTCCTTAATATACCCCTCAAACTTTGTTTTTGGGGGGTATAATGATCTGCAAGGATATTTACTTTTCCCCCTCATATTCATAAAGCATATATATGAGCCGGTCCTACGATATCGCGGTAGTTAAATCATTCTGTCGAAAAATCTATCAATACGGAAATATTTTCAGAAACTAATGTTATTGTGACTCTCCTTTATTATATACCTCATGATGTTCAGTGAGCCTCTGTTTACTATGTCTAAAAAAAATATCCGACTTCAAATGTCAATTTCAGCGCGTGCTGCTATACGAAAACAGGAATACCGTGATAACATAGAACCCGCGATATGATAGGAAACAAGTATATATATGTTTATGAGGAAGACAGTATAGTAATAACCAGCAACAGGTCTGAAACTCCTGGTCTAAAAAAAATTCGGATGGACGACTATATCACCCAAAATTGCATCATAATCAAACCGGAAGCAACAGACCTGCAACTAAGTAATAACATGCTCCAAAACCTAAAATAATGTCAATATTAAAATAATTACAGCTAGAGTTTCTACCTATGTAAATGCAGGGGTATTTGTTCATTATCTTACCTGGGTACCTGGTGCACAAGTATTCAGATTGTTGGCATCTCATTGTCAATGAAACCAAGGCAACTGTCATTATTTCTACTGTATATTACACGTACTATTAAAGAGTGCAAATGTACTTCCATCAATTCTATATATATGCATCCTTATATAACACTATAACCATCCTACTTCCTTCAATTCAATCTGTGTTTGAACAATGCATGTACTACAAATAAAATCACTGGAAAATGGAGCTTTTAATTAATTCAAATAGTGTAAATTACGCTTCGATTTGGCAAGTGTGATTTTTGGCAGAAAATGATTTATAAACAATTTGGCATGGATTTAAATTGATGTATTTCTGGGTGCTCGTGCAGTATTCTTTTACATTTAACTGTACGGCATTTAGCGATATACTTGTCTTAGACTAATGATTTAATCAGCAAATTCTTAAAATTAACACTTAATAGAATACACAGCTAAATGTACTGAGTTAACAGTAGTTACAGCTGTTTCATATATGTTACATATAGGTTTATGTAAAAATACTTATTCCTAAAATGACAAAATATGAATACAGGTACCCTTACTTATAAATAATCCTTAATCTGCAATTACATGTATATGAAAAGTAGAATGTTAAAAAGCACAGGGTTGTCTCTAAAAATTGAAGTAGAAGGAGGAAATGAAAAAGTAGCAGGGGGTCTGGGGGTCTTGCTTAAAGCTACATTGTGTTTGAAATGCAATAATAGCTGGGTAATTAAGGCATTATAAGTGGGGGAATTCCCCGCCTCCCGGGTCTTGGAGACAACCCTGAAAGCACCAAATTTTTAAACAGAATTTAACTTTTCAATTATGATGGAAAAATAATCTACTCGTTAAATTTCCTAAAACCTATTCATTACATCATTCAATACAAGAGAGAGACCTATATCTAAATACCCGGTACACAATTTGATATCTTACCAAATAATTTCAAGAACCTCTCACTTTCATCTCGAGGCATACAGTGACAAAGACATGAACGGTCTCGTGTTTACATTCACAGCAATATTTTTATATATCACGCTCATATGTTATCTCTCTTATGCGATTCTTTTTTTCTCCGACATATTAGCCTTTATCAAATGTGAATTAAGAAGGATGGATAGTCATGGCTATTTTTAGACTGTATTGATCTCCTTCAGAAGAAGAGCTCGAGCTCAGCTAAAATATGTGAATTGGTTTAAACCATTTATTCATTCAAACTAGTGGTTACCATAATTTTTCGACTAATTCTTTGAAGTCGACCTATTTATACTTTCTTTTTTTTGGGGGGGGGGGGGGGGGGGGGGGCTAAAAATAAGCTCCTTTGCCCTATAAACAGGATCGACCTAATTTTCGAAAAATACGGTAAATAAAAATATAACGTATATCCTAGTAGATTTTTGTTGACGACCAAGCCTTCTTAAGCAAGGTAAATAACCGGTATAAGCATGCATCATTAGATACTAACACAATTGAATTAGAGCTATCTATAAACGATGACCATGCAAACCTTTCATCTCATCGAATGACCCATTTTTAAGGTCAATGTCAAGTCACATTACATGGCTCATAGTGTTATGGTAATTTTCTTCCAAGAAAATATGCAATGTAATTTGACTTGGAAGTTCAAAGATCAATAACTTTGATGAAAGCAATTTCCATCATGTATGGTTTGTACATGCAATTGAAAATCTTCAAAAAGATCAATCCAACTTTGACTCGGGCCAGATAAAGGACATCGTAGAATACAAATGAAACCCTATACCAAGAACTTAAAAATAGACGGAAAAGAAAAGTTTCAAGGATATTTTCAAGGAAACAGATAGATTAATATCAACACAAGATTACTAAAACAATTACTAGACATTGCTGAAGGAAGCTACCGGTATTCTGAGATGTATGGCAAATCAAAGTTAATTATAATATCTAATAAACTCAAGGTTCATGCTGCTCACCTGAGCCACAATGCTGTACTTTTATCAAAGATTAAAATTCATACACATTTACTTACTTCAGTATCATTATCACAAATTCTAATATCTTAAGGGAATAATCACAAAATTAAATAAGATCTCTTAAATTTAAGGTCAAGGTCATTCAAAAAAATAAAGAAAAGGTCAGCTGTGTTAATTCAGCCCCTATTCAGCTCTGTCATCCAAGAAGAACAAACCACAGAGAATTCATTATGCTGTCACTCATAACTTTGAGTTCAGGCCCCGCCATCACCAAAATGTTCAAATCACTCAACTCAGTCCTCAACTCGAATCAAATTAAAAGAAAAGTGCATGTATTTGAGGTCAAAAGTCAGAATTATAAGGCTGAGTATTGACTTGAGGAAGGTTGGTGATGGTGGGGTCAGAAAACATTGAGTTTAGGCCTTATCATATCACTGCAAATGTAAAGGCCATTTTGTCCTAATATCAATTAATGGCTTTATGCAGCTAATTGCAAAAGCACTAAGTCATGTGGGTTTTTTTTTTTTGACAGATAGAAAATAGTTCAGATGGGCGTTCAAAAGGCCGGGAGGTACAAAAGATGGAAATGGTTTATCATATTTTATTCATTCTTTTTACCCAGAACTAAGTTATCTGTGTTAATGATCTTGACCTACCGAAAGGTACAAAATGATTAAAAATTTCAATGAGGCAACGTAGTTTAAGATGTATAGATGCAATGAAATATTTCTGATGCTTTTCTCTGCATGATCTGAACAATCTTTATTCTACACTCTGCACGTGTTCAAATGAAGAAGAAAGGTATTTCTGATTTCATTACTCACTTTAATGCTCTCTCTCTCTCTCTCTCTCTCTCTCCATAAACACCCTTATAAATAAGTGTTTGTATCTTGAATACAGATCAATTTACAAGGACATATATTATTTACTCTCCAACTTCCAGGTTTTTATACAAATTCAAAACAGAATAAGGTATTCAAAAGCTTCAAAAGAGTTTGTATCATACCCATGCAACTAAAATAGATTTACCTTTGAATCAGCAAAACTATCAAAGAATGCACAGTGTTTCTTGTACATGCAAAGCGTCCAAGTATCTGCACTTTAATGATCATAACGAGATCCTTATAATATACAGTGTATCTAGATTATATGCACTATAATAATGAGATTCAGAGGGAACTATAATAACAGTATCTTTCCAAGCAACCATTGGCATTCAACTTTTGTCTGGAAGATTCTCAAAACAGCATTAGTCCATTAAAAACTGAATGAGTAGAAGATTAAGACATACTGAATGAGAAAAAGATTAAAAGGGTGATGCCAATTAACAATTTAATGGACCTTCTCTATAATTAACATAAACACTAACTTTGGTTGTAGTTTTAGCCTGATAAAGAATTTTTAAGAATTTAATATAAGTGCAAATTGACATATAACCTATAAAAAGATCACTCCCTGTTCAGACATACGATTGGCTAACCTTGTAATAATTAACAAGTGGTATTTTAAACACCACAGGTTATACGTTTGTAAACACAATATTTATACGTTTTAAGCATTTTCTCTCCAATTTGTAAACAAACTTGATTTGTGTTTATAAGCTACTGAAAAAAATTAAACCATGAATCATGTTCTAAATACATTCAAGAAATCAACAACATCTTGTTCATTACAATCTCAATAACTGAAAAAAGATAATTTAAGTATATATGTAACATCTCTCATAGATTTACTGGTACATGTAGTTAAGCTTAATTGTTGAAATAATTCAAAGTTTTCAGATGTATGCATGTACATGCCTGAGTATATATTAATTAGCTATAAAACTAAACTTGTAGGTTGCTATCATCAGATTGATAAAAGAAATTCTTAATGTACAACTGTGATCATAATAAGGTGAAATGATGAACTTTCCAGCGCTCTCAACCCTGAGGAAGGTGTTCCAAGATCTACTATTCAATTTCTTTAGCATTTAGCATTTAAAAAAAAAAAGGCAGCATTACAGCTCACTGTATATCAATGGGAAATAATATCAGGGCCAAGTATACGAGGCTGCAAATTATTAATTTTCAGACGTAAAATTTCAGAAGTGTACAAATTTATATTCACATAATTAAATCACAGCATTTAATGTAGATTTAACCATTATAAACTTTCCCACATTTTTATGAAGTAATATCACCATTTTTTTTTCATATACATCCTTTCAGAACATTTTACAAATATTGAGAAATCATCAAGCCGGGTCCTTAATATTCCTATTAATTGTGACAAATTACACCAATTGCAAACAGGATCTTCGATTTTTTTAAAGTTCTCAACTGAAAGAGATTTTCCTCATGAACACATTGGAAATATTAGTTTGTGACATGACTATAAGAATTTACAATTAAAATAAAATTAATTTTGGTTATAGATGAGATGCAATAAGAATAATGATTTCTTTTCAAAACAATATCTTCCATTTGGTTCTTGAAAAATTCTATCACTTACACCCCCCCCCCCAATACACAATATTCAAACAAATATTTAAACTAATGTAGATTTCAAATTCTTATTTACACTAGCTAGGACTGTGAACTTAATTCTGTGATTCCACTTTCTTGCATCAAATTCCCAACATACAAAATCATGAATGCTCAATTTTAACCAATATAATTCACATTTGTCAGAAAAAAACCCCTGGTAATTAAAAGCAAGTTTTGAATCTGCAAGGTGTGCATCTCACAATTTAACATGCTCGATACTAGACCCAATGATCAAAACAATGTCTCCTATGGTCTCAATTTAAATCGCAAACATCAAATAAGATCAAGGATGCAATATGCCTCATAGGCATGAACAACTGCACATTTCGAATATATTGGAAGGAAAGCAAAAATCTATGTTTGCTTACCTGAGGTAAAAAACCTGGGGTGGATCCGAAACTGCAGACAAAACATTTCTCTGTTACTTAATAACTGATCAGATCAATCAGATGTGACTGTCATTATATCTTAAAAGTATGTCTGAATTAATTTCTGACGAGAGAAGCGACAGTGCAGAAAGGTCCACCAACGAAAACGGAAAAGAAGTTCAATATTTACATGGCTAAGAGTAAGCAAACAATCGATTGAGAAATCTTGCACCGACGATGGTCAAACTCAAAATGTAGCCTTTTAAAAGTGTGATCTAGATTTGCAAGGGCTCAGAGGTTAACATATCATTAATCAATAAAATAAACAACCCCCCATTTTTAGCTCAACAACCTTATTTAAACATTTACATACCCAAAGTATTGACTAACAAGTAATTTGACTAGGAATTATATCACTTTCAATTCCATTGTAATCCGCTACATGTTAACAGGAAAGTCAAATAATAAGTACACTAAAGTTCCCGTCCAAAAGAATTGATTCCTTGTTCTATAGTATTCATATGTTACCATTAAAATGGGAAAAAGTACAATCTATATACATATGTATATATGCATCTAAACAAGACCCAAATAAAACCAAGAAAAATGTCCATTAGACATATAAATGGCTCCTATATTACTAGTGCTTTAATGGTACAATGTCGACTAGAGGTACTGTGAGCAAGCTCACAATTAATACCCCCCGCTAAGAAAAAATCATAATTCATGTATTTTTTCTATTATAGAAAATACTGAATGAAACTATTTCACCGTCCATTGTCTATAAATAACAACTGCTCTATTTTTTAAAACTGTTAATGCTAATATGAGTACACAAACCAATTTCTATTCTTTAAATTCCATTTTATTTCAAGTTAACCATTAATGCATGAGAACATTTGCATCCTTTTGTTAACAAGAGATGTTTGTAAACCACTTATGCTCCCATCCCCCCTTGGGTATATCCACGAAGAAAATGAGCAGAAACTGCAGATATTTGGAATTTTTTTGAAGTCCAAGGGGTATAACTCTGTCGAAAATTGCTCTATTATACCAAAATCAAACTTGACCTAGATATTATTTAGATAAACCTGTATACCAAATTTCATATCAATATGTGCAGCCTCTGAAAAGAAAATGAGCGGAAACTGCAAATAACTGGAATTCTTCTACATCCAAGAGCCCTAACTCTGTCGAAAATTGTTCATTCTCACCCATGAACATCGACCTTGACCTAGATATTATCATGATAAACCTGTATACCAAATTTCATTTCCATATTTTCATCCCCTGCAAAGAAAATGAGCGGAAACTGCAAATAACTGGAATTTTTCTACGTCCAAGGGCCATAACTCTGTTGAAAATTGCTCGATCGTATCCAATATCGAACTTGACCTAGATGTTATCATGATAAACCTGAATACAAAATTTCATTTCAATATGTTCATCCTCTGCGAAGAAAATGAGCGGAAACTGCAAATAACTGGAATTTTTCTAAGTCCAAAAGCCATAATTTATACGAAATTAATACGAAATTACTTTTATGAAAATGTTATTTTCTACTAAAATTACAAAAAATGTCATGGTTTTTAAATTTCTTTTAGCTATATTTTCATGGGAAAAACCATTAAGGAACATTAATTGGAGCAAAATTGACTCAAAATTTTAGGTAAATCTGATGGTTAATTAGTTGACCATCCACTGTCTCTCCAAATAATAACCTATGATAGCATTCACACTGCTTCTGCAAATTTTGATCTTAACTATATATATATACAGCTCATTAATTTAAAATCACAGTTTCATAATAACGGTTATGTTAGATTACACTAACTGCAACCTTTATTAACAGCTCCTGTTGGCTCTTTAGTGTGCCATTAAAACTTTATTAAGAGACCCATGGGCCCCATCACTCACCCGATTAATTTGAGAACCCGCATTGTTCTTCTATTAAGGTTTATTAGGGGTCAAAATTTGTACAAAAATGTATCATTGCCATATAAGGATATTCTACTGTTATTTCACGAATTGTAGAACTGCAGATCTAGATACGAAGTAAGATTTTTAAAGATTTACTCCTATGTGTTCCAATTATGTTTGGAAAATGTAGAATTGGAATTCTTCCCCATCAATTCCTGTGTTGAACTTATCACTGGCCCAAATGCTAGGGGTCCCATAAAAGGTTTGCTGGTTAGGATATGAACAAACTTGAAAATATACCATGTCAGAATGCTTGCATATAGTTATATCACAATTGGAGCATTGTAGTTATTGAGAAGATATTAAAAAAAATTCAAATGATAAAACTCTTTTGGTTCAGGCAATCATAGCAATGACAAATCAAATTTTTCCAAAAATTTTTTTTAGGTTAATGTTTGAATTTCCAATTTATCCTTAAAAGGAGTTTAATGATCTGATAAATTTAAACCTTGTCACATATGAAAAAAATACTATTTCCCACCCCCAACTTCCCCCTCCATCACCACCCCAATGTGCATTAATGATAATGGTGGCATATGTGCAATGAAAATAAAATATAAAGAAAATTCTTCTGCAAGAATATGATCAGTCTGTCTTTTTTAGTCAACAGCCATACCAACTTGCAACATAAGGAGTATAAGAATGTAAGTACACAATTGCAAACACATGTACTGATGGTCCTATTAAATGACATTTGATGTCAATTACATAGAAATCAATAAGATAACTGATCTATTTGGGATACGATTTTCACGGCTCTCAGCACAGAGGTGTGGAGTATGATAAGTGTAGCATTGGGTGAAATGGATTAGTAAAAATTCAAGCCCGAGTCAAAGAATCCAATTAATCTTCATATCTGCTCCTGATTAGATTATTCACCTACTGCTCTAGGTAACACATCTGATGTATTTGCCATGCATTATCTGAATTTTTTGTCAGTAATGACCATATAATTTCAAGAAAAAAACTATTACCTTTCCAAAATGCTTTGCAATGAACATCAAAAAAACACATTTCTGAAATGTCCAAATTTGCCCTCGATATGAACAATTTTAACTTGCATGGAGCCTCTGGAGTTTCGTATTCTCTCCTCACGGACATATCTTTCACTCGAGCTTCAATATTTGTCAACATAGTCTGCAATATCCTCACTGGATCTAGAATTACTTCTATCTATCCAATTTAAAGATGTACTTTTGCCCCATCAATTTACACATAATACAACTTTCTGTGAACTGATATAAAACTTAATCATCTTATGAATATATCTGCTTACTAGGTACAATGAAAATGATATCAATAACCACAGTCTTACCTTTTCTTTTAGTCGGTAAGTCCTCTTTTAAATGTTGGGGGAAAAGTCAAGAAGAATAAACAAGGATTGGACAAATATAAAAGTGCAAATTATGCTAAACAAGCATGAAAGATGTCCTTCGCCCAAGGCCTTGTGCAAAGGAAGTATAACTCTGTTCCACGGTACATGCCAACTTTAGGACATGCTACGATGGAAGCTTAGACATCCATTGATGGAACAATCATAATCAGAGAGAGAGAGAAAAAGAGAGAGAGAGAACTTTAACACAACTAACAAGGAAAGACATTTTTGGAAAAAATATATTCAAGAAGCAGCTAGGGCATTATCGGTGAGGAAGTCGTGAGACAAATATAGGCAAGGATTAATTGGGCTGTTCGCAAACTCTCCCCACCTCATCTCTTACATGCACAAATAGTAAAGCTCAGACAGAAAAACAATTCCTTATTGCTGTAATCAGAATGCAAATTTATGTGAGGCCATTATCATATCTGAGATGCTTCGAAGAAAATTTTCTATGTAATCAGACGATGACAACTTTAATAGGGGAATTCACCTTAATGGAAGTAAATACTTCTCAACAAGAATCCGTCAGTCAAGGGAGTTGACATAATTAATAACTCACACTTGATAACCAACCTTGCCCTATCAAATCCTCATTGGTCTATTTGTTGACACCAAAAATGCCATCTAATTACTCCAAAGTGATCAACCTTACAGCTAGTTTCTTGAAAGGTAATAAAGTTATTTAGCATATAACTATAAAAGGGAAAAAAAATTCAATGCAGAATTTTTTTTTCTCTTGAAATTTGTAAATAGCATTTGTTCACGTCATATTAACACATCACTTATCAATTAAGTAAAATTAGCTGAACGAAAGTAATGAATTTACAAGAGGTCAAGTAGTCAGGAAGCAAGTGTAAGCAATTGCACTGTCTGAGACTTTAGAGGTAACACTGGATTTATTGAAATATATTACCCTTTTGTACAGATTTCAGGTTATTTAAGTAAACTTGATAGACTTCTGTGGATTAATTTGATGAGGGTGGAAAAGTAAACAGTACATATAACACAACATTGCTTCTTATTATATGATAATGTATCATAAGATACAAAATGTTGTATCATACTTTATCATATCATATAATACATTGTTTCCTGAAATGTCACACTTTCATTGGTTTGAACATAGCACATGACCGACTCATATATCTCTATATATTCCTATGTAAAAATTCAACCTGCCATTGCGCCCCCCCCCCACCCCTTACCCCCAGGGACTATGATTTTGCAAACTTGAATTTACACTACTCGAGGATGCCTCTACACAAGTTTAAGCTATTCTGGTCAAATAGTTTTTAAAAAGAAAATTTTTAAAGATTTTCTCTATATATTCCTATGTAAAATTTCATCCCCCATTGTGGCCTCACCGTACCCCGGGACTATGATTTAAACAAACTTGAATCTATATGATTTTGGGATGCTTCCACTCAAATTTGGGCTTTCCTGGCCTAATAGTTTTCATCAGAAGATTTTTAAAGATTTTCTCTATATATAAAAATTTATCCCCCATTGTGGCCCCGCCCTACCCCCAGGGACCATGATTTGAACAAACTTGAATCTACACTATCTACGGATGCTTACACACCAAACTTTTCTGGCCAAATAGTTTTTAAAAAGAAAATTTTCTCTATATATTCTTGTGTAAAAATTCATCCCCCATTGTGGCCTCACTGTACCCCATGACTATGATTTAAAAAAACTTGAATCTATACGATCTGGGGATGTTTCTACTCAAATTTCGGCTTTTCTGGCCTAATAGTTTTCATCTGAAGATTTTTAAAGATTTTCTCTATATATAAAAATTCATACCCCAATTGGGCCCCACCCTACTCCCCGGCGCCATGATTTGAACAAACTTGAATCTATACTATCTGAGGATGCCTCCAGTCAAATTTGAGCTTTTCTGGCCTAATAGTTTTTGAGAAAAAGATTTTTAAAGATATTCTCTATATATTCCTATGTAAAAATCCATTCCCCCATTGTGGCCCCGCCATACCCCAGGGACCATGATTTGAACAAACTTGAATCTTTACTATCTGAGGATGCTTCCATTTATATTTGAGATTTTCTGGCCAAATAGTTTTTGAGAAGAAGATTTTTAAAGATATTCTCTATATATTCCTATGTAAAAATCCATTCCCCCATTGTGGCCCCGCCATACCCCCAGGGACTATAATTTGAACAAACTTGAATCTACACTACCTCAGGATGCTTTCATTTTAATTTGAGCTTTTCTAGCCAAACACTTTTGGAGAAGAAGATTTTTAAAGATTTTCTCTATATATTCGTATGTAAAACTTTATCCCCCCATTGTGGCCCCATCCTACCCCCAGGGACTATGATTTGAACAAACTTGTATCTACACTACTTGAGGATGCTTCCACTCAAATTTGAGCTTATCTGCCCTAATAGTTTTTGAGAAGAAGATTTTTAAAGATTATCTCTATATATTCCTATGTAAAATTTGATCCCCCTGTTGTGGCCCCACCCTACCCCCGGGGACCATGATTTGAACAAATTTAAATCTACACAACCTAAGATGCTTCAATTTTAATTTGAGCTTTTCTCGCCAAATAGTTTTTGAGAGGATTTTTGAAAAATACCAACTAATTTTCAATAATTCTCAATTATCTCCCCTTTAAAGAGGGCGTGGCCTTCATTTGAAAAAACTTGAATCCCCTTCACCCAGTAATGCTTTGTGCCAAATTTGGTTGAAATCTGCCCAGTG
This sequence comes from Magallana gigas, assembly GCF_963853765.1. Taxonomy (NCBI): domain Eukaryota; kingdom Metazoa; phylum Mollusca; class Bivalvia; order Ostreida; family Ostreidae; genus Magallana; species Magallana gigas. The sequence continues at coordinate 33,569,030 of NC_088860.1, forward strand.
GTTCTGGAGAAGAAGAAGAAAATGTGAAAAGTTTACAACGACAACGCCGCCAACGCCAACGGCAGGCAACGGACAAATCTCACTTGAGCTTTCAGCTCAGGTGAGCTAAAAAACACATCATTTTAACAGGAACTTGATCCAAAGAGCCCAATCATGTCTCGATGCCACACGTCACATCTCATTTCATCTGATAATCTGCGCCTCGCAACTCGATGAGATCTAGCTGACCCTTAGGATCAAGTAAATGTTATAATAATATCTATGTACAACATATGGTATTATATGGTACTGTAATTATGACACAGTATAATATCACACAAAACTGTATCATTTAATTCTAAACAATATCATATAATGCAATATCACATAAAATATCATATATTTACATTTTCCAGTGTCTTTGCCTGCGATAACACTACGTATCGATTTTGTACTATATAACCCATAATACAAATGACGCCAAATTGAGGCGCCAGCAAGGTTTGCTCATTTATATTTAAATATTTAATCATACGATGGCTTAAAATTCAATAAATATAAGTAATAAGGAATCATTCTTTGAATATTATGAGGTGATAATTTCAGTTGGGGCATGATCAAATCTATCATAGAGCCCTTTGGGCTTTATTGGATTTGATCACGCCCCGACCGAAATTATCACCTCATAATACTCAAAGAATGGTTCCTTATTCCTTATGTAATACAATATTATATTAATATACAATACAGTATGATACAAAATCATTTCGGCATAATCTTTTACAATACCAATCATAACATACAATATCATTTGATATTATAAAATATTGATCATATATCAGGAATTATGATATATCATGTACAAAGACATCTATCAAGCAAGTTTGAGTAAGGTAGGATAACTCCTGGTTTTCTTAGAAAATAAGGCTCTGTATCTAAAGCTAGCCTTATGTTTCAAATCCAAAGTTAAATGAGCCATGCAAGTTAGTCGGGACAATATTTTTTTCAACAATTGACTTGCATTTGACTCCTCAAAAAACTTGTACTTGCTTCAGAATCCAGATAATCAAGATCATTATTAGCTCTGTATCTGAAGCTACCTCTATTTACACATCCATAGTAACTGCTATATTAACTGTTTAAGCCTGACTAGGCATAAACAGAATTTCCTTCACTTTATAACCAGTTCCAAGACCCTACCACAATTTGAGTAATGTTCCAAAATCTTATACCTGCCTTAGCATCAAGATCACTCTCCATATCTGAAGCTACCTCTGTGATTCATTTATGTAGTTAAATCAACCATGCAAGTTTGAATATAAAAGTACTATCATTTATACAAACATGTGAACTGCTCCAAAAAACATAATCTACTCCAGCATCCAAAACCTACAGCTAAGATTCAGCATCCGCGCCTGTTAAGTGTTCTGATTCAGAATAACAAGATACATATGCATCATCTATTCAAATTTGGTAGAGATTGAACGAAAAATAACTAAGAATTGTCTATCAAAGGGCACCTGCTTCAAAAACTTTAACTAGCTTCAAAAACTTTAACCTCATTAAGCATCTGAAACATATGGCTCAGATTTAGCATTCAAGCCTGTCAAGTGTATCAGTACATTAGACCCATTAGCCATGCTGATTGCAAGTACATGTACCATTAATTACAAAGTTATAGTCATCAAAGGGTACCTGCTACATAAACTTTAACCTGCTCAAAAACCTTAACTTCATCAAGCATCCAAAACCTATGGCTCAGATTCAGCATTCAAGCCTGCCAAGTGCATTTTAAGTACTGGTATCATAAGCACCAGCCATGCAAGTTTACAACTATATGTTTATATAGTTTAGAACTATATGCCAAGTTTGGTTGAAATTGGCTTGATGTTTCTGGAGAAGAGGTTGAAAATGTAAAAATGTTTACAGACAGCAGACAAAAAAGTGATCAGTAAAGCTCAATTGAGCTTTCAGCTCAGGTGAGCTAAAAACTGCAATTTGGTTTGATTAATCTATGAAATGAAATGAAATGAACTTTATTTATTTATTATTTCTCTCGTTTTTTACCTTCTTTGTCAGTCGTTTGTGCAAACCTGGATGCCATTGTAGGATCGTAATATTACGTCACGGGCAAAGGGGGGCCACTCTAAATATTTTGGGGCTTAAAAATCAAAAGTATGGTTGAGCGTTTCTGTAAACAAGAGGCCCATGGGGCCACATCGCTCACCTGAGCAACAATTGGCGTTCAAAAGATATTGTGCCATATGGTCCCTCGGTAGAATAACAAAAAATAAATATTGTCAAGTATTCGAATTTTACACTTATTTTTGCATACACGTAATATTTGACATTGTACCTTTATGAAATACTATTTTTTACCAGAATAAGAAAATCCTACGCAAGATATAAAACTAAACATTTGGTAGGGGTACACTGTTAAGTTGTATAAAACTTCCAATTCCCTATATTTTCGTTCTGCCCCCCCCCCCCCACTTTGTAAAGCGATCAAAATATATGAGAGCATATAGGTACATTTGTTTCATCAACTACTTACTTGTTATTGTATTTAAAAAAAATATATAATAGTTATTGTATTTTATTTTAAAAATCCTACATGTACAGATGTGAAGAAGAAAATTGTACCTCAATGTGCTCAATTCCTCAAATTAAAACATTCAAAAATTTAATTTGTCTTCTCCATTATAATTAAATGACTGTTATTTACCTCGCGTACAAACCAGGATAATTTTCCGCTGTGATATTTTCTTAGGAATAGCGATAATTATTTTATCCCCATAACAGAAATGTGTCAGAACTATGGAAACTGTTTTAAAGAAGTCGTTTTTATTTACTCGTGTCTGAAAAACTATCAAAATTGATGTAGATTTCACATTATTTATTGTATAATGAGGGGACCCCAGAGAGTAGGTATATACAGAATATCATTCTTTTATTTTGTTTGTACAAGTATTTAACATACTCTAATTCATATAGAATTTCTAATGTTCAACCAAAATTTCAGCGTCAATCGTAGAATTATAAGCAAGATACAGAGCTCACAGTTTCCCTAGGTTTCAGTCATATTTTGTTGATATGACTTTATTACATTCAGCTTAAGATTTTTAACTTGGTATTTCCTATTCAGCATTTAAAATGGAAAAAAAGAATGGCCTAAGATTTTCAATTCTTTTATTCACTCAAGACCAGTTCATTGGTATTTAAGGTTCAAAATCAGTTTATACAAATGTACACAAACACAGTCAAGGATCACATGTACAGTAGGAGTAATAATGACGAAAAAAGGTTAAGTTTACAATACAATAAGTTGTTAAAATTGGTTTCTGGCAGAACAGACTTCTTAATAAATATTGATATATTAATAAATATTGACAAATTTTTTACCTTTTCAATCTTTAGTTTTTAAGATCTGTGTACAAACATAGAATTGTAAGCAAATCTCTGTATCTTGCTTATAATTCGAAGCTTAACACTCAAATATGGTTAGTAAATAGAAATTGTAAACAATTAAACACAAGAAACATGCATGCACTATAACAAATAAAGAACACAATTTATTTTTTCGAAATGAATCATATATATACATGTATATATACCTACATATTTCCTTCAGCGATATCAAACTCTATTTAAACTGAATAAACTCGAGAAAATGCCGAGCATCGATCTCAACAAAACCTATTGCATTAATCTACCATTACGCAAAAGATAAAGCCGAATTACCGATAGAATGAATTGTATTTCAGTACTTTTTTGATACATCAGATTTTGCTTAATTTGCGCAGGTAAACAGTTAACTGTTTGATTTACCGAAGTCTCTGTTTGAATTGATACGTAAAAATCACGAAATACAAGAGTTCCCAGGTTAAATTACAAAGCATAAATATGAAAACGAAACGAAAATCAGAACAAGCTAACACCAACGTCATGTGTGAAATCTGTCAACGCATTGAAATATTTAGCCTCAATTTACTTCACAAAACCGGCACCAATATATTTTGCATGTTTCAAAAATTTCCCTTCATACACGAACTGTTGCATAACAAGCAAATTCATCATAGTCAGATCGACCCTTTTTCGTATAATGTCATGGCTGCTTTAAACAAAGAACCTCGTTTTAGAAGTATGGAATACGAGTCTTGGTAAAATGGGTATGCAAACCCGGGCCGTGGCAAAATAAAAGCCGGGGCAGATCGGCAATCGTCAATTCCAAATACGCATTATTTTGCGGCAATATTTACAGCGAATACAAATATAACTGGTCCATCAAATATCCTGAAATTTTAATGAGATTGGCAGATTAATAACTGCCAATCTTTTGTTTTGACCAGGCCAAGTCTTGCCTACCCATTTTACCGGATGCCGAACCGAACCGAAGCTGAACACGCCTTTCCTTTATCATTATTTTCGTAATAACTCAGATTTGAAACTGAATTAGACCTTAATTTTTGCATTTTATATTTTCCTTCCCATAAGGATAATTTATGCTAAACTACGTTGAATTTGCCTCGGTAGTTCTTGAGAAGAAGATTTTTAAAAATGCACCCCCCTTTTTCTACAGTTTCAAGGTTTTCTCCGCTTTGAATACAGATCGGACTTTTATTTCTGCAATTTGTATTCGCCATCCCATAAGGATGCTTTGTGCCAAATTTGGTTGAAATTGGATAAGCGGTTTTAGAGAAGAAGTTCAAAATGTAAAAAGTTTACAGACGGACGGACGGACAGACAGACGGACAGACGGACGACGGACAAAATGTGATCAGAATAGCTCACTTGAGCTTTCAGCTCAGGTGAGCTAAAAAACTGAGCTCAAAGAACGTTACGGCCGCCATGTTGCCGTATAAATTTTGACGCTCGCCGTGTAAAGAAATTTATAAGGCAATCACGTGACGCGATTCATCCAATGACGTCGAGACATTCTAGTCTGAGGCAAAACAAATGTGTATGTTTGCCAGTCTTATGATACTGATCAATTTTTGAAGCATCAATTGATCAACTAAAACAACAGTATTTTTCGATATGAGCATGGAACAAAAGTAATGGTACGCAGTCTTTCCTTTTTTGCCTTCTAAGGTAAAAATCAAGATGTACAAATTTTCCAGCAAGCAATTAAATATTGTGTACAGTATAAAACAGACAAAAAACCATGTGCGTTCGTTGAATTGTAAACACGTCGTAGACCATCATGCTTTGCGACTCATTCACTGGATTGGAGAATCTGTTTGACGTAAATATTGTCATAGTTAAATAATGCTATCCATATAAGGTAGAGTACCCTACGATACTTATGAGTGAGTCATGGTCATCACTGCTCAGTGTCGTACATGTATCAATACAAGTGCTTATACAGTCCAATCCACACTTGGCAGAAGTTGTTTACATTTGTGGGGTCAACCCAAAAGTCAAAAGGGAAAAACCTTCTTATTTATTCTTCCTTCTTTATTCTACCAAATTTTTGGGTGTCCTATGAAAAAATATAATTTACTTAATATTCCTTCTATGTGTGGGTTGCCCCATCCTTGGGCAATCAAAATTCTAAATGGAAACGAAATTTTATTGTCAATGGACAAATTTACAAACCACTAAAATATAAAGGCCACTGTGAGAAACCTATGGGATTTTCCCCAAAAATGGCGGCCAAGGGACATAACTTTTGTAAAGTGTGGATTGGTCTATTGGATGTGGTTGCGGCAGAGCGTCAGTGAGAAGATATTCCTGCTAGTGTTCTGGAGCAAGTGTGGGGTACCCTTGCTTGTGTTAGGTGACTTAAAAAACTGCACTTGAAAATAATAGCAGTAGTAAGAGCTATCCAATTCTATCTCGAGTAGAGGCCTGCTGTGGAACAAAGGCAGTGACTACCATGCCCATTGCAAATCCTTGGGCACTTGCCCATTCTTCATGACTCAGGTGACTAAAATTGTTCTTTTACCAAACTGCAGAATTTGCGTAAACCTTAATAGTTTTAAGTGGTCACTTGAAGGAAGTTTTGAAAGTGGCTACTGTTAGTGTCATTTATTTTTGTTTTTTTCTAAAACATATAACAAGTAATCAAATATCCTTGGTTTAATTTATCGCAATTCACAGAATGATCAAGTGAATTTGAAGGAAAGCTTTTCGTGAAAACAGTCAGTGTTTTTGCATAAATTTAATTCCAATCTTATCATGATACTAATGAATTCAATTAAGCAACATTTTGTATCATTTTTAGTACCTATTTCGATGGGCAGTGTACAGTAATATTTTCATCAAAATTCCAGTATTTTTTAGGCTCCTGTACAGTATTTGAGTCTTCAATTTATCACATGATTGTTTTAAAGAATATTTAATTAAGAGGGCTGGATGGTCATGACCATTTTTTTACACTATAATTGATCTCCTTTGGAAGAAGAGCTCCATCTAAAAATATAGGAATTAACATTCAAAAGTCAAAATCTAAGGGTTTTTTTTTTTAAGTTAATGATAGTTTGTATGTAAAAACATAGGTCATCACAGATTACAAAGCTCACTGAGACTAGGCATCATCTTTTTGAGACCACTTTATCGTATTATATGAAAATCATTGTGAATGATCTTAGATATTCATGGATACTGTTTTGACAAAACATCTTATATTATATGTTAAAAATAATATTATAATCATAATCATTGTATGATACAATATGATATTGTATTGTATGATATTGTACCATATATGATTTTATGATATGATTTGTACCTTAAGATACAATATAATTTGATACAACATTGTATCATATCATACAATAACATGTAATATAATATATCATGTAATACAATATGATCATATTATACATCAAATTGATACAATATTACATATTGAAATATAATATGATACAATTTCATGTGACATAATACTAAATTATATATAACAATATTATATTATACAATATTACATCATGCTACAATATTATATATCATGCAATATTACATCATGATACAATATCATATCATATGAAACAATATCATGTGATACAATATCATAATATACAAAAAAATTGTTACAATATCATATTGTATTATATAATATTTCACAATATAATACATGATGTAATATGTAAGGAATAAGGAATCATTCTTTGAGTATTATGAGTTGATAATTTTGGTCGGGGCGTGGTCAAATCCAATAAAGCCCAAAGGGCATCATGATAGATTTGACCACACTCCGACCGAAATTATCACCTTATAATATTCAAAGGATGATTCCTTATTACTTAAATTTACAATATTTCCAGCTTGTACACTTTAAAACAACATCATTTTAAAACCACAATTTTTTTATGTAGCACATGCTATGTATTACTATGCAGCACAGCCAATACCGTTATTCGGTTATGCTATAAGAATGTACATGCCCATTTTTTGTCACTCATGTTTTATTAAGTTATTTGGTTTTAGGGTTCAAAATTGATTCATAATGTTATCACAGACAAAGACTGTTGAAAATGTAAATATTATATAAATAGTGCTTGTTTGGGAGGCTTCGTGAATTCTACGGCGAACTGTATGCGCATAATTTACACGCATGTAACAATTCATTGTGTTACCCATGGCAAAGTGTGTTGCTAACGCTGAGGGTAATAGAACAGATTATCAACTGCGTCTAAACCAATCAGATTTCAATATCTAACATTACTGTGAGCAAGCTCACAATTGATACCCCCTGCTAAGAAAAAAATCATAACGCGTGTATTTTTGCTATTATAGAAAATCTTTTTTTGAAAACTGTTAATGCTAACAGGAGTAAACAAACCAATTTCTATCATTTAATTCCATTTTATTTTAGTTAACTGTTAATGCATGAGGACATTTGCATCCTTCCATTAACAACCATGACCCGAATCACATTTTTTTTTCCTTAAAAAAAATTAATCGGGGCAGGCCATTTTCAGAGAGACGGGGATGAGAATCTAAAAATAGTTTTCTGTGGCCTGAGACAAGCAGGCTTTGTGTCAAATTTTAGCTTCTAATATTTCCATTAATACAAGACATGACTCAGACAGAATTTAGCTTTTTTGAAACAATGACCTTGAACTTTCACAATTGACCTTGGGTCAAGGTCATGACACACCCTTTGGTCATAAGCAATATTTGAGTGAAGTTAAAACATTCAATGCTTCTCAATAAGGAAGATATGGACCGGACACGAATTTTGCACTTTTTCTGCCAGTGACCTTGACCTTGCCCAAATGACCTTGGGTCAAGATCATGACACACCCTTAGGTCATAAGCAATCTTTGTGTGAAGTAAAAACTTCCAATTTTTCCCCATAAGAAAGATATGGACTGGACACAAATTTTGCATTTTTTCTGCCAGTGACCTTGACCTTGCCCGAATGAACTTGGGTAAAGGTCATGACAAACCCGTAGGTCATAAGCAATATTTGTGTGAAGTAAGAACTTCCAATGTTTCTCCATAAGGAAGATATGGGCCTGACACGAATTTGGCATTTTTTCTGCCAGTGACCTTGACCTTGTCCAAATGACCTTGGGTCAAGGTCATGACACACCCTTAGGTCATAAGCAATCTTTGTGTGAAGTAAGAACTTCCAATGTTTCTCCATAAGAAAGATAGTGACCGTACACGATTGCACAGACAGACGGAGGGACAGACAGACGGACAGAAAGAAGGACTAGGTGATTCCTATATACCCCCCAAACTTGTTTGCGGGGGGTTATAATAATATATCATATAAAACAATAGCATTTCAAATTATACAATAGTACATCATAGGAATCATGTTATATCATTTAACTACAAACACATCAATCAGGCAAGTTTGCACGAGGTAGGGGTTTTTTTTTTTAGCATCATTGATAATGGAGATCAAGCTCTGCATCAAAAGATACTTCTTCAATTCATTTCTTTTATAGTTAAATCAACTATGCAAGTTTGAAATCGTACTATAATCTATTTAACATGTGACTTGTTCCAAAAAACTTAACCTCATCCAGCATTCAAAACCTATAGCTCAGATTCAGCATTCGAGCCTGTCAGGTGTATTAGTATCATAAGACACACTTTCCATGCAAGTTTGCTGAAGTTAGGACCAATAATAACACAGATATAATCAAAGTACTGATAGTACTGAAAAGCACTAACCCAGCTTCTGTATGTATATAATAGATATATGTATATAACATTTCGGCTTCTGTATACTCACTATATTTCCTCATCATTCCTTGGCAGCCCCTGGTGCAGTTATGTGCATAAACCCTTGAAACTAGTTCCCTAACCCGTTTAAAAGATGTAAACTGCTACTCATAGGGGGCGGTTATTCGATACACCGGAAGTAGAAGTCTAATGACAATAAAGCACTGAGCTATGCTTAGTGCTTTAATCATCAGAGGGCACCTGCTCTATAAACTTTAACTAGCTGCAAGTCTGTAGCTCCCGGTCTGAAAAAATTCGGATGGACGACCTGGGAGCTACAGTGCCTCCCATAGTAAAAAACTGCAATTTTCGGCGCACAAAAAATTGCGCTAGTTTTGGACTGATTAATCTCATTTCCGAACATATTCTGTACAAATACTTGATTCCAAAAAATTCCTTGGACAATTTACTACAGATATCGTCATTTCACTTGCCTCTGATATTCTTTTAAACACGATCACCAGCCCTGTAAAGTGAAGTGGTGCAGTTTGTTTACATGTAAAAATGGCGACTCTCGATCTCGACGTGAATTAATATACTTTATTTTCCGAGGTTGGTTAGCATGTTTCAAAGAAAGTCTGAGGCAAGTAAAGTAACAATATCAGTAGTAAATTGTCTGAAGAATTCAATGGTACTAACTGTTTTCACAGAATTTGTGTGAAAATGAGGTTAATCCGTCCAAAACTAGCGCAATTTTTTGTGCGCTGTAAATTGCAGTTTTTTACTATGGGAGGCACTGTAGCTCCCAGGTCGTCCATCCGAATTTTTTCAGACCGGGAGCTACATACCTGCAGCTAAACTTTAACCAGCTCTAAAAACCTGAACCTCTATTAGCATCTAAAACCTATGACTCAGATTCAGTGTTCAAGCAGGTCAAATGATTAAGACACACCATCCATATAAGTTTGGTGCAGTTAGGACTAGTAGTAAATTAGAAATGGCTATCGAAAGGCACCTGCACCAAAAACTTTAACCTGCTCAAGAAACCTTAACCTCCTCCAGCATCTGAAATTCATGGCCCAGATTCAGTAGCCAAGTCTTTCAAGTCCATAGGTGGGTCCAGATGCATCATCCATGCAATTTTGGTGTTAGATAGGACAAGTAATAACTTAGATACAGGACCTGTAACAAAAACCTTAACCAGGTCCAGACACCAGAGGTATAGCATATATAGGTTCCCCCTAACTTCGACTCGCTGAGCTTAAAATCATATCTTTAAATTTCAGTTCACTCTTATGGTATAATTGTTCACCATCAAGACTCCTTCAAATGTAGTTTGTTGTCAAATATTGTACAGTTTGAAATTTTAAAAATGTATATCTATATTTGGAATAAAATTTAGTTTTAACCACACCAACATCCCCAATGTCCCATGGCTAGATGATGCCACTACTTAATTGTTATTTAAAACTTTTCAAAACCAAAGCTACTATATTTAATTACCATAGTCAAACCATTGTTAGATGAACACTTAATAGAATTCACTCAACATAGAATACACAAAGTTACCAAGAATTGATCTATCAACTGCAGGAAAATAAATGAATGATATAATAGCACTTTCTTTTTGCAGCTATACAGTTAAAAGAGAAATAATATATATCAGAGAGGACCAGAGGCAAAGTGTGTGGGAAACATTTACCTTTGATTCTTTGGTCTTTAATGGAACATAAATTGACTGGCAAGCAAATGTATCATTTAACACCCACTTAAAAATCATAAATAGACATGTAAAACTATGATAGATAATAAATAAGATAAAAAATACAGACAGTAAGAGCCATATTCTTTTAGTACTAGCTGTTGGAAATTTGCAACATCCGTAAATCATCAAATGGTTATATATATTCAAGATGCAACAATCAAGAAATTATGGGACATTCCATATTAGATATATTAGTTAAGTGTATTACATGATCATTAAAGCTGAACACCGCTCGTAAATAGGCACTGTCCGCCATATTTCTCTTGCAGCACCACTCTTCCTACACCCCTATATAAGCCATAGACCTCTTAACAGTTCAAAGTATATCGCTGTAGAGGTCTCACCTGTGCGGACGTACATCTTGCCTCGCCATGTTACTCGGTCGCGATGAAATTGTCAAGTTTTACGCACTTTTTTCAAACCAGGAGAGTACTAACATCAAATGAACTGGTCATTGCATTATTAACAGACATTATATGCACATAAATAACAATTAAATGCATAAAAATCCAAAGACAACGAAAGGAACACTACACGTCGGCCACGAGTTTCAGATGTGCAATCGGGTGTAACGAAATCGAAGGGTTTATATACTAGGTACCTGTGTGGCGGTTCCTATTTACGAGCGGTGTTCAGCTTTAAATAGGGCAGTAATTCTTCCTTGAGATGGTAAGGCCAAAAACAAAATTGTATTGGTTCTCAGTCACTGCCACATTAGGTTAAATGGTGCACCATTGATTCATTTACTGTAGAATCATTAGATTTCGTGGTGGCTCAATTTTCATGAAATACATGGATACCTCTCATCCACGATTTAACATCCTCCATGAATTAATAAAATAGGTTTATATAATCATATCTAGTTTTGTAGATATAAGAGAATAAACAAAATTACGTCTCCAAAAACCTGTAAGATTTATTAAACAATCCACAAAAATTGTCCCCCACGAAATTTAACGATTCCACTTTACAGTACATGTAATTGTCAAAATAAAAAGGGGAATAACTCAATTTTCAATTTCAATAGAATAATTGAGGTGTATTTAACTTATATTTAACCTGTAAATCAGAGATTATGGAAAACTTTGGCCCTCATCCTTTGTTTGCTTTGATCCACAATAATCATCAGTATAGAAACAGTTTAGTTTTCATACTTAATTATTACTCATGCATATTCAACCTCTATACTATAAGGTCACCTATAAACTTTTTTTTTGCCTTTTATTAACTTGGTAGGTAGCAAAACTATTTTCTTTTTCAATTTTATCCATATAATTTAATGATAAATAATTAGCACCTTATGTTGTACGTAAGTAAGTTTGTTAGCTTACCAGGATTGAAAAAATGAAGTCATGCATTCACCTAAAAATTATCATGTTAATAATAGGTATCGATTTACTTTCTGGTGAAATTTCAATGATTTGTCTTTTTTTCTTAGGAGGTAATTAAAGAGTAATTAATTAATATCTCAATAATTTCAAACAAACCCTCGTACATGCAGCTTATTTTTAAATACCGGTAAACTTAAATTATCTAGATTACTTTTACATCATGTATACAATCTTTCTAAAATTGGATTAAACGTTATATGATTTAATTAAATACAGTAACCATGATGTGAATAAATTTGAAACATCCTCTTACAAGCTCTTTATTCTGAATTCATTATTTCAAATAAATTTCATAAACATTTTTAACAGGTGGTGAATCTCAGGTGGGTCTTAATCTCAGGTTTGAAAGCAATGGCAGGGCTTGCAGTCTACCTGCGGTCATGATCACTCAGTGATTCATTTTAATAAATGGTCTTTATGGATCCAGAGGACCCCTCTTAATCATATCTATGAGTCCCAACCAGAAAACAATGAGTCCATATTTTATTCCACAAAGAACATGAATATCAACCACTGAAGCTTCTGTACATTTATTCAAACTCAAATTCTAAATGACCAATTAGGCCTAAAAAAAAAAGTTGTGTGTTTAGGGTAACCCGACCTAACCTAGAAAAATGCCCCGATCCTACCATTTTTAGATGGCTTGTTTATCCGATTGTGACTTTTATATTATATCTATTAAAAAATCTCCCATTCTTAGGATCCATGCCGAAAAAAATATGATAAAACTAGACTCTTGTTGCAAAAGCAACAAAAAGGTCTTCCGTTTTGATATACATGTATCAATTTAACTGTAAGACATTGCTTCTCTCAGTATTTCATAACCATTAGACAACAGGACTTAATTGACTATCAATTTGTCTTACTTTGTCAAACAGAAGCAGTAAATCTCTTAAACAACATGAATTGTTTGAACTCTTCCGGTGTGGACCGGAAGTGACGGTTGACAAAATAAAAACGGTTAAACACATCTTCTATCAAATGTCTATCATCCGTGTAAGCTTTGTGTCTTGGTCACTTACAGTTTATGAGACTTCGCTGTCATAATATTTGTTTTAAAAAGACTACCTGAGATATTTGAGATATCTCACCGGAAGTAATTTTTTTTGTTTATTAATCATCGGATAGATGACATATGAAAGCGTTTATACCTTTATATCATTTCAGTGTTAAAAAAATAAAATGCGTAAAAACATAATTTTTGAAGTGCTTCCGGTGACGACCGGAAGTTACGACGAACAAAACAAAATAGTTTAAACACATATACAGCTATAGGTCTATCATCCCTCAAAGTTTGGATGTTCAAGTCTTTATCGTTTCTGAGATCTCATTGTCCATAGCTTTTTATCGCGGGACAGGAAACGGACGACAGTAAGGGAATTTTGAAAAAATGAAAAACATGCCTAGAGATATTTTCGTTCTCTATCAGTCCTATAAATTTCAAGAAAATCCATCCATGCATCTCTGAAAAATCGAGTTAAACTTTTAAAAAACTTGATTTGTTTGAACTCTTCCTGTTTGGACCGGAAGTGACGGTCGACCAAATAAAAACGGTTAAACACATTTTCTATCAAATGTCTATCATCCCTGTAAGTTTCGTGTTTTGATCACTTACAGTTTCTGAGATCTCGGGGTTCAAACATTTACTTTAAAAAAGGCTTCATGAGATATTTGAGATATCTCACCGGAAGTAGAATTTTTATGTTTATTAATCATCGGATAGATGACATATGTAAGCATTTATACTTATATTTCAATTCTCCGAGAAATATATTAAATGCGTAAAAGTAAAATTTTTGAAGAGCTTCCGGTGACGACCGGAAGTTACGACGAACAAAACAAAATAGTTTAAACACATCTACAACTATAGGTCTATCATCCCTCAAAGTTTGGAGGTTCAAGTCTTTATCGTTTCTGAGATCTCATTGTCCATAGCTTTTTGTCGCGGGACAGGAAACGGACGACAGGAAGTGAATTTTGAAAAAATGAAAAAAATGCCTAGAGATTTTTTCGTTCTCTATCAGTCCTATAAATTTCAAGAAAATCCATCCATGCATCTCTGAAAAATCGAGTTAAACTTTTAAAAAACTTGATTTGTTTGAACTCTTCCTGTGTGGACCGGAAGTGACGGTCGACCAAATAAAAACGGTTAAACACATTTTCTATCAAATGTCTATCATCCCTGTAAGTTTCGTGTTTTGATCACTTACAGTTTCTGAGATCTCGGGGTTCAAACATTTACTTTAAAAAAGGCTTCATGAGATATTTGAGATATCTCACCGGAAGTAGAATTTTTATGTTTATTAATCATCGGATAGATGACATATGTAAGCATTTATACTTATATTTCAATTCTCCGAGAAATATATTAAATGCGTAAAAGTAAAATTTTTGAAGAGCTTCCGGTGACGACCGGAAGTTACGACGAACAAAACAAAATAGTTTAAACACATCTACAACTATAGGTCTATCATCCCTCAAAGTTTGGAGGTTCAAGTCTTTATCGTTTCTGAGATCTCATTGTCCATAGCTTTTTGTCGCGGGACAGGAAACGGACGACAGGAAGTGAATTTTGAAAAAATGAAAAAAATGCCAAGAGATTTTTTCGTTCTCTATCAGTCCTATAAATTTCAAGAAAATCCATCCATGCATCTCTGAAAAATCGAGTTAAACTTTTAAAAAACTTGATTTGTTTGAACTCTTCCTGTGTGGACCGGAAGTGACGGTCGACCAAATAAAAACGGTTAAACACATCTTCTATCAAATGTCTATCATCCCTGTAAGTTTCGTGTTTTGATCACTTACAGTTTCTGAGATCTCGGGGTTCAAACATTTACTTTAAAAAAGGCTTCATGAGATATTTGAGATATCTCACCGGAAGTAGAATTTTTATGTTTATTAATCATCGGATAGATGACATATGTAAGCATTTATACTTATATTTCAATTCTCCGAGAAATATATTAAATGCGTAAAAGCATAATTTTTGAAGAGCTTCCGGTGACGACCGGAAGTTACGACGAACAAAACAAAATAGTTTAAACACATCTACAACTATAGGTCTATCAACCCTCAAAGTTTGGATGTTCAAGTCTTTATCGTTTCTGAGATCTCATTGTCCATAGCTTTTTGTCGCGGGACAGGAAACGGACGACAGGAAGTGAATTTTGAAAAAATGAAAAAAAACGCCTGGAGATATTATAATTTTCTGTCAGTCCTGAAAATTTCAAGAAAATCCATCCAGCCATCTCTTAGAAATCTTGTGGACAAAAAACGGACAAAAAAAAATAATAATAATAACTAGACTCTTGTTGCAAAAGCAACAAAAAGGTCTTCCGTTTTGATTTACATGTATCAATTTAACTGTAAGACATTACTTCTCTCACATATAAAAAATAGTGGATGTGATAATTATTGTGAATGATATATCCAGACGTTACTTCTATGTAAAACAAGCGGAATAAAAAAGAAATCAGTTTTTGAAGTACTTTCTGTGACGACCGGAAGTAGCGACGAACTAAACAAAACATGTTAACCAGTTTTACTATCATAAGTCAATCTTTCGTCAAAGTTTGGTTGTTTGCATCTCTGCCAAATTTGAGATATCTTTGAAACAATGTTTTCTGTCTCGGGACCGGAAACGGACGAACGGAAGTTTTTAAAAAAGGGCTCGTATTTCGCATACATTTGCTTAGCGTGCATCACTGTTTATGGGGCTAGATAAAACACACAAGAAGGTTAGTTAAACTTGTTAAAAACATGATTTGTTTGAACCCTTACGGTGGGAACCGGAAGTGACAGTTGACAAAATAAAACCCGTAAAACACATTTTCAATTAAATGTCTATCATTCACGAAAGCTTTGTGTCTCAATCACTTACAGTGACAAAAATCTCGCGGGCATCACATTTGGAAAAGCTACATAGAGATATTTGAGATATCTCAACGGAAGTAAAATTTATTTGCTAATTTAACATTATATATATGTAATAACTAAGATTGTATACTGATATATTCATTCTATGTCTTATATATAAATTAAGAAAAAAAAATTGATGAGCTTCCGATGACGACTGGAAGTTACGCCGAACCAAACAAAATAGTGTAAACACATGTACATACATAGGTATATTATCCCACAAAGTTTGATTGTTCAAGTCAATACTGTTTCTGGGATCTCGTCGAAATAAGGTTTTTTGTCTCGGAACAGGAAACAGACAAACGCAAGTGCTCAAAGTAAATTGTATTAAATATTATTTGTATACTTGTCCTTTGTACTTTATTGTTCATCGAGCACACTACAAATGTCAGAAGAATCATGTTAATTTGATTAACAGCTCGATTTGTTTGAAGTCTTTCTGTGTGGACCGGAAGCGACGGAAAACAAAATGAAACCAGTTAAATACATTTTCAATCAAATGTCTATCATCCATGAAAGTTTTGTGCTTTGATCACATTTAGTTTCTGAGATCTCGTTTGTACAAAATGTGTTTTAAAAAAGCTACCTGAAATATTTGAGATCTCTCACCGGAAGTAGATTTTTGTTGTTGATATAACATCGCATAGATAACTTATGCTTAAAATTTATACTAATATATTTATTTTATGATAAAGGAATTAAATGCGTAAAAGTAGTTATTTTTTATGTGCTTCCGGTGACGACCGGAAGTTACGCCGAGCAAAACAAAATAGTGGGAACACATCTACATACATTGGTCTATCATCCCACTTAGCTTGATCGTTTAAGTCGTTACCGTTTTTGAGATCTCGTCGAAAAAAGGTTTTTTGTCTCGGGACAGGAAACGGACGACCGGAAGTGCTCAATGTAAATTGTATTTAATATTTTTGTTGTACTTGCCTTTTCTACTTGATTGTTCATCGACTTCACTACAAATATAAAAGAAAAACAGTTTAACGGATAAACGGTTCTATTTGTTTGAACTCTTTCTGTGTGGACCGGAAGTGACGGAAGATAAAACAAAAGCGGTTAAACACATCTTCAATCAAATGTCTATCATCCATGAAAGTTTTGTGCTTTGATCACTTACAGTTTCTGAGATCTCGTTTATACAAAATGTGTTTAAAAAAAGCTACCTGAGATATTTAAGATATCTCACCGGAAGTAGAATTTTGTTGTTGATATAACATCGCATAGATAACTTAAGCATAAAATTTATACTAATATATTTATTTTATGATAAAGGAATTAAATGCGTAAAAGTAGTTATTTTTTATGTGCTTCCGGTGACGACCGGAAGTTACGCCGAGCAAAACAAAATAGTGGGAACACATCTACATACATTGGTCTATCATCCCACTAAGTTTGATTGTTTAAGTCGTTACCGTTTTTGAGATCCCGTCGAAACAAGGTTTCTTGTCTCGGGACAGGAAACGGACGACCGGAAGTGCTCAATGTGAATTGTATTTAAAATTTCATTTGTACTTGCGTTTTCTACTTAATTGTTCATCGACTTCACTACAAATATAAAAGAAAAACAGTTTTATGGATAAACGGCTCTATTTGTTTGAACTCTTTCTGTGTGGACCGGAAGTGACGGAAGAGAAAACGAAACCGGTTAAACACATCTTCAATCAAATGTCTATCATCCATGAAAGTTTTGTGCTTTGATCACTTAAAGTTTCTGAGATCTCGTTTGTACAAAATGTGTTTCAAAAAAGGTACCTGAGATATTTGAGATATCTCACCGGAAGTAGATTTTTGTTGTTGATTTAACATCGCATAGATAACCTATGCATAGATTTTTCCTTATATATTTATTTTATGGAAAAGGAATTTTATGCGAAAAAGTAGATATTTTTAAAGTGCTTCCGGTGACGACCGGAAGTTACGACGAACAAAACAAAATAGTTTAAACACATCTACAGCTATAGGTCTATCATCCCACAAAGTTTTGATGTTGAAGTTTTTACCGTTTCTGAGATCTCGTTGATACAAGCTTTTTCAATGCGGGACAGGAAACAGACGACCGGAAATGATTTTTGACAAAATGAAAAAAACGCCTCGAGATATTGTCATTCTCTTTCATTCTAGAAAATTTCATAAAAATCTATTCACCCATCTCTGAGAAATCTTGTGGACAAAAAAAGGAAAAAAAATAATAATAATAATAATAAGAAACATTAATAATAAGAAACATTACAATCACTATAAGGTCTTCCGTTGGAAACGGAAGACCTTAATAAAAAAAAATCCCTACCTACCTAACCTAATTTTTTCATCAGTGTTACCCTAAACACACAACTTTTTTTAATAGGCCTTACTAAGAGACAGGCTGTGTGCCATCACTGGGACCCTTCAGAGTTTTCTCTGTATCTTTATCGTCACTGTCATTTATTTTGACATTTTGATTGGTTTTCCTTTCAGCATGTTACTCTTTGTTGTATTAATCTCAGAATAACTGCTACTTATACTTTTCATAAACTCTGGCTAATCTATCCTGGTTCGGGAGGAATTTTGTCTGTTTTATTCAGTCAACATCAATTTCCTCACCATATCGTCATGTATCATTGAATCTCATTGGTTTATCAGTAAGTGTTGACCAATGAGATTTCTAGTGTTTTTTATTTGGAACATTTCGGGTGTCTAGTTAGAAGGTTAAGAAATTGTGTATAATGTATTTCTAAATTAAATGCGTCCTTTGGGATGCACATTAACGAGGCCGAGTACAGAACGAGTACGCACGCTTTTGCGCAGCGTTTCATTTGTATTGTGACGTCATCTTTTTGCTTTGTTGACGCCATGGCGTGATAGTTTCAACTGCAGATATTCAGCGAAATGTGTTGAAAATAGCTCGTTTGATGTGTAAAATTGATATTCTATTGTGGAATAAACATAAATGTCTCGAAGTATAAGCTATATTTGGGCTCGGGTCGAAAACGTGAAGAGGGTTCAGCAAGCCTAACCCTCTGTCACGTTTTCTTAACCCGCCTAAATATCGCTTAATTCATTTATTTCAAGACATTAACCATGTATTTTATATTAATTACCCTTAATATGTAATGTTATATACTTATTTATTGCTTAAATATGTCTTAATGTTTTAATAATACAATAAAGATCACCATTTCCGTCTTTGTCAAATAAAAAATAGCCATTATCTGACAAACTGGGAAATTGGGCGTACAAAAAATAACTTTGATAAGATCCCTGGAACAAACCAGGAGGTAAAAGGTTTTTTTTATTTGACAATTTGATGCCTTTTAGCAATAACTTTAATATGTAGAACAGAAAAAGAAATCCCTAGGGCAGAAGTTTAAAAAATGTGCAAATTTTGTACATTTCAAGCAAAATCCCATAGGGTCCTATGTTAAAATTAACAAACTTTGAGATGACCACTTAAACAAACGGTGTGGTAAATGTCTTATTTTTTTATCTTAAAATAATAATTATATCAGTAGAAATTCTTGTCAAAAATTTCATTCAAAAATCTAGGGCAGAAAAAATTAGACCCGGCCTCGTTAAATGAAATTATGTGTCTTGAGCAAAATTTGCGCGTATTTTATGCAGGATGCACGTCAAAATGAATCACTGATCGCTGCTTTTCTCTAAACACAGGAAGCAAATTATTACAAAGTATATCGAACCATTTGCTTAAATTGATCATATTTAGTTGGAATATCTTATTGTTCTAAATGTCAATGACAATCGTCCGACATTTTTTCTATATACCGGTATTAAACTCAAGTGTCTAAATCACAATTTAAGTCAAGAAATGCAGTGAATTATTTCTACTTTTAAAAAAATAGCTCAGTACGTGGTGTTAAACATTTGGCATTGTTTCACAAAGTAAACTTTAACAAATAATTGTAAAATAAAACCAGACAATTAGTCAGAATAAGGAATGTAGGACAGGCCTGTTACCATGATGATGGAGTTAGCTTTCCAACGCATGCTCCACTTTCTTGCTTTACCAGTAAATAAAGCTTCAGAAGCTCCTAAGTCCATTTTAAAAAGACTTTTAGATACTTAATTTACTATGTTTATTAGAAGCTGCTCATCTTTCTGGAATTTATTAGCTCACACAAATTTAAATATAAATTGCATAATTTCAATTATTAAATATAAAATTTTCATAATCAATTTAATATTGTAAAAATCCAAGTTTTACTCTCCTTTTTTACAAGTTTTACTATGTGGTGAAAGATATCAAAAGGATAGTGTTGGTAATTGCTAGCAAACTGAATTCCACAGACCTTACCAGATCACACTCAGACGGTCAGGTAAATCAATCAAACTGGGGGCTGTAATTTCAAACCTGGTTGACAAGTGGCATCATATTGAAGTTTGAATGTACAGGTTAAAAAAAGAGGGTGGTTGCAAAATGTTCTCCCTTTAAAGCTAAATAGTTTGAGTGCCTACAGTAACCCGAAAACTGCATTTTACTATTTATTTAGCTCCTGCTGAAATAACACTGATACCTTCATGTGTGGTAATTTTCGTGATGATTTAAATTTTGGCTGTTTTGGGGATTACCTTACCTCACAAAACATTAAATAAGCAGAAATTAATATGCAAAAAATGATTTAAGCAAATACAGAAGTAACATATTTTTTTCAAACTTTGTAACACACACCGAAAAAGTAGACAATTGTATATAACGTAATATTCAAAGTTAGAAAATCTCAGATTTTTCTATAAATTAAGAACAAATTTACATGTAATTAAAAGCACTTACCGGTACTTTCTATGTAGGAGAACAATGCATTCCAGAAATTCATTTTGCTTGGGACTGCAAAAGAAGATATCGCAAGAAAGTTTTTTCGAGATCACAAATTGGTTTCAGATGTAAATGACCATCATCTACAATTAGAAGGCAAAATTTAATAGATTTTTACACTCTAGTATCTACCAGAGTAACTCAATGACAAAAAAATAAGCAAATAAATGTTACACCAAATTCATGTGCATTATATCAGGCAACTCAAGCAGTCACAAAATTAAGGTGTGTCAAAAGTTTAATACGATTGGAGCAAGTGTTAAGCATAAATTAACAGAACTATAGCGTCTATAGGGTACTCCTGTTGTGCCGCTGTGGAATATACATTAATAATAAACATAATTAAAAATATAAAATAATAAACATACTGCATGTATTTTCTCCCAATAGGAGACAAGAATCTAGTAGTCTCTCATCACATCGAGTGCTGTCGAAATGATGTCAGATTGGTTACAGCTGCAGCCAACAATGCTATGCTCCACCTCCCTCCAAAAGGCTGACATTTTTTTTGTACTTCAAAATTCCCTAATTGAAATACGTGTATCATCTACACGGAATGAAGACAAAATAAATAAATGAAGCAAATGGTTACTCAGGTGCCCGTTGATCATATAATATGCGCAGACCCAGGAGATTTTTCCAAAGGGGAATCAGAGGGACATCTATGTTTGACATGTCGTCTGAGGCCTATTTTCGGTAATTCCACCATGTAAATTAAGAAATTTTAAATTTTCCAGGGATGGGGGCTTGACTCCAGAGATTAGGGTAGTCATAACCAATGAATCAACCAGGGGCGTATATACTAGCCTAACGTTTACGGTTAGTATATCTATACGTCCCTGAATCGAACATGCAAATTTTCCAAGCAATAGGGCCTATTTCTTCTGCAGCGAGTGCGATAAACGGTCTCAGAAATTCATGAGAAATACAATATAATCTTTTTGAAAACGACTTACGCACAATAGCAGTATTGTAATTTTGGTAAATACATTCCGTACAGACGGTACAGTCAACAAGTGGCTTTCTTTTCTCTTGTATCTCGAGATTTTCATGGTGTTGGTAAAAATGGCGGGAAACGTATACATTTTTTGATGACGCAGTACGCGAAAAGGTAAATCTGGAAGCATGTAATTCCGGTACTGGCTGATTTCAACTGAAGCGAATTGTATGGGGTCGCTCTTTAAAAAAAATATTAAATGAATAGATTTGATAATTTGAAAATTCAGTATTTACATGTAAGGTGGTATGGGACACCTTCATGTTATGTACATGTATTATTTATCGAAATAAACAAAGAAATCAAGTAAAATTTTATAGATGGGTTTTTCCCCAGTGTTGTCATCTTGCAGCGTAGTGCAGTGGGTGAGCGGATTCATTAATAACCTGTAATTCATGAGTTCGAATCCCGCTGGGGAATTTAAACTGTTTACCTTTCCAACATTTTCTATAAAACGTATTTTTTTTTGTTAGGCCTAAATATTGTGAAAGAAATATCTAAACCGGTGCACGTATTTCTATTAAATAGTGTACTTTAATCCACATTAATATCGACAGATGTTTCAAACCATCTTTAGGGGATTGGAGGGTGGCTTTGAATTTATCTCAGGTTTGGATACATAAATTTTATAAGTTAAGGTGGTATGGGACACTTCCATGTTGTGACGTATTAATTTTTTATCGAAATAAACAATAAAATAAAGTGTAATTATATAAGTCGTTTCTTTACAAAATTGGTCACTTAACTCCGTAGCGCAGTGGGTTATAGAGTTTACTACGAACCTGAAAGTCATGAGTTCGAATCCCGCTGGGGGTTTTACACTTTTTACCTTTTCAAATATTTTTAAAAGCCATTTTTTGGTTAAATATTGTAAAATTTGAAAATTCTAAACCGGTGAAAGTTTTTCAGTTATATAGGCCTAGTACTTTAATCCACATTAATATCGACAGATGTCCCATACCACATTAATATTCCCCTTTATTTTTTGACTTAGTTTTGCATTAAAGTGAATATATTTACTTATATAGGCCTATAATGAAATATGTGTGTGTTTATCATTTTAACACAATATTTAGGAAATGGAAAAGCCCCGAAGGTGTTTGGGCCTTGGGACTTAGGAACGATAACTCTTACCTGAGGAACTTTTATACAAAATAAAATTCTAAATTTTGTTTGTGTTTATTTGCAATAATTTTTATTCAATCTTTTTGTCACATTTATTAAAATACATTTTCTTATAACATCAAGAAACTTTTTCAGATGATTTGTCAACAGAGTAAGAAGATATGAAAAATTATGTTTTGGGGAAAAACTAAAAAAAAAATGCAATAATAAAATTTTTGAATGTTAGGAAGTGTTATATATTTTTTTTTATGTGTCTGAAGTACATATCCATCATAAGACAAAACAATTTCTTTCAATTTGTTAATAGTTAACTTTTTTTAAAAATTATTTCACAAAAACATTTAAAAGTTCTTTAAAAATACCTATAGTATCACTATCATCATTTTAATATTTGATAAGACTTAGTATATGTTTTGTGGTCTAGATCTTCTATTGAAAATTGGAATAAACTGTGGGTGTATAGAGCCACCTTAAAGTGTTTATCGGATGCCATTTCCGGAGAGATGTTCAAATTAAGAGAATATTTATAAATAACTGATGATAATGGATATGTGAATTCAGGCACGTAGCGAGGGAAAGACTCAACCGGAAAATCTTGACAAGCCAAAAAAATAAAATAAATTGAGAAACATTTGAGAAACATCTTTCCTGGGCCAAAAAGTATGGGGGGGGGGGGGCTGCCCCCCGCCCCACTTGATTTTACGTGCCTGGAATTGTATATAAGTTTTTAAAATACTATGGGATATTGATATTTTTCTTATTCCAGCCTTAGAATTCACGATGGCTTTCCTAAGACATCTTGCAATTGAGTGCACATGAGTTTTGAACGTTGTTATTCTAGTAAGACATACATTTAGTTTTTAGGGTGGCTATGTGGTTAACAAATATACGTATTATTTTTATTGATATGATTTTAAATGGAAAATAAATAATTGTATAGTAAAGAAAATTAATCAAAATTAATCAGTTTAATATTTTGGTATTTTCTATATTTGTTTATACAGAGTCCTTCTTCTCAAAGAGATTAATAAAAGTGGTCTAAAATTGGCTGCAACCACCCACAAAGAACTAAAGAAATTTCCTGTCATCGAATTCCGATGTGTTTTGGACTTTCTTGATTTCACAGGGGTTCAAGTCAGAAATAAGCCAAATAGGTATTACAACATCATGCCTGAGTGGATTACAGTAATAAAATCGACCACAAATTTTTTTTGTAAATTACTTAAATTATTACACACCATTTTTCAAAAGTCGAAAACAGAGGTTTTGTAATTATTATAAAATGCACATAAACTTGTATTGTAATATTAATAGTAGATGTATCATAATTATGGTTTAATTATTATATATGTATGCGCAAGCATAGTATAAAACCTATCGATTCCGACAATTAAACCCTATGGTACATTAGTTTGTTTAATTTCATCGTGTACTACTATTTAATAAAACATTTCTGTTTTGTTTTAGAAATCAAAATATACGTACAGTATACGTATAATAGTCTACAAGTATTTTTGTATGTCAGTATGTACAGAAGCGTGATACTTGAACAAATGCATTTTCCAGTGTCTTTGACGGTGATAACATTACGAATCATCCATCAATGACGCATGTACATGTATCGTGAGGCGCACACGGGATTTGCCAAATTATACGAATTGAAAATGACGTAAAATTACCAACAACGTAATATTAGACAAAGCAATGAGTGAAAATTATTTAAATATACATGTAAGCACTGTAACAAGGAATCATTCTTCTAATATTATGGGATGATCAAATACAGTCGAGCGTGATCAAATCTATTATAAAGGCCCCCCGGGCTTTAATGAATTTGATCACCTCATAATACTAAAAGAATTATTCCTTATGCTTAAAATATACTCATGTATGATTCAATAATGCATTTTCTAACAAACAAAAAAATATTCAACAAGTAAGTGCTTCGATCAGACAGTATTCTTTAAGGTGAATAGATGATCATTCTTTTTTTTTTTACTTTAGGCTTTACAGGTAAATAGTATTCACGTTTATACAATAAATATATCTTACAAATGCATGTGGTACAGGATAATAGACAATATACTTAAATTATGGCAATAATTCATTTCGGTATTTTAAACTATTACATATTTATATACTTTCCAAGTTTATTCATTATTTTTACATTTTCTGAGCTTAAAAATGCACAAGTTTGAACATCGAAGGTCTCCTCCAAAAATAAGGTTTACATTTTCTGAGCTTAAAAATGCACAAGTTTGAACATCGAAGGTCTCCTCCAAAAATAAGGTTTAATATATTTTTTACGAAAAATATCATACGAAGGACACAGCAATATAACATGAAATTCAACTTCCACACAATTAATGATACATGTACAATAAACACATTTCTCTGATTCCTGGTGGTTCTATCAAATTGACTAGTTTCAACAGTTCTATCTTCAAATCCGAATATGATTTTTATCTATAAACTTTAATTTATTAAAGAACAATATTTGGGGTTTTAAATTTGGATATTTTTCTACATCTTTTTACAGTACCCTTTGTCGCAAGGAGATTCATGTGGTCTAAAAATGGCTACGACCATCAAGGCCTCTTCTTAAGGTGGAATAACACATCACAAAATGGCTGACCGCTGATCAAAACGACATTTCGTTTTATTAAAAGGATTGTATCGACTGTAACATGTAATTTACTCTATAGCCGAGTGGATAAAGTTTCGGACTTGTGAACTGTACATCCCGAGTTCGAATCCCGCAAGGGTTTTGGTTGTTACTTACTGAAATAATTATTTTAGATATTCATTTTTTATCCCGAAACTGCAAATTTTTTGCTTATTTGACACATGTACCGTAATTTATCATTATATCTTTCATTATCAAATAATGTCCTTTAAATTTGAGTGACTTTTTTTCCATGAAATTAAACACAAATGGATGCAGTTTATCTCCATCTGTTTCACACTATCAATAGCAATAACTTAACTGGGAGAGGGCGATCTAAGTTTTTGAACTTGTGTCCAATCCCTGTTGTAATTTTTGTACAATAAAAATATGTTCAAACCAATAACTTAAAACAAAAAAATGACTGTATCAAAATAAAATATGCATTTATTCAGACATCATCATATAAATTTTCAATGCTTTTCTATATCGTCCAATGTTTACATGTACGCAAAACACACATTCACGGTTTATATATCAGACACTCCTATTAGTGAGGTTTCTATAACAGCCTCTCTAGACGTAAGTACACTCATAAAAGCACAAAACAAAAACGAAATTTCGTAAGACGTTAGACCATGAGTGTCAGCCCCTTGATACGGACATAATTCACTTACTCCGACATAGTTTATATAGGCGACAACAAAACAAAAGTCTATAGATTTACAACACACGTTCTTCAAACATTTGCCAAGCAACATCCATGGACTAAAATACAAAGTTATCATTTGCAAGTATACATGTACATATGTGTTCTTAAAACAAAGATTACATTTTATTTCAGCTTGCTATATATATATATATATATATATATATATATATATATATATATATATATATATATATATATATATATATATATATATATATATATATATATATATATATATATAAAACCAGTTGCAATTTACGAAGACGTTACCAAAAAATACGTTTTCAAGCTTACATTCATATTCATGATGTACCTCAGCTAATCATACAGTTCAAATGCGCGCTCTCGATGACAAAATCCTTTATCAATTTCGACCATACATATACATATTAGAACTAACCAAGTTCAAAATTGTTAATTACTAAAAGGCATTAGAATTCGTGGTCTCATAATTTTTGTGGATTTCGTTGATATTTATCATTTTATACACGAACATAACTCCCCATCAAACGAATTATGAAACATGCAGCATATTAATCATGTATTAATTATCCTAGCAAGTCAACAAAATTAAGTTCTTATGAACCTGTGAAAATATTGACAATCCACGTTAACTGCATGGTCCCAATCAAATTTTAATGATTTAACGGTATGTGCTTAAACCTAATATCTATTCTTGGTCATATTCTTTAATGGAATCAAGGTATAAAACGTGCATGTGTCCTTTTTTATGACGTCATTCCCACCAGGTTTACTGCATGTCGTCAGTTATTGCTTCAAATGGCTGTTTGTCCGTTCCCCCTCTCCTGTTTACCGTTTTCTGCAAAAGAAAAAAGCATCTTTCAATTTTCCCATTGATAAATCAGTCTGATAGTTTTAGACTTTTTTCTTCATGTATTAAAATTAATAACGGGCTTGTCTCAACGATTTCATTTTTAAATTTGGTATTTTGACCATTCAGCGATCTTTAACATTTTAAACGAATCAACAAAGAACCTGGGTGCATAGTTTACCTGAACTCTCCTCTCCGTACAGACATCAAAGACCAGCAGCGCAATGGACACAGCAATCCCGACAGCCAGTAGTATAAACATGCTGCCGACCTTCTCCATCGTCAAGGCATCGCTCTGAAACAAGAACCCGGATGCGTCCTTCTCCATGTTGAAAGACCTCATGTACGCCAAATAGTCGTCATAGAAATCGGTATCACAGTCACCGGTTGGCTTCAGCCATTTATCGATCAGTTCCTGGATTTCTCCATCGGTCTTTAGCTGTATGATGGCAACGTCTAAGTTTCGGCATATAGTAGTGTTTGCAGTGCACCCGAAGGAATAGGTTTTCCGTATAGATGAGTGGTGAACAAGCATAAGATCACACGGTAGCTTCCCTACGGTGAGCCTTGCAGGTATTTCCTCCATGATAAAGGCGTATCCACCACCGCTGTCCCGAACTCTTTTAATGCCATCCTCTGAACTACTCGTCATCTGATCGGGGTTATCTTTCAGATGCTTGCCTATTTTCTTGTCCACTTCGTCCTTTGCTTCTGTGAAGTATCTGTACGTAGCGCCACCTTTCACAGTTCCAAACTTGATGCCGCTTTGTGACGCAAGGCCCTCAAACGAATGTATGGGATTGCTTGGGGTTTGACGTTCCCCTCTCAACATGTAAACAGCGTATGACGTTGCCCACGTGACGTAGAGAATGACCAAAAACAGAGACCAGAATGCAATCAGGACTCTTGAGGCTCGGGAAGTGGTGTTTGCAGGTGCGAGGCTTCCTGTTTCAAAGATTATTTTAAGGAAAAAAATGTCAAATCATTTAAGGTCATTGTCTCAACCCCAGGAGACATGTCATTCTTGCAAATGTAAATGTCTTTCATAAGTTTCAGAATAGTTGCAAAAGACAGAATTTAATGGTAAAAGTCTAAAATTGGAGGCATTTACCTTGTAAACAGAATCTGTAGAAAATAACAGGTACCGCGCGAGCAATGTTTCTCAGCATACTTGGGTCAGCCTCGTCTTCCATAGGGTCAAAACTACAGAAAGTTCAAGATTCTGTTCAGTAAAACAACAATGGCCAAAGAAGAAAACTCAAATTACTCGCAACCAATGTTTTTTTGATTTTGTTTTAGAAACGGAATGTGTTTCTTGTATAAGATATACTATCATTGACTATAATGAGATGATTTACTAGCACTTACTGTATAACGACACCATAGAGAACGGGAACAATTAAACAAGCAACCAATAGTGTGATCCAGACCCCAGGAGCAAAGGGCTCCAAGAAGGTGACGAATCCCTTCAGTGCATGCCACCCCCTCGTATTTGGTCGCTTAAGGACGATGGAAAGTCCTGATTCCATAAATGGATGAGACAGATCTATGGCTTTCGCTCGCTCAGCTGTAACGGTGAGAGAGGCAGCAGCAATGTCTGCAGTCTGCAAAGAAAAGAGGGGATTTACGTTAATTCAACTGAATTATCGCTGCATAGTGGTAATTTCAGGACCCGCTCTCTGGCACTCAAAGTTTTTATTTGATTCAAAAGCGTAATAAGGTGACTTTTATATGCACAAAAGGTATAGGTGTACTAGTATTTGATCTCTTTACATTGGTAAAACTATTTATGTTTCTATTAATAAGAAACAGCGGAATATGCCTGATGATATTTTGAATTCGATGAAAGTTGAATTTTTTTAAAACACATAGTGAAATTGATCGATATTGCCCTTTAAATCAACTTTACTGTTGTATTAGGAAGTTGCAAACACGTGAATTTTTTCCTGTAACTTTTGAATTCGGGAATTATTTGTTTATTTGCTATCCGAAAATTTGTATCCGTCAAAAAACTGATCATCGAGAGTGATGAAACGGCAATCTCAAAAATCAGCTGGCAGTGAACCTTAAGACAAGGGAACTTCGAACACAAACATGGATTTACCCCTTTGACAAGTTCCCCGATCAATCCGGTCCAGTTGCCGTCCTGACGCTTTGAGCCATACTTAAAGTCTGCTACGTGTTTCATGTCAAAGGTCACATTGAGCAGCGGCTCTATTTTCTTCAGAAGATCCGGTATAAACCCGTCAAATTGGGCAGATCCTCCCTGCTTCTGGATAACAAACGGTTCCTCCTGCAAAACAAGAGATGAAACTTTCAAAGAAAATATGTCTAATTGGTTATTTTTTTTTTAATGCCAAAATCTTAGACATACGATATATGTAGTCTATTTCAGTAATACCTACAAAGGTATTGTAGTATACATGTATCTTTAGACATTATAAAAAGGCAAGGGTACCCGTTCATATCTATGTATACCTAAACTAAATTTTAAAAAAGAAATTATTTAATAATATTGTAATATACATGTATCTTAGACATTATAAAAAGTTGGGGGCACCTGTTCAAATCTATGTACACCTAAACTAAATTTTAAAAAAAACTTGTTTAATAAGTAAATATTTTAAAAGCAATGGAATTAGAAATACGACACGATAGTATTATGATACCAAAGTAATTAAATGAAACATAGCCCACGCGATGGAGTGTTTGCTTACAAGTACGTGCCGTCAGTGGGGAATAAGTGTCCTAAGTCGTTTAAATAACAATAGGTTTTATTGGGGGTTTTCTGTAGCTTCAGCTCCTTCAAAATAACTTCATCTGGTCACGAATAATCTCGAAAACAGCCCGCATTTCCTCCCATACCAGCTTTGATTTGCAGGAATTCTTCTCTCAGACAGTGCATGTCCCTGCGTGACTTAGATTCATCGGGGCAATATACTACGTAGTAGGATTTTAAATATCCCGTTTCGCTTCCAAATTTAAAAAAGACAAAAAACAATGGCAGCTGAATTGTGTTGCGTAAACATGATGTGTTTCCTATTGTTCTTGTGTAGATTTAAATTCAATTAATGACTTAAGCTGATAAATGGTTATCGTGTCTCAGAACTAGGTTTAAGGGGGATGTTAAGACATGCACGATTTGTATATGTGGCCACTTTCCCTGATTGAAGCCATGTGAGAGTACATATTAAGCTTGATACCTCAAAACGCCAGGCGCACATCCACAAAAAAAATAAACGAGTTTTTTTTTCAAAATTCGATCAAAACAAAGCCTCCAACGTATATTAATGCATAATGAATGATAAAGTATCTTTCGATAATGCCATATTATGTACATGTATTCGAAAATGATATTCATACAAAGATCATCTTTCAATGTTAGAGTGTTGCTATTTGGCCGTCACAATGTGATATCAACTGAACGTCGATTTTCATGTTCTTGGTCTTTAAAACCTAGTTCTGGAAAAGTTTATCTGTTCCCATATAATGACGATTTACCAAAAACTGTATCTGGTGAACTGATCGAATTTCTTACTTTTATAAGGTTTTTAACCCATTTCCATACCAGACAACAACAAATTTGCATATGTGTAGTTTCAATTTAAACAAAAAATAAATGTCTCTCGGTTGCTCTTGATGCAATAAATTTCCCCCAGTTCACATAGAACTTACCTCAATCTACCTTGTTTACCGTAAACGTGAAAGGTAGCTATGGTTTATGTAGATTTCACATCAGTATTTTGAATAGTTTCTGTTTGTGTACCTAAGTTAGATCATATTTGCGTGTTTTAAGCAAAGGCCATTATCCAACCGTACGCGTCGTCGATTACTACGGCCAAAACTCAGCCATAATTTCTG
The DNA here is from genome assembly GCF_963853765.1 of Magallana gigas. Classification (NCBI taxonomy): domain Eukaryota; kingdom Metazoa; phylum Mollusca; class Bivalvia; order Ostreida; family Ostreidae; genus Magallana; species Magallana gigas. Next base: position 33,600,220 of record NC_088860.1, read on the forward strand.
GGCCATCTACACACTAGTGAACATGTTTCAACTTCGAGGACGTTATTTCGCAATAAAGAAGTGCATCTTGAGTTTATCCAGCGCAATTTTAACATGATACATGAACTTGCCATTTTATCGCATGGAAACCTTTCAGTTATAAAATGTACTTAAAAATGAAAACAAGTGAAAATTAAGTCTTCATTTACTCTATATTTGTCTATTGCTAAGTTTATATTCAATTGCAAATTACATGTATAGTGTACTCTTTAGATGTATTTTTCCAGGCAGATCCCCCAAACTGCCCAAAAGTGCTATCCTGAATCAATGTACAATGCGTAGATATTTATGCGTTGTTCGTCGCTTTAGGTGCATTGCGTATATAATTTTCAAAAGAATATGAATGAAAGAGCTAAGAGATCTAGATCAATTTCATTTTGACAAGTATATTATGCCAAGTTACATATTAAATCCTGTTCCATTGTAGTAGTTCGAGAAGTCGTATAAAGAACACGTATGAATATATTCACTTACGACATCCATTAAAGGATACGTTTTGTCGTGCTGCCGTGTTCACCAGGTAGATTATGCACCCTTTTTATCTCTTACGTGGCAAATAGTGATTTGAGTGAAAAAATCCGTTACTCTGATGACGAGTGTATGGTTGTACACACCCTGGTGTTTTCTTAACTTTCCTGGTTTTTTTCTGATTCAAATAAATGGGAGAGGGAAGCATTTTTATGTAACAAAGTGCAATTTAGGCTTACCATGGCCACGTCAAAGGTCCTTGTGCGGAATTAGAATGGGTAAGCATCTCCCTCCCCCGTTGATGTAATGAATTTTGGCCTCCCCCCTTCCAACCGGTCAATCAATTTCTCCTTTGGACCCCTTCCCACACACCACACCGTCATCGCCCCTGGATCATTCTAGATCCGCGCGGGGAGTCGATGTGTTGCCAGGACTATGTACTTTCATAAAGTCATTTGATCATGGTTTTTAATGGTACTTATATACAGAGACACTGTCATGCATGCATTTTGTACTATTTATAGAACTAACAAAAAATAAGTACAGGTACACAAAACTTAACTAAAGTTGATTCCAAAAATACGTACCAGGATCGTGGTAACTTTGTAAACAGTCTGTCCCTGCGGGGGTAAAAAAAAAGGACATTATGAATAACATATATGCATAAATATTGCATGCAATGTTACCGAAATTCTATTTTGATTATGTATTTGGGTCGAAAATGCATGTATACTAGCTAGCTAAGACTTACTGATGACAATGAAACTTGGAGAAGAAGAAAGAAGACCGAGGGCACAGCGTATATCCCCATACTTCTCTCCTTGTGTACACGCACTAGTTATGACGAAGATCTGTATAGTCAGTGCACAAGGCTAGAGTCGTAAACAGCGCTTTAAATGTACGACAGACAGTTTCAACATTAATTCTCCCCAAAAAAATCGATAAACGGGGTGCATGCATTGTCATGCAGGTATTACGATAAGGTCAATAGCATTTTTATTTAAAAGCGGCATAGGGTTGTAAATTGCTTAGGGAGTTTTAAGTAGTTTCGGATACGTCTATGGAAAATTTGAAGTAGTTAGTGATATTTTTATACATGAACTATCTCTATAAATTTTTATTTGGTTGGCGATGACAAAGGGGCAATTATTTTCAAACTGTTTTGTGCCATGAACAAATTCGTATATGAATAACAAACAAATACGCTTTCCGTTGTGGTTTATGCGGGTAGAAAGGTAGCAAGCATTGCATATATTTTTTGCAAGGATTGTTACCTTCATAGCCCGTAAGAACAAACACAGAAACCATTTTAATATTCAAATCTTTCCTTGGATCATTCTTCAGTTATCATATAAAGATTCTAAATCCTATTCTTGTTGATCTTTGCGTTACATTGAAGGAACAGCCAACTATTCCATTCATGGAAAAATTAATTTGAAAGTCTGACGTCAGTGCATGTTGTACGAGCTTTCGTTGAAGATTCGATCGTTCGTGAATTATTAGGGCATAAGCAATATCAAAAGTGTAGAATAAAACAATATTTATCAAGTAGTATCATACATACATTTTTGAATACTATGAACACTACTACATAACATTTATTCATTCGACGACAATAAACTGGGTAGATTGTCGATAGCTTTAACAACACAACATTTGGTGTAAATAATGATTTGATAAATTGCTTCAAAATGTTCTTATTAAGTTTGTATATAATGTTGTAATGTAGATTGGTCTTGTTACTTGAATGGAATAAACTCAAGTGCAATTTTTACCCTTATAATACTTCTCCATATTTGGTCAGGTTGTAAAATTATTCGTTTTGACAAGTTCTAACCACACCTTATTAGTAAGACAAGCTTTATTTTCCCAATGGTTGCATAAACTTTAAGGCATTTGACAATACCGGAAATCATCAAATGGAGGTTATAAAGGAAGACTGCAATTTTACAATCATACTGTCCAACCGCCTTATGACAAACCATGGCACCGCCTTGAAAATTGATATAGATTATAGCGTCATACAATACTTTGACCTTTGCAAAAAAGTTTCATTTTGACAAATCTCTTGCTGCGGGATGAAGCACCTCGAAACAACTAAAAACCAATGAACTAATTTGTTGCGCAAAAAAATGCAATAAAAATTTAAGAGAACAGAATTATCATGGCCATTTTAAACCTATATCGATCATCTTATATACAAAGAGCTATGTACATGTATATATACCAGTATATAAGAAAATGTTCAAAATTTAAAGCTAAAATAGTTGAAAATTTTCTTGCCTAAATTATAGTTTGTAGCTTAAAAAACATTTTAATAATTTAAAGCATACATGTATCTGACGGCAAATTTGTTTACCATCCAGCTTCCTTAACCAATTATCTATTGTTTCCCTCCAAAAAATTACTACAATTTTGTCTTTATGTGCCTAAAATTATTTGTATTTGTCTTCGTTGATCTCAAACAAGAAACAATAGCAATTAGCAAGCCATGTATTTAACATTTGATATATCAATGTTGCAGTTATAAAAATCATATTCGAAAGCCAAGTATTCGAATCGATTCGTCTCACTTTCATCTTAGAAATGAGAATGAAGACGTGCGAGCGATCCTTCGATACTCTCAGTCCTTTGATTCTGTAATACGATAAGTGGGGGAAGTGGTTACCTTGCATTACCGACTCACAAGGATATGGACAAAAGCCTCGGAAATAATCCCATTACATTTCAAACCACAGATGTCGACCTTCAGTCGTCTTGGACATGACATCTAACAAATTTATTTTATGGCTTTTGAATATGAATGTTACACTCTAATTGTGTATTTTCAATGTTCTTGTGTAAACACATTTTTCAAACTTGTGTACGTTTATGTCCTTTTATAAATAAAAATACCCCATGTGTGTGCACGTGTATCTCTATTAAATTGTAAATATAAATGTCATACGAACTGTGTATTTAGAGATGAATAATGAATACTGAATTGCAAATACCCCTTTCAACATGCTTCACAAAGAATTTTAATACAATGAATTAAATTCATCCAAAATGAAGAATCATCTTGTACAGTTACTTTTATGGACGAAATTAAAATATACTTAAACTTCAAATGAACATTTGTTTATTATAAAAATCAAAATCTATTACAACTTTGGTATCATTTTTGGTATTTTTATATTTGAGACAAATAGAAATACTCTCTCTCTCTCTCTCTCTCTCTCTCTCTCTCTCTCTCTCTCTCTCTCTCTCTCTCTCTCTCTCTCTCTCTCTCTCTCACATAATTTATATAGAAATATTATTGCACATTTACTGTAAAAAAGCACATTTAAAAAAAAAAAAATTCAATCTCACTGTAATTTCAGATTTTCAAATGTTATTAATATTACGTCTTCCTTTCTCTCGAACATTGAATTGTACAATTGTTTTTCTGGCTGATAGTTAAACTTTTACAAAAACAAAATTGTTTCAATAAGATTAAATTCATGTACGATTTGTTTGGCTGATGCCGCTGTGTTAATGTCCAAATTAGCACATCCATACGGCATCCACACAAACATCCTTTAATAATTCATTTGTTTGCGTCCAAAATTTATCTACCTATAATTAATATTACAACGACCTCCGACGCTACGTGTCTTATTCAGAGAGAGAGAGAGAGAGAGAGAGAGAGAGAGAGAGAGAGAGAGAGAGAGACAGACAGACAGACAGACAGACAGACAGACAGACAGAATTTAATTTTGCCTGTAAAATTAACGCAATATGAATGAATTCTAATATGTAATAATAAGTTATACATACTTTGAATTTTAGTATGTAATTTCAAGTTAAACACAAAATATCTGTAATGGAATTTATAGCATAGAAAAGAACCCTAGGACCTTTTGGAAAATGTTACATGAATTAGACAATATTCAGAATATGCTAGAAACTTCCTCACCCGATCTTCCTTGTGAAACATTTCACCAATATTTTCAAACACTGAATACAGCAAAAAATAGAAAGATATTCAAAAATTTATTTCTGGACAATTCTATGACACTTCTAATTAGAGAGGTATTTTTGTAACTTCAAATTTGGGGAAGCTTTTTAATAGAGTAACTAATTCCAGATTACTTGATTTAATTGAGGAATCGTCACTAATCAGTGAAAATCAAATTGATTTTAAGGAAAAGGGCAGAACATCTGGTCACCTTTTTACTATTAAAACTCTATCTGAACATAGATCTGAAACAAATATAAACTGAGGTTTATACAGCTATTCTTGATCTTTGTAAAGCATTTGACACCATATGGAGAATAGGACTTTTCTACAAACCTCTACAATCTAACATACCTACCAACATGTTTAATATAATATTTTCCATGTATTAAAAATACAAAACTAAGATAAAGTTTGCAAATGGTCTTAGTAAATCTTTTCCATCTGAGTGTGGGATTAAACAAGGAGATATCTTAAGTCCCTGTCTTTTTAACATTTTCATTGATGGCATTGTTGATGAATTGAAGACAGGTAATTGCAATCCTGTTCACATTGGTGATATCTCTGTAAACTCTTCATTATATGCTGATGATATTGTATTCCTATCTGAAAGTAAATGTAGGCTACAGAACTGGTTAAATTCTTGAAACATATTGTTCCAAATGGAAATTACATGTCAATGTTGAAAAATTAAAAGTTCTTCTAATTGATTCAAATGGTAAATCATGTAATAATGATTTTCCCTTTAATGGAAATTTACTTCAAACTGTGTCAAAATATTGTTATCTTGGTTTAACTTTAAAATGTAGTGGAAGTTTTAACTTAGCTAAAACAGGTTTCATGGAAAAGGCCAGAAGAGCTTACAAGATCAAGAAGACAATTGGACTAGATAACCCGTGTAAACTTTTTAAAAATTATTTGACTCTATAGTAACAACAGTCCTTTTCTGTTGTAGTGAAATATGGGATTTATTTACTTATATTGATGAAAATTCTATTATAAATTCTATTATAGAAAAATTTCACATGAAACTCATTAAGGAAATTTTAGGTGTACACAGTAGAAGTACTAAATGCTCCTTGCAGGGCAGAACTAGGTAGACTACCTTTCTGGACAAGAATACATTAATCTTTTCAAGAATTAAGTTTAGGAACCATATTGTTACCTCTGAAAATACTCTGGTGTTCAAAATCTATAGAGCAATAGTTCATAAAAAATCATGGACAAAAAACATTTTTTCAAGTAATAACAATTTAGGGTTTTCATTTTTTATATCGACAAGGGCAGTTCATTAAAATCCTTGCTATCAAGTTTAAAACATAAAGAATAACAGACCAGTGTTTACAGTAAGAACACTCAAAATTTTTTTTAACTCATTAAAGCTGAACTAATTTTATCAAGTTGGTTTTGATAATTTTGAACGGTGTTCTTATGTTGATGTAAATAAAAGGAATTTAGATAGATCAGTTTTTAGTGGTCTAAATTAAGTTTACATAATCTTGCTATAGAAAATGATACTTATCCAATTTAATGCATGAAAGACTTTGTAATTATTTTAAAACTGGAGCAATTGAAAACTAATTTCCTTACAGAGACAGTGCACTAGCTTAAAGGGATATGTTCATTTTATTTCAGGGACGATTTTGGTCAAATTCTATTTTTCTGTTTTTACTATCAATGATGCTTTAGGAATGCATTTTTAGTGATCACGTGAAATTTGACAGTCAGTCGTAGAGTTAAAAGCAAGATACAGAGCGTACAAATCTTTGTCGTGTAAACAAGGCTTGTACCATGTTTTTGTTTTCATAGGTTAAATATACCAGAAAAATCTTCTTCAAGCTGATTTGACTATTTTCTTATTTTCATTTTAAGCACAAATAAATAATTCTTAACGTATAACACATCCAATTTAGGTCTAAACTGGAATTTTCACTTCAATATTCAAATTGTAAACAAAAGAGTTGTTTACATTGCAAAGAATTGTAAGCTCAGTGACTCGCTTTTAAGGTATCCTAACAATAATAGCCCAAGATTCAATGAATCTGGATGCGTAACATATTTGTATGGGTTTAATACTCAGTAACTTGAACATAATTTTTATATTTCAGCATCAGTATGTAGGAGTGGAATGTGTCCTAATAGATGACCCTTTCCTGATCTTGAAGAGTTGCCCCCCTATGATTTTAATCTATAAAAATCAATTTTTAAAAATATATATGGTATAAAATATATTTTCAGTACCTTCTGCGCCCCTAAGGATTAAACTCATCTTTTCACCAAAGCATTTATTGATATTCTTAGTATTTACTTTTTTATTTTAAAATATGTGCTTGTCCCCATTGACCTTAATGCAATCTTCATTAATTAATTACTGCTTAGTCAAGAATATTTTTGAAAATTTCTCCAGGTTAAACTTTTTCTACTCTTAAAAGTTTTAAATTAATATCAGAGTATTAAATACATGATGGATATTAGGGTTGGAAAAATTAGGTCCTAATATGGGTTAGATACCTTAACTCAATGAATGACAACCAGGCTGAAGCTAAATTATAAATGTGTTTGTGTCTAATGAAATCAATTGAATATTGGTATTTATCTATGCGAATCCTTAAAAGTTGATCCGGAGTCTGTTTACTTTTCTCCGAAAATAACATGCATAGAAAATCATTAAAATCCTCGTATTATTACAAAACGATCAGATATCTTACATTGTGATTTTTATTCTCATTAAAGTATTAGCCTCAATCGCAAACCATATAATGTAATGATATTTGGAATCAAGCGCGGTATTCAATTTGTTTGCACCGCTTGGTGTGTCATAGGACCGACTACATCCAAAAATAAGCATTCAATGTTTATGCATATATATGCCTTTGCCAATTATTGTAATAGTGTTTGTGCCAATAAAAATATTTGCATTTGTATTTGTATGTAATATCTAAAATTCAATTGAACAATCGTACATGTATTTGAAAACAATGATACATTTAAGTCTTATGTGCCAACTATTTATCAATATGAAACAAATGGTAAAAGTTGTGAAATAATAATTTTTTCTATGCCGTTTATTAAATTAGAGTTACCACCCTTTTCCTGCAACTTTAAATTGCTCACAAAATCAAACCTACATTTAAAAAAAAATAAGACCATGTATGCTGAAGAAAGGAATTATCATATATATATATATATATATATATATATATATATATATATATATATATATATATATATATATATATATATATATATATATATACACACACACACAAAAACCAACACGAGTCTCTCTGCTTGGAAAAAAAAATGATATTTTTGTTTACTTAATGATATTGTCTTTCATCATTCCGTATAAAGAATTTAATCTATACTAATCAATTCCCCGATTTATATACGAAGCATTCCTTCTAATATGAATGACACAATTCGTCGCTAATGTCGTCTAGACACGTATCCTGTTTATTCACTAACAGACCTACGTGTAGATTGGGACATCCTCCAAAACGCAATTATGAACAATAATTCAGGGTGAAGTGATTATTGAACACGTCAACGTACAATAGGCATAACATAGCAGGCAAGTAGCATCATTTTTGAAAGGGGGGGGGGGGGGCGACTCATCCAAAAAATTCTTGAAAAAAAAGGAGGGGTTGTGTATACATAACTTTCAATTTCACTGTTTATATCCTTATCTTTCATTTTTTACCATGTTTATAGCATTTTTTTTTAACCACGTTTATAGATGAATTCGTTATAAGAGCGTTTGCTGTAACCGTGTGTGTTGTATGTATTTGGTTTATTCGGACGAGGAGTAACGATTATCCATGTTGATAGGATTAATGAATGATTTGCAATGTGAACTGATTTTTTAACATCATGCCGTAATTTAGGACCATTGATACACCCTTATGAATATTCCTCTAAAGAGTTCCTATTAATAAAAAGTCCAAAAAACACCACCCGAATTTTATTTCAACAGGTCTGAAACAAAATCGATTTTGACGGGTCTACCAGTCCAATATAAAAAATGTTGGACCACCATTTCAGAGCTGACTAATACTTATCTGATTTCGTCTGAAAGGAAATACCCAAGGAGCCAATCTAATTAGAATTAGACTTAATTGGTCTAGCTATAAAAAAAATCTTTTTGTAAAATAGAAACTTCTTGGATTACCGATTCGTTTTTCTCGATGCTCTGTCAATTGTTTTTATGTACAACTGCACATGTATATACATGAAATGTAATGCCCAGGAGCACCTCTAATATGCATGCAGGTCAAACGTTTGATTTGTTTACATTACATTACTAGTACTTGAAAGCAAAACTTTGAGCTGTAAATGATTATAGAATTTTACCAAGTTAAAATCTTAATGCTCAATTTCTTACATATTAATATTGCTGGTAATGTAAGTTTTGTTGTTAAAAAAACCACAATGCTGAAATTTTTTTTTAATCTACTTCAACGATTGCACAGAAAATAAAAAAAAAAGCTGTGGAAAATTATACATGTAAGCACAAGTACATGTAAGAATTTATAACACATTATTGTTAATATGAACGATTTTAGTCCCCGAAATCCTAACAACTGCAGGGAGGCCTTAGTGACTGAAATTTACTAAGTAGTGTAATTCGGTAAGTAAAGAAGATCCAAAAAGACATACCCGGAATACATTGCACAAGACAACTAAAAAAAACTGTAGAGAAATTAGCTTAGTTTTGTCAGAAAACTAGGTTGCACGTGATTGTGTAAGAATGGATACACTTGAACATGCATATTGGAAGCCCTATTCCACAAAAGGTGAGAGGGGGGAAATATATAATTCCGAAATCAAATTAATAATAACTGAAAAAAAAATCCCCAGAAATATTAAATAATTTTTTTTTGAGCGTTTATTTAAGCAAATCACACGAAACTGATTTGACAAATAATGAAAATACAAAGATGAAATAGAACAGTGCAAATTTCTGACACTTAAGGTAACAAGTGCAGTTTTGAGATGCAAAGCACAGGTTTTCTGGTTGAATTGAAAAGCTGACACTGTTATAAATTTTCTACGTGAGATAAAGAGTCTTAAGAGGGGGATGCAATATAGACCTAGAAAAATCTCATTGAAGACAACCGACAACACAACATTTCAATTATATTTCTTTATAGTCAAAATATCTCATGTAAAATTCATCTAATAATAAAATAAATTGCTTTAACTCCACACTTTGGCGGTTGTTTTTACACTTTTGAATTCCTTGTTTGAATGCAAAGTTTGACACTACTCCATTGATAAATGGTTTGTTTAGGATTTTATTAAAACACAATTTTCCTCAAACATCTGCACGGTACCTTGCCTCTTCTAATATTTGTTATTAAGGGGGTCACCGTCTCCCTTCCCCATATGTGTACTTTGCATTTGGTCGATGTCAGAAGAGAAAAACCTCCGTTTGGGGTGGCAATTTTTGAATGGCGAAAGAACTTCTGTACAATTTAAGAAACAACATCTAAAATACTAATTATTAGACCTATACATTTACCTCGACGTTGGTCAATTATATTTACAATAAAATCAATCAATCTGTTTTTCAATATTGTCTAAAATTTTTAACACTCGAGTTCGATGATCTATGCAATATCCAAAATTAAAAACTTTTGTCTGTTCAATTTCATAACCCATCGATAAGCAGCCCAAAACACCCACTTGGATGCATTTTACAGTCAATATTCATAATTCTAAGACCCAATATAAAAACAAACTTGACGGATTATTATATTTTTTTCCTTCAATTTCATACTTGATTTTCTTATTCCCAAGAGATTTGGTTGTGTTTTAGCTATATATTAAGGGGTGTTCTCCCAAAGGTCAACTTTCCACGGCGCCACAGTCATTTATATTGATTTGTCAACAGCAGAGAACCTCTTCAGACGGGCCGGCAGATTCCGAATTGACGTCCTCCTTCAAATCTTATCGGAATGGAGCCACTCAGTCAAAAACTGAAAGACCACTGTCACTGGCTCTCGCCGCTTGATTATCAGTCCACAATGTGGGGGAATCTATGATTTTGTAATGAGAGAAAAATGGATTTTTTATAATTAATAATTAAATTAACTTATTGCTACTATCAAATTACTAATCCACAGTGATGGGAAAACTGTGACTTTGCAATGAGAGAATTTTTTTTTTTTAATAATTAAGGGGGTTGGATATTCGAGGTCATTCATATACTTTGTTAATCTCATTGAGATGAAGAGCTCTGTATGAACTACATGTATGCGAAACTAAAATTACAAAGCTGATATAATTGGGTTTTTTCTTCACTTAATCATATAGTTTTTGGCTAAAATTATTATATGATTTTTTTTCTCCAAATTTCAAGGTAGATTTAATGGGTAGATTATCGACAATCCATCCTTGTTAATATTTGTATATTTGTACTAATTTAAAGATATAAATCTGATTACTTATCCACATTGTGCATGAGAAAATTTTAATCTGTAGTGAGAAAAAGATATTTTTTTAAAAATAATTTTTATTTGCACTTGCATGTAAAAAAAAGTTGCATAAATTTCTTACATTGTTTTGTGCTCTTTTTAAAATTATTTATATTGATGGAAGCAGTATACGTACGGTACATTTTATATACCGTATATCTGGGTATTTTCCGCGGTGATCTAATTTTTGCTTTTTTTGGAATCACTTTTAAATCGCAACATATTCAATACGCAGAAATTATATCTAGTAATGTTTGGCAAAAGAAACTTTTAAATCGCAAAAACTGACTGACGCAAATAAAAATAGGTACACATTTCCTCCTGTTTTGCAAATTTTGTGACACGCGAAAAAAAAGGATATACGGTATGCTTTAAAACTTATAATTGTCATGATAGATAAGAACACCCCAAAATTATTTAACATCAACCCCCTCCAAAAAGAACCACTATCGTTATTCTAAATCAATATAAACCTTTCCTGTATCAAGACCTTAGATTTACAGCTGTTAAAGAATGAATGTACGTATCTCAATATAAATCGGAATTGACGAAACATTAAAATGAAACAATTTTGAAAAGACATTTTCAAGAATTTTTCTTTAAACATTCATCTTGTTTTGGTAGACAAACATACCGTTGTATAAATAGCTAAAACTTGAATAGTTTTGCACACAAATATTTTCAAATTCCATTAAGGCATAAAGTTTATAGTTGAATAATAAAACATACACAGAAAAAATATAAAGGGTTCCCTGAATTTGGAGTATTTGTCGGTATTTAGTCCAAATATTTAAAAGATGATGTTTGGGAAACAGTCATCCTAAATCTAAACAAGAAAATAAATGTTTAGTCATTGGTTAGTTAGCTGTTTGGACAAATTAAAGCCATGGCACGCGAATTTACCTCTTGGAGTTTCGATAATGATAAAACACGTTGATAAAGATTTGAATTGAAAAATCGAATGAATTCCTTAAAAAATGTTTATTGTTATTCTACGAAAACATCCTCGGAAATCCTTAAATTTAAAACTTAATTTCGTCAGAAAAAGTCATCTTTTCAAGACAAAAGAAAAAAGCATTTGACAAAAAATGATAAAAGTTAGAAAATTGTCTTTTGTTCAATTAAAATGTAAATAAATAAAATACTAAAAATAAATGATAAAAGTTACAATAATAATTATATCATATTTTCAAAACTTCAATTACCTGTTGTCTACGCTTTGCTACCATTATCAGTTTCGAGCCGTTGGTCAAAAAATTATTCTTTGCAAGTCGACAACAAGCAGAAAAAAATTGAGACAGACAAAGGTCGCTGCATCAAAACGTCTATAAATTTTTTTATGACAAATGCAAGAATGTAAAATAATGCAATCTAAAGGCAACCCATTTGGCCGTTATGATATTTCAAGTTTTCAATTTACCCTTACCACTCGGGAAGTCAATGGATGACGTAACAGTTTCTTCGCTCTCTGATTGGTGACTTTTTTCACCTTTACTCGACTATCGAGTATTTGGTCAGATCTATATGAATACTTTTACCTTTATAGGTTTTCCGTGTTTAAAAATAAGATTATTGGACAAATAAACACACACTTTTAAGGGGATTAAGATAAAAGCTATTTGCCGATTGTGTCGGTACGAAGCTGAAAAGCTAGTTAATTTTCGTATTTTCATGATGTAAGGTTCGCGATATTTTAGGGTTATTGTAGCAAAGCCTAGACAAGGATAAAAATGGAGAAAACTCCGGCCTCAGCAAAACCCGGAAATTCCTCATCTTCCAAAATTGATCCAAGGTAGGAATATTTGAAATTTTATTTGAAATTTTATTTGAAAAAAGGTACATCATAGAAATTTGGAACAAGGTTTTGTTTGCATATACTTTGTGCTGTTTATGTTAACTTTAGCTCATTCTTGTGGCAAGATAAAACGGTAAAAGCAAAATAATGAAAAAGCTAGAGCTTTAATTGCTATTATCGAAAATTCCATCATTTTTATTAAGCAATCTAATATTATTTCTACTTACATATTTTAAAATATTTATGCAAGCAAAACATACTACTACATTTTATAATAATTATCCTTCACTAAACCTAATGTAATTGCAAATTTCTATGATCGTATCATGATATTCAATATCTTAAATATATGTATAAATACAGACTAAATACACATAACAATTTAAAAGAGGAAAAAAATATACTTGTTACATGTACAAAAAACCATTTCTATAAAAACGATAAAACAGAAACAGAAAATATTGCGATTTATTTTTGTTTTCAAAGAACCAGTGTATTTTCAATTAACATATCCCGTTCCTCGGGTAATTTTCTTTCAATCTTATTGTATTTGTAAATGATTGTATTTAAGAATTTTATTCTTGTTAAGTCCAAAAGTATCTTAAAATGATGGCATAAAATAATATAGATAATTCTGACCTCGATAAATTGATATTTTATTTCAATTTTCATAGAAGCATAGGAAAAATAATAAATTATGAAATGGTACGTTGTTACCTTCAAACTTTTATTTGTTTCTTACTCATTTGTTCCAAAATCTCTTTGGTATTTAGATTATATGATGCAATAATGTGAGAATTATTGCAAAAATGTCCAACAGTTACAATTCAAAAATCTTTGCAATTAAACAAAATACATAATCAGAGATTAGATTGTTCCGTATCTTTTTAGAATAAAAAAGAATTGGACCAGACTCTAGTACAAGCTTGTGTCACTAATGTTAACTAGTATTTTTTTTTGCTTACTTTTATCGTAAACGTTTTATTTTAATTATTAATTTAACACAATCAGTTAAAACGTCGCAATCCAATGTTCTTCTTTGATTTTACATAATTATTTTTTTTGTTAGTTTTTGATACTGTTTCACTTTCTTTTAACGGGAGTTGTTGGGGGAAAGGAGGCACAAAAAGCTGGTGACCTTACCTAGTATTCGTTAACGTTTCCGCTGTACGTTAAAGCTATCGGGGTATATTTCTAGCAGTTTATCCCCCCCCCCCCCAAAAAAAAAAACAAAACAAAAAAACAAAATAAAACTCCGCAAACATATTGTTTTAAGTAATATACTTATATCTGGTAAGTCTGTGACTAGGGTACAATTGGTGTATATATTTCCTTTGTTTTTAATCATTCCTGTATTGAAATTATTTAGATTTATTATGTAAATGCCGTAATATTTTTTTTCTCTCCCTCATTTTGTATTGCTAACTCAAAAAACTGTAAGAATCTTTTAACACAGTCAAAACAAACGGCCAAACATGGACATAGTGCATCTAAGACTACAAAGGATATAAACGCAAAATATACTTAAACTTTGTAAAACAAAGGTTTGTGTTTGGGATAAGAGAACACTCGACTCTTCGAGGCCATAAGAAGATTAACACCTTCACACCACGCGATACATGTAATACTTGTCGTTTACTTGTACGTCACCCCTTGTCCTCTATCCATATCGCAGATTTCCTTTACCCAAAAGTTTCTAGACTTTGATAATATACATAGAAAAATACCGTTTTTTTTAAATGGGATTTCTTTTCATTTTTTTTTACATAAAAAAATGTATTTCAATCTAAAAATGCTAGTTTTTTTCATTTTGTCCACCATTTCATTATTTTTCCAAAGATATATAAAATCATGTGTTAAGCCTAAACATTTATTTTTAAATATATATATCCAGTACGACGAAGAAAAAAGAAATCGACCACTAGGAATAAAAAATATAAACCTATTTTAGCATCAGAAAGGAAACTCATCAAACTTATATAGCTATTATCCTTCGCCTATGAAACAAAATTTGCAAAACATTGGACTTGGTTTTTCCCATCTTTGTTTTTAAACTGACAATTTCAACGTCGAATATTAGATCATCAGCTCCACATGAATGTTCTAAGGTCGGATTTTTAAAATAATATTATTTTGCACAGATACAATTTTTTTTTACCGAAGACATTTTCACAACATCGTAATCACAACACTGACTCAAGGTAAGCGTAATTAAATCCGTCTTATGGCCAACACTATGGCCCATAGAACATGAAGAGAAATCCCTTTCACTCTGCAGAGAAATCTGGCAGTGTTTCTTTGGAAATGCCTTCCATCACAGTTTAGGAATATTCCTAGGTAAAGAATCCCAAAATTAAACCAAACAACACCATATAAATCAGACTGTCTCACTAATTTCCATGATTCCTTGAAAAATAAAAGAGAATATTTTGTGACTTGCTTATATATACGGGTCGTGTGTTGATTCTGATGGCACGTTTTGCGAGGAAAGAGCTAGTTCGTGCCTTTAGTTTACACATAATACACATAGGAGCACACGAATTGGACGCCATTACTGAGCGTCTAACTCTTGAGGACACTTCAAACTCTCTCCAAAATTGTAAAGGGATGTTTGTTCTATAGATCTATTGTAATACGATACACCTAAATCTGGTTGTTTTTTAATGAATATCGACAAAGAAACTCTTTGTCTTTTGGTTGGCTGCTTGGACAATCTTGAACACGAGCTTCTTCGACTGTTTCATGGTTCCCAACACGATCCAGCTTTTCTTCAACTCAGCTCGTGTTCAACCCGAGAATCAACAATTCGGAATTTGACACTTGGAGAATCTTGCCGACGTTTGGCGTATTAAAGTACTTAACTGTTCTACGGTTAACGTATAATGTTCAACCAGTGGAGATTAAAAATATATACATTCGATTCAAACTGTACTACGGGTATTTTTACGTAATTACTACATTTCATCCACGTTTCTTCTTTAGTTAGAGGATGACCGTGCAAAATGGAGGCTGTGTCTGTAACTTAAGTATGTACATGTAACTTAAGTATATACATGTAACTTAAGTATGACATGTAACTTAAGTATATTCATGTAACTTAAGTATGTACATGTAACTTAAGTATATACATGGACTTGTATCATCCACTGATTGCGATTCCACTGCTTTGTATCAAATCGCAAACACCATTTTTGTTCTAATTTGAAATAGTTCGAATCTGTCTGAAATATAAAAGCGAGATTTAAAATAAGCGAGATTTAAAATCCGCGGGAAGTTTGCTTCTCGCGATTTTACGTGAATATTAATTCCCCGCGTTAAATTAGGAATCTAGAGTAAACATTCCACCAATTTTTGGATTTTGTGATTTCTTGACCACCATGTACATAAGTTCCATTTCATATTCATAATAATTCATAATCATGAAAAAAATCCTTCGGATTGTCCCATATATAAATTCAGCCAAGTTTTTGTTGCTGATGTAAGCGACATAGTGAAAAAGATATATATTTTTTTTTCATGTTTTACTCTTCGTGGAGCGTTGGAATGGAAATACTAATGTTATAATGCTAGAACAGTCTCCGAACGTTATGTTAAGTTCTGATTTTTAATTACGTTTATAAACTCGGCAAAAAATTCCTTTTAAACCAGATTTTACAAAGAAATAGTGAATGAAAAAGTATTTTTAAAAAGTTACAAAATCTGCTTTGCTATGAAACAAGATTTTAATACCAATATCTTATAAAAATTATTGCTTTTAGTATTCTGTTGTAACTTATGAAAAGAACACCATAAAATCAAATCATTTTTCAAATTAATTTTTGATTTCTTCGCCCATTTTCAAACATCTTCAATGTACAATGTATGTACATTGAGAAAGAACTTGATTCTTTGCTTGGTTAGTTCGAACATTCCAATTCACAGACAATGTCCACATACCAGACTCTGCAGGGTAATACATCACTGTATATATAATTAATAGGGGTTCCTTGTGAAGTGTTGTTTTAGTGACTAAACACATCTCTCATCCACCCGCTATTGATAACCGGTTGACGAGCTACTTTAGACCCTGACTCTTCAACGTCTCCAAGACGCTTGCCCCCAAGAGCCTTCAAGGAATACATAAACAAGCCTCCATCCGCGCAGTTTGTTAAAATGTTTTGACAATTTGTTTAACAAACATCGGTTTCATGTGTCAATTATTATAAAACTGATAAGATTTGTTCTCCGAGATAAAATGATGCAGGCTCAGGCCTGCTAATCAGGCTCTTAGAAGAAAAAAAAACATTTGTGACTCATTTTTACTAAAAATAACCCCCATGCCGTTACTGCTAAGTTATCTCTTAAAATATTCAGCTTTTCTTAAAATTATTTTTATTTCCTATAATTTTTACAAAACATTTGACAGTTTTTATGGTAACCTCTATAACTTTCTTTCTGTCAAGTTATTTTAAATAATTTAACCGACTTTTTTACAGTGCTCTTTGGAATTTTGTTGTGATATAAAAATTAATAATACTAGCGGAATCACTTTCAAATGATTGTTGTACATGCTGTACAGCAAAGTATTAACAGTTTATTGTTTTTTTTATTGAAGCTTTAAATCCAAGAGGTACAGGGATAAGCTACGGACAGAAATTAAAGCATTGGAGTGCCTTATTCCCGTGGACAGGTCGTCTCTTCACCGGAAGTTGGACAGTCAGACGGTCT
The DNA here is from genome assembly GCF_963853765.1 of Magallana gigas. Classification (NCBI taxonomy): domain Eukaryota; kingdom Metazoa; phylum Mollusca; class Bivalvia; order Ostreida; family Ostreidae; genus Magallana; species Magallana gigas. The sequence continues at coordinate 33,617,687 of NC_088860.1, forward strand.
TCCGACTTGTCATCTCCTTCCTCAGAATCAAGCTCCTCTTCAAAGGTGACTGAGCATGCGCAATATTGATTCAATAATTAATTGAATAATTTAATTGATAAAATGTTCAAATACAACTAGTTATTCACGTGAAAATAACACCACGTAAAACTTAACGTGAATTGACGTGAAAATTGTGCGAGTGTTCATGGCGTGAAATTTACGTGAATGTTTATGTAAGGTACAGTTGCTTATGTAGGTCTATACCTGTTTTAATAGATAACGAGTCACTCCGAGAAAATCGAACTAATTTTATTGATGATTGCGCACTGACGGCATATCAACATTAATTGCATCTGTCAACAAATATTACCATACAACCCAGGAATCCTTCTGTAAAAATAATTCTATTATTAATCAATATATTATGATTATACCATACTGATTATTCAATAGACGACATTTAATCGACTACGGCGGAAATGATGAATTTATTCAATTTTTGAATACACTTTTGAGAAAAAAATCGAAGTATGTCCTAATAATTCGCAATGGGGAGACATCTTTGTTTTCATTTCGCTATCAAATTCCATAAACCGCTAAATGATAAAATAAATACTGGCGAGGTAACCCACTCGAGTTGGATTTGTCGATACAGCGGGGAGATAGGGCCGCCTAATGCCGGCCTGATCGGTCATTGTGGCAGCTGACACACCCAGACAACTCTGGGATTACCTTCCATCTTCTCCTGTACTTACTCTCGTTTAGCGCTGAGTCACTGAAATTTTGGATAGCAGTGTGGTCTGGACATGCCATATCTCTATAAGTGCATATTTGTTAAAAGAATTTGCACTTAATTTCTTGTTCTGTACAAATGTGAAAATAATACAGACTTCTTTCGGGCATTCCTAAGATTAAATACATGATGGATTATCAAATTCAAAAATGAGAGAGAGAGAGAGAGAGAGAGAGAGAGAGAGAGAGAGAGAGAGAGAGAGAGAGAGAGATTTGCTGTTTAACGTCCTATCGATATTGTTTAAATTCATGCAGAGTTTTAATTGACCGGATTACTTGTATTAATTTGCTTGAAATATTCCAAAAACATGATATATGCATAGAATTTCAATACCTTTAAAAAAACTGTTATATGCAATTGCATCTAATTATTATTTTCAATGATTATTAAATTTTGCCAAAATCCATTTACATGTAGACTATATAAATTTTTGAAACTCTGGGAATAACACCCGTCAGACTTAGTTGGCCCGCTGTCCACTTCACGACCGGGTGGTCTGAACGAGTGCAAGAGGTGTCGGCTGTCTATCTATGACCATACAGAGTCAGGTTGATTACATTTTCGATTCCACTTTAGCTCTGTGACTGAGACATTTATCTATGACGCTATCACATGATGACAGCATCATGGCGCTTCTACAAACTCTTGCGGTCCGAAGCTGAGAGACTGACCCAGGCGCCAAGAATTCGTTACCCCCCAACTCCAACCCGCGCCGAACGACAGGGGGAAAAGTGCGGGATATTTTAATGTTGAAATGTTTGTCCAACACTCCAAGCAGTTTGTCCAAAATCTAAGCACAGTTCCTAATCTCTTTTATCAAATACGGCGCTTTGTTTTTCATAAATTAAATAGCAGGGGTTTCGGCGGAATTTATCGATTGGTTTATGTCTGATTCAGGTGATATTTGCGCTGCATTTGTGATATTTTTTTCGAGTCGTTTTTAAAACTATATTTCTGCTTCAAACCTCCTGTTTTCTTTGAACTGGGCAGGAATATTTACTAGAACTTAAGAAGTAAATCTTCCGTTTACACCTAACGTGTTTCGATGAATCGCAGTAAATCTGTGTCAAAATAAATGGAGAGGTTTCCAACAAACAAAGGGATATTTTTCATACAAGTTTCTTTGTTTTCTGACTTGACAAAATGAAAATGTTCAATCTGACATTCTTCAGCTCCGTAATTTTTAAAAAGAATAAATGAAATCGACGCAGCATTTATGTAACTATCTCAATTTTTAATAAAACATGTACACTTTGGTGGGTGGAAAACAAACAAACTACAAGTAATGAACGTGAACATATTATTGCATGTACTGTATTTGTATGTATTTTTTCATACTATGCATTTAGCCAACGTACAAAAGATATTATATGTAATGCTGGAATGCATTTATTACAATATATTATGATAAAAATTATTAGATACAGGTACATTAATATCTATAAATATTTATTTAATGCTTACTTTGATTTTTAAAATAATTTCATTATCCTTTTTTTAAATGAGTATGGGAATCTTTTTTTTTTATATAGCCTACATTAAAATTTATATCGATAAAATAACTAATTTCTTTATCGTCTTTTATTAGCATATGAAAAATCCAATACTATATTACAAACTGGAGAACCCAATGATGAAGCGTCACATCCAAGTGCAGAACAATTCTTTTGCGGAAGAAACATATTTCAGGTAAGGTGTTGGCTTTTGTGGCTTTGTCAGTAAGGAGAATTAAAAAAAAATACATTCAGACTGAAATAATTAAATGCTTAAGTATGCTATAGAAGAATGTCATTTTTACATTTTATGAGCATAAAGTAAATGAGCGGATTTTATTATCACAGTTTCATCAAGTTTTCCACTTCTTTTTCCAACTGCCTGACCACGCGATGGTTCATGAAAAGCAAGTTTCCATTTGGCAGAAAGCGACTAAGAATTAGAGCAATTTTGTCACTTTTGAGTCTAGCCTCCGAAGGCTGATTTATAACTCGAACATGTTCCTGTATAAATCGAATTAGAATTTTCAGTACATTTTCTGCTAGGAGTCTATTTTCCGATTTTTCACAAACCAGAGTAAATCCTGAGTTACCCGCCCCTAACCAAAGAGCTATTCTTTCCACTGTGAAAGGATTGCCTTCTGGAAGTCTAATGCAACCAAACTCAAAGTCTGGAAGCGTGTCGTCATTTCCCATGCGTTGAATATCATCTTCCACGGCTCGTGACTGGACTGCCCTCCGAAATTGGTACTCGGAGTGAACCTAGAAAAGCCCAAAAAAAAAATGCAACCCAGATACGATTAATTATTTATTCTAATTAATGTTATAAAAGAAGCTGTTTGTCGGTGGAATCAGATATACTGAAAAATTTCAAATACTTAAAGCGCAAACCAATAAAGGAACTTATTGAAAGAAATGAAATATCTATACAAACCAAAATCATGTGGAAAAGGTGGGAGGGGCAGTGTCGTTTTTCAGTACTTACTTCATTGGCTATTAATTGAATGTGATTTCTTCTACGGTTTTTGTGTTCAGCATCATTTACTTCATCTGAATACGTCGCATCCTGTCCGTAAACATTGTGATAAAGGACTCGGCACGGTCCGGGAAGGAGAGTGTGGATAACAAACGCGTACACCATTGTTTGTTTACATCGGAAATACTATTGTGAAATGTAAAAATAAAAGTTATTGGGAGGAATAACAGGTTCCGATTTTTTTTTTCTCGTAGATACTTGATGGGTTTGTGTTAGCTGCAACTACAGATGGGACTGTGTTATATGCATCGGATAATGTTTTACAATATCTAGGATTTAACCAGGTAATTCATTACGTTGTTTGTATTTATAACGTTGCTATAGTACTTGAGTATGCAGCTTACCATAACCGATATGTAAACTAAACATTTAAACATTAATTGCAATATCTATGTTATCAAAATAAAAAGGAAAGATATTGCCAAAAGTTAGTAATTTTATATATATATATATATATATTTTTACAAATGTTTGTTGATATTTTTTTAAACCATTCAATACATGTACAAGTATGTGCAGCAAGTTCCGCTAATTAGAATTCAAATGGATAAAAGGTATTATCTTTATATTGTAGGTGGATTTGATGCATCGCTGCCTGTACGGCATTGTGCACCCTGATGACCACGACAACATGAAGAGTGTACTGGAGCGGCACGGCACGGCATCCGTACAGCAGGTCTGCTAATGTTTGGCTTTAATTTCTATCGTTGACTTTAATACCGATTTATAATTTTTCTACGAAATAATAATGTAATTCATCCTGAAAACATACACTTGTAATGATATATTCATACAAATATTGAAGTGAATGTTGTTTTTCCATACAAATTTTAAAGTGAATATAAGAGGTGTTTTTCATACACATTTTGAAGTGAATGTTGTCTTCCATATTTATATACACATTACGAAGTAAATGTTGTTTTCCACACAAGATTTAAAATGAATATAATAGTTTTCTCAATCCATGTATTAGATGACCAACGATCTTCTTTCCGAGAGCGAGAAGGTGTCGTTTGTCTGTCGAATGAAGTGTTTCAACGGAACGTCAGCTGGATACCTGGTAAGTTGTTTTAAAAGTTTCACCATCCTTTTAATGTAAACTATAATTCATTGATACCAACTCTATAAAATATTAATTGTCATATATTTTATCAAACGTTGTTTATCGGTACATGCAGCGTAATAAAAGAATATCTTATTTATCTTTTAGAAAATTCACAGCTCTGGCAAAATTGAAAATATTCCTGAACTTTCGTTGAAAAGTAATCAAAACCCACCACAAATCATGCTTCTTTTTTGCCAACCATTCATGCTGACCGGAAGTGACCTCACAAATGATGTGAAACAAAACGTATTCTGGAGTAAACATGATATGGACCTCACAATCCGCGAGTTGGACAAAAAGTAAGAATTTATAACACATTATATTAAATTCATTAAGTGATTTCTTGGCCCCTGCCAGCAATTTTAAGAAATATAATATTTTTTTTTATTTTCTTTAAGGGCATACGACATTATAGGATACAGCGCTGATGAACTCAATGACGTCACTTTGTATAAATATGTCCATCCAGAAGATCTCGTGACGTTTGCCGCATGTCACAAAACTTGTAAGTTTATTTCATGCGGGTTTTACATCTGATCGACCCTAGTACATGATGTTGAGATAATTTATTAAAGTAACTTAATTTAAATTATCTCACACGTGTGTATTTGCAGTGATGGAGAGTACAGAAGTACAGACGATGTATTTCCGGATAGAAACGCGGAACGGGAAGTGGATTTGGCTGCACAGCAGAGGAAAAGTGATCAGCAAAAACTCCAAGAAGTTCTCCATCGTCTTCACGCACTGTCCCGTCAGGTACTGAATATATTTTTAAATGCAATTCACCGGCTGTATCCTTAACACGCCAAAATACTATAAAATAATGATTAAAATTTATCTTTTATCAATTAAAGGGAAGAAGACAGTACATTTCTACAACAAGAAACCGCGCTCCGTCAGCGATACGCCATTGGTGACCTTCAATTCTTCATCCAGAATGGACACTACAGCAGCGGTGGCCATAGATCAGACTCTGAGGGTAACAATGAAGACATTCACGGTATGCAGAAAGTCAGCAACTTCTGCACGCCACACATGGGGTTCACTGAGGATGTGTCCCTGTCCTTTTATACGCCATTGGTCACGTGTCCCTCCAGTTGGCACATGCTCTCTGACCGCCATTCCCCAGTCTTGCCGTCAACGCATGTAGCTCACAAAATTACTCAACGCGAGAAGCAGCTTCAGTTTCAGGAGTTCAAGCGACGACAGCAGATCGAGAAGGCTGTGATAAAAACAGAGTACAATGTCTACACTTCCCCTTCCCAGAATTCTTGCCAGCAGCAGTTTACCGCGCATGCTCCCCCTGTTGAACCTTTTGTGTCTTTCAAACCATGTGGCAATGACGTTCAGATGATAAAAGCCGAACCACGTGATAACTTTTACACGAATTGTGGCCACGTTATGAACTATCCTAATGTCAACAAAAACTACCATCATGTCCCCTCACCGGTTTACATGAATCCGAGCGACCCACCGTCTCAACAACATTGGAATACGATGGCTCCGCCGAATTATCCCAACGTTCCGCCCAATGTCAATGTCTATAACTTTCCCCCTTCTCCACCAAATTCACCCCAAAGATTACCAAATTACCCATACCAGATTTATCACAATCAAGTTCATGAAAAACCTAATGCATCGTTCGTTCATTCACCAATAAACTCTTTGCCAAATCAGTATGACCAATGTCAAATTAACGGAATTCCCAATAACCAACCTACCCAACCAATCCACCACATACCAAACCAGTACTTTTCGAACGGTTACATGAAATCTGACAAAGGGGTTAAGTTCTCCGTTCGATGCAATGCTCCCCAGCAGAACCCTCACTTTTCTCAGCAGGGGCCAAATATAGGGGTTTTCCAGGATGCCAGTAACTACGCCATCACGACCATTGCTGGACAGTCTTGTTCTATGCCACACAGGTTTGGTCCAGACGAGAGAGTGGAGTACGACATCGAGGCCTCCATCCACATGAAGATTGTGGAAAATCCTAGGAACAGGCGAGGAACGCACCTTAAAGGGGACGTGGATCTTCCATCAATTGGGAGTTTTCTGGAATATTTGAACGACTCTTAATATGTGAACGCATTTAGCACAGCCCGTCCAAAAATCGTCTTGCCATATTTATTAATTCTTGTAAATTAACGAGAATTCATCTTGTGATTAATTCGTAATATACATGCAAAATGATGATTAAAGCTAGCTTTCCGATGTGACTGAATTATTGCATTAAATATTTGAATAAAGATCCTACCAATCCTGAAAATGTGTAATGCCTTTTTTCAATTATATGACACAAAGCACAAAGTAGGTGTAGAGTATTCAAGTTCTATGCGTCTTACGAGAATTCTTGTTGTCATAACTTTAAATGTACATAACGCTTTAGTTTATACATAGACAAGTTGCAGACGTGGTTGTTTTAACATGGATCTCTCCTTAGTAATTAAGATTTCACAATGTATTTTTTAAACGTAAAGACTTATGTTAAAAAACCTCAGGACAAAACCCATGATTAGGATCAACAAACAGATTGTGTCTGTAGCTAACGGTCTTTTATAGAGAGGCATATTGTCATGTCCTTATCTGGATCCCGTGTCGACAGGTTTAACACTATCAGCTCATCGATATTTCACACAGTAAAAAATATGTCCCGGTTCGTCGTTACTTATGTAACAAGATACTTTTCTTGAAGAATTAACAAGTCCGAGTTCCTGGTATAGCAGGCACAGCTTCAATGGGCATGAAACATGTCGGATGTGGTGAAGGCACGAGGAAAAGCAGACGCACCTGCTGAAAGTTTCCCGGATGAAGAGGAGCAGCAAGATTTGTATGGTGGAAGTGAAATCAAATACGAAGAACAAGAGTCTTACCCATCCAATGAAAGCAAAAAGTTGGGAAATGGAAAAATTTACAACGCTAGCATAGAGACGTTGAAAACCGGCGAAAAGGTTGGTTCTGAATTGTCTTTGATGGTAAGCGAAAACTTGCATGGAAATGAAAATAGTGAAACGAATGTCAACGAAGTCAAGAAAACTGACCGTGTACGCCAAGAGAAAGATACTATGAAAATGAAATTCGCCACCGAAAGAAGCAATCGGGCTAAAGAGGAAACTGGTAAGCATGAAAATAACCATTTGTCGCCTCCTATGAAGTATCGCCAGTATTTGCCAGAAAGCGGGGAGGACGTGTATAGATACGAAGGGGATTTAACTGTCTGTCCAATCTGCAAGCACGAGTTGTTTATGCCAAAACATCTGCCTTGCTTGCATACATTTTGCAAAAGTTGCATTGGAGATTATTTCCAGAAACTTAAGGGGAAATTTAACTCCTTTCGAATCCACTGTCCCGTGTGTAAAGAATATCAACCTGGCAAAAGAGCAACCGTTTCTGCCAATACTGTCGCCCACTTACTGCCAACCAATCACTTTCTTCTAAATAAAATCGCCAGGAAAAATATGAAAACTTGCATTCCTTGCTCGCGAGCAGGGAAAATATCGCCATCCGAATCTTGGTGCCTTTACTGCCGAGAGTCTCTGTGTAGTGAGCACGTGTCATACCATAACAACCTGACTTCTCCCGACATTCACCGCGTTCTGAATATTAAGGAGGTCGCTAATGACGTCGATATCGCGTACATGCCGGCGTTCTGCGAGGTCCATGCTTTCAAAAAGCTTAAGTTCTATTGCGATGACCACGGTGTCGCGGCTTGCGATGCCTGCCGGAAGTTGTATCATCGCGAGTGTCCCGGATTAGTTACGTCTGAATCCGAAGCAGACGATATCCGACACGGCGACTTCTTGCAAGAGATGGCGGAGAAATTGCAGAATTTGGAAAAGACGGCGGTGGATATGCTCGACAAACTAAGCGAAAACCTCTCCGATCTGTCGAAGTATCGCAAGGATGACGAACGCTCAATTTCAGATATGAGGCAAAATTTAACCAACCACCTGAACTCGCTAGAAAACAAACTATTCAATGAACTATCTTTGAAACAAAAGGAAAAGGAGTTTGAAATTCAAACAGAAATCGGAATATTTGAGAAGAAACGAGAAACGCTTTTGTTTTACAAACGTCTTCTAGAGCTCTTGCTGAGCGAGGGACTAAGTGTGCAGTTATTTGTTGAACTGCCCAGCATAAGCCTACAATCTAACATTCTGGCGGAGAAAATGCATCACAGGGCTGCTATCATGCAGAACAGCTCAATTCACGTGGGATTCAATGACGTTATTGTAAAGTTAGATTCAATGGGGAGTATAGTAGAAATGCATTCTAGAATTAAGCCGGATATCCCTTTCGCTCGGAGTTCTGGTAGTTGGAGGAAACTCGAACTCCAGTCTCCCCAAACAACATTCAGATCGGAAGTCTTGCATCGGAAACTAAAGCAAGGATTTCTCGTCATACGCTTTCAGAGCAGTACCATCACTGGTGCCACAACGATAGAAGGCCGCCTCGTTCTGGCGGATTACATCGGCCGTGAGATCCGCGCCTACTATGACAATGGAAACCATGACGACTCCCTAAATATACAGGACTTACAGGGAAATCCCTGGGACTTAGTGGAAGTTCCCACGGAAAGTGTCGGTTACACGCTCATAATTTCATTTCCGAAGCAACGAAAGTTACTTCTACTCCAATGGGACGATGCCGTTGTCGTTCAAAAGTTTCACTCTACCAAACAAGAATGCTACGGAGTCACTAATATTGGAAAATACGTTCTTGTCGCCTGCTTGAAACATCTGGAACTTTGGAAAGTGGATGAAGACCTAACGATGAAGAGGAAATCAATTCTACCAGTGAAAGGCCTTAGAGTCGAAAACATACACCCAACTGAACCAAATCGTATTCTGTACACCGACTCAACGGATGACGGCTCGTTTTATTGCATTACTAAGGAAGGGGCGGTTGTGTTCCAGTATGATCACCCACAGTTGTCTTTCCCTCGCGGCATTGCCACCGACAGGGAAGGTAATATCTATGTTGCAGGGTACAAGTCTAACAACATCCATGAACTGTCCCCCGAGGGTGAGCTACAGCGGCTGATAGTGCCTCAGATACATCTGTTCCAGCGCCCACGGGTGCTTATTGAGAACGGTGGATCCATTTATGTTATATATGGCAAACACAAAGTTTTAGAATTGTCATAGATAACACTTTATCAGAATGATCAAATTTTTATTCATAACATCATAACATGATTTTTCAAATTAATTATTTTGTACGGAATCAATATTCTGTTTAGAATTAAATTCTTCAATGCAATTAAATATATGTATACTCTATCTCCAATTATTTCTTAATAACAACAACAAATTCTTGCACCAAGATCAATACAAATACAGACAACATTTAGCCCAATTTTGAAAACGATGAAAAATTTAAATTTCACACACAGAGAGATGTTGAGTTATAAACTTGTGAACATTAATTCTTTAATTTTTGATTCCTTATTGCTTTTCTCTTCTGTCACAATTTTCTTTCTTTTGTCTCTCTTTCTATCACCATTTTCCTCCTTTGCCCCCCTTCTTTTTCCGTTTCTGGGCCTGGGCGGGCTTCTGTTGCCTGGGCCCCTGGGCGGCAGGGGCAGGGGAAGGGGCCGAGGGGCTAGGGGAGGAAGCGGTGCCTGGGCGGGGGGAATTAGGATCACTGCCCGGAGTCTTACTGGCATCTCTGTCAATAAAACAAACAAATTGGTTATCTTTATTAACTCTAAGTTTATGAGCATTATTATTTCTGACATCTGTACAAATTAAAATAATCAAATATACCACTGTAATTACTGCATCAAATTAACAAGTTTAAAATTAATTCTTTTGAATACAAATATAAAGAATATTTGACAAAAATATAAAAAAAAAAGAAGTTATCAGTAATAACTCACAAATTCACAATTATATGATCAATATTGTGTTGAGGTACAAACATTCATAAACCTTGTTAAAAGTAGAGAATGTACTTACAAACTATCAGTCAACCCACTTGTAGCTCCTTGAGGACCTTTACCTGTAAATAAAATGGTAATAGTAGGCATTAATTAAGTTAAACAATTAGATTATAACAAATTCCTATAGGCTATTGGTTTCAATCCGTCTGAATAACCTTACCAATGTCCTTGCGTTTATCCCTCCTCTTTCCTCTATAATATGACCTCTCTTTACGTGGCAGCCATCTTTCTGGATCAAGCTCAGCATCAGTGTTCTTTGGCATCTTGCCTGTAAAACACCAACATGTGATAATGCATAAAGTACAGTAACTGTCGATTCATATTTTACACAAGTTTCTGATTCCTGTTTTGTATACTGGTATATTGGTGAGAATATAAAATTGCTAACACCTTAATTTTTTAACTTCATTTATAGCTCTAAGCTCACAGAAAAATAATGACGAAATCTTAAAATCTGTGAGGATAGGTTCTCATGTTTTTATGAAAATATCTATTATCACTGTTTAATTAGGAATTTACTGTAGAAAAAAACCCCCATACAGTCGCACCTGTTTTAAGCGGCCACTTGTGGTACAATGACAAACTGGCCGCTTAAGACAGGTGGCCTCATATTCCAGGTTTCAAATTAATGAAGAAAAACGAGTATATTCATTTTGGCTCTATTGCACAGATTTATTACATGTAATAACATCTGTAAAAACTAAACGTGTGGGATTGAAACTGGCCGCTCATGGCGGGTGGCCGCTGATTAAAGGTGGCCGTAACAGCAGGTGTGACTGTTTTTTAAAGTCATTTATTCTAATCATTTTCTTCTAAAAAGTTATTTTCTATGGCTGTTTGGCTGACATAAGCTCCTCAAACAGGTAAACAGATCTATTAAAGCTTCAACATTTCTTACCCTTCTTCTTCTTTTTCTTCTTCTTTTGCACGACCATATCACCAGCCCTACAAAGACAGAAAACCAGATAAAGCATGGAGTAAACACACTCACATATTCACCAGGATTTACTCTATCAGGGTTATTTTTTGCCTCATGTTATTTTGGCCAATTTAAGGTTGTACATCAAAATACATCACTAAATCTAAATTTGACCTAACATAGTTAGGGTTAAAGAGAAGTAGCTTGCAGTTTTCAACCAGATCCGTTTTAAATATTCGCCCCACTGTCAATGAAGGCAAATATAAAATGGAGGCAAAGATTTCTTTGTATACAATCCCTTAATATAATTTTAGATTAGTGACATAATTCAATTTTGGCCTTTCACTATGTTAACAGTAATATCAATTAAAGAGAAACAACTCAAAAGTAAAGCAAGTAACCATGCTGTACAGCACATTCTTATTCAAAGTAACCCATACTGATATAAGTGTTGTGACTTACGGTCCAGGGGATGGAGCGGCGTCCGTCTTCTTCTTCATGTACTTGGGCCCCAGGGTACTGAAGGAGGTCTCCAGCTGATCTACATCAATGTCCTGGGCAATCTCCTCCACCGAGGGCAGGTCCTTACTGGCTCTGATGGCAGGTTAAGGAAATCACCAAAAAAAACCCACTGTGCATGCTTAATGAGTCTCTATTAAACTAACACTGTAGAGTTTTTCTCAAGAAGTGTAGAAAAAAACATCGAATGAAAAGTTAACTTAGATACATGTGTACATTGTAAAATAAATACTTGTCAGCTGAAACAGTGTTTGCGTTATATAAACTTATATCTTTAGGAAATCAATTCCGAGTACAATAGATATATATATAGGTACTTGTACATAGAATACAAGGATACAGTTTAGCTTTTTCTGGGTCAAATTGGGAGTAAGCAGAGATCAGCTGGGCCAATATTCTGGGATCATCCGGCTTTTTCCTGTCAAAATAAAATCCCATTGGTAGTTTATTTTTGCCTAAACTTCAATTGAACCTTAAATTATGTTCTCACTCATTAATAAACCTTGGATTGATTTGAATAATTTTAAGAGAAAACAGTCTACAAGTCGCTTAAAGTAAAGCATATTGTATCGTAAATATACATTATATAGCAGAAAGGAAAAAAAAGAATTATTACTTCCTAAGTTCTTCCAACATTTTGGCTGCTTGCTGAGGACTTCCATTCTTCAACTGGAAATCGGCATTAGCTCTCATCAGCATGGGTAGAGATGGGGACTTTGGCTACAGTAGTGAGGAAAACATGACAATGAAGACATCAAGCACAAATGATAATATTTTTGTTTCACAATAGAATCACTTAAGAAAATATTTGTGTATAAGTAGGAAAATAGCTCATCTATTAATTCCTAAGCATTCCTTTCCAGGAAACTACCTTTAATATACATAGCTCTTTATGAAAGTCTGAATATCTCAAAGCCATTAATTTCATGCACGGCTTATACACTCGAAATGATTTACATAATTCAAAATGTAAGTTACATGTTAATGATAGTGATAGTACATGTACTGATTTATACCACTTCATAAACCTGAATCATTTAACAAACAGAAAAAAATTTCCCCTTTGGCTAATCCTACCTGGTTCTTGTTGTACCAGCTGACGGTCTGAACCAGGACCTCTGATGCCGCTTCCTTGTCCTCTTGATTCAGATAGAGTGCCACCAGGGCAGACACCTACAGATACAAAACTTACATTTATATTCTAAATAAAAAACGCCCACTGTGAACGATAGTGCTGAACTTTTCTCTATTTTGTAAAATTATTATAATTTGTGGGTACCCTGGGCTTAACCAACCAACTAAATTTCCCAATTAATTAGGAAACATGGCAATCTCTAAAAGGTAAAATCAGATCCCTGAAATAACATCTCTATGCACTATTAAAAACTGAAAATCCACTAAAATTTGCCCCAAACAAATTTCCAATGTATTCCCAGTAAGATAAAAACTTGGCTCTAGCTTTGACTTACCACTCCTGGCTTGTACCGGAGATCCCCCAGGGCCTTGAGTGACTCGCAGGCCTCGTACACGTGACCCTGGGTCAGGTACAGCTGGGCCATCACCAGTTTGGTGGTCAGGGCCTTGTCAGGGTGGGTGGCTGCATAATCCTGTTGAAATATAGAAAAAGATAAGAATCTCATCTGTGTTGCTGATTCATAAAGTAAATGTAATGCCAAGCCATGATCAGCTTAATTAGGGAAATCTAAAATGTGTTATTCCCAATATTGTCTTGTATTTTTTTAAATGGCATACTAGAATTTATATAATTCGATCACAACAAATTCACACTGCATGTAGGTGTAAAAACAATGTACATGTATTACAAGAATAGAATTCCTGGGTCCCCCGACGGTCAAGCAGTATACTAGTATCGACCAATGCTGATTTAGGAACTTGACCAAAGTATTAGTGGTATAAACATTTGGTATAAATTTATTGAAAATCAGTCAAAATTTGTAGGCATGAGAGCGCTTACAAGGTCAATTTTTGGATAAATGGAGTCATTATTGTGGTCAAAGTCCCATATCTCCAACAAAAAGTATCGACCAATGCTGATTTTCGAACTTGACCAAAGTATTAGTGGTATAAACATTTGGTATAAATTTATTGAAAATCCGTCAAAATTTGTAAGCATGAGAGCGCTTACAAGGTCATTTTTTGGATAAAACAGAGTCATTATAGTGGTCAAAGTCCAATAACTCCAACAAAAAGCATCGACCAATGCTGATTTTCGAACTTGACCAAGGTAATAGTGGTATAAACATTTCGTATAAATTTAATGAAAATCCGTCAAAATTTGTAGGCATGAGAGCGCTTACAAAAAAGTGTGACGGACATACACACGGACGGACATGTCCCCACTCCACGTTGCGGCGGGGGACAATAAACAATACATGTATAAATTCTTTTTGCAAAGAAACCAAATGTTAGTATATAAGGATATTCATTTCAACAAAACTTTTAAGTTTTGAAAAACATAAGAATAAAACCAATACATCCAAAATATTAAAGATTTTTGGGAAAAGTTATAAAACTGAGATAAAAGTAGAAGAACACCTACATTGAGAAGTTTTTGGGCCTGTTCAGCTTTCTTCTCCTTCACAAACTGGGCGGCCTCTATCAGAACAGGGGCAGCCATGTCTGGGTACTGCTTCTTCAGCTGGGCAGCCAGATTATGACACTGCTCGCCCTACAGGTAAACAAAACACTCCATTTAACGGTCTTATATTTTTTTTTTTCAAGGTACATTGTAATTTGGGTTTTTAAAATGGTGGGGTTATAATCATTTCTCACCTGATATTAATCTGAAGATGTTTTTATGCTTTTTTTGCAGATATCAATGTATTAATTTTTAATGATCTCAACATAAGGGACCCTAATCTTTTTTTTTTAAAATTTAATGGAAAGATGCATCCATACATTCACAAATGTAATGTAAATGTATGGATGCACTAATGGACCCCATTGCCAAATTTATGTATTTTTAGGTGGAGAAGGCATGGATTGCTATATGTAATTTACCTGGTTCATATACAGGTGAAGCAGACACTGATTGATATATGTAATTTACCTGGTTTGTATACAGGTGAAGCAGACACTGATTGATACACGTATATGTAATTTACCTGGTTTGTATACAGGTGAAGCAGGCACTGATTGACATTGATGGAACACTTCTGTCGGGACGTCAGTTTCTGTTTCAGGTTATCACCTGTGGCCAGCTTCATCTTCTTCTTAGAGTCAAATACACTCTGGTCCTGTTAACAAAGCAATAAATCCAATGCAATACTTGAACGAAAATAATATATTCTCTTAAAGTCAAGTATCAGAGTTTTATTTAATTACCAGTACATGGAATTAAAATTTAGAGTAAAAATTCTATAACTTATCTTGAATAATACTGCATTTACTTAAAAGGTAAGTATTACTTGGTTTTATTTTAATTTGATTCTTTAAAATTTATGTTGTATGATAATGAACTTTAGTTTTTTATGAAAAGAAAGTATCATGTACTTAATTTTTATTTCACTTAATTCCAAATGTTCAAAAAGATTCCTAAAACTGTACCTTTAATAATTATAATTCTTCAAAGTGTCAAGTATCAATTGGCTTGATTATAAATGATAATCTTTAGCCTGTGTGTAACTTTACCTTATTCAGTGTGACAATGTTGTTGGAAGCTACTGCCAGCAGTCCTACATCATCAGGTCTGTAATAGTTAGTCATGATACAATAAACAGCAATGCAATATAAAACTCTTATCATTTCTAACTGTTTTTTTAAAATGCAAAGAATTTGTGAAATAATGAATATTTCCTTTATTGGCTTTTACCTGTTTTTCAGAACCTGGTTGTATATCTGAAGAGCTTCTTCATTTTTACCCAGCTTTTGCAGAACAAATGCCAACTGAACCCTGAAAATAAACGATACCTAAAATTAGGCACACTGAAAAAAAGATCTTGCTTAATTTACCTAAGGGGAAAAATTCTAAAACAAAACCCTGATGGGAGAGAAAATCCCAAAACTTATATGATACCACATCATTGTATATTTAAATAAAATTTATGACTGATATTATTTCAACTACCTGTTCTTACTATGAATAAGCGAATTCAATTTAATTCTATAAATCACAACTAAAATCAAAGCAATGCCACATTCAACAATGTAGACTGCTAATTATATCTGTCAGATGAGGGAAATGTGAGGACAAAGTCAAGGCTGCAGAAAGTTTGTAAAGCATAACCCCAAACCCAATATATCCAATGAGCAGCAAAAACAAGTAGCTCTCTTTTACTTTCTTTTAACTTAAGAACTCACTCAGGGGCCATAAAACTAGGACAAGCTCACATTCCATCTTTTTCTCACTTTTACAAAAGGAATTGATGTATATTGCAGATATTGGGTTCAAAATTTAGCAAGTCTCTATACACACTGACAGTGTATGATACATGAACCACAGGGGTGGTTTCAAAAGTTGAGGCAAAATTATATGCAGCCCTGATAAAATGAATTGAGATGATGTAGGTAAATATA
Organism: Magallana gigas; assembly: GCF_963853765.1. Taxonomy (NCBI): domain Eukaryota; kingdom Metazoa; phylum Mollusca; class Bivalvia; order Ostreida; family Ostreidae; genus Magallana; species Magallana gigas. The sequence goes on from NC_088860.1 coordinate 33,634,014, forward strand.
AGTATTGATGTTAACTAAGCTAGCCTCTGTGGCTTCACGGTAAGAGGAGGATGTATAGTGAGGCTGCGGCCTAACTCTTGATGGCCAAATATAATAAAGTCCATTGGTAAATGTACCTGATGATTCCCAGTTCCTCCTCGATCTCTTCCTCCGTCACATCAGGATCATCCTCAAAACTTTCCTTGCAGTAAGCTGTCAATACATGAAAATAGTGTCATAATCATTATATATATGTACTGCAGCTTTACATACATTACATGGAGGGGGCTCATAATTCACATATTGTAAAACACTAGTTTGAAGTAACTAATTTTTGGGATCAAAATGAAGATTATGTGGTAAAAAAAAAATTACAAGTGACCAGATACTTTTGATGACTAGTTTGGAGTGAGAAATAGTCGCAACAATAAGGCTCTTGCAAACCTCACTAAAGTATTTCGCAAGTGAATAAAACTTGGTTTACATTATATTTGCCAAATCTCTTCATTACATAGAAGGGGCCCACAAAGCGCATTTATGTACGGCATCTTTACAAATCAAACAAGAGGCGTACCTTCTGCCTTCTTAAGCTTCTGCTCCGCCCCTTTGTAGTCCTCTCGGCCAATCAGGTAACAGGCCATGTTATAACACAGCTCATACGAGTTCTCCTCTAGTCCAGGGTTGTCCTTTGAAACAAAAAATGTATAATGAAAATTTAGAAACTGATCTTTTAAATTGTCATGTATTTACTCTTAGTCTTAGGTACAAAATCTGTTGGCAAAAGATTGTTGACAAGACATGACACTAACATATCTTATTCTGCCTCAAACCCTCCATATATACTTACAATGTTTTTCCTCTCCCATAGCTGCAGTGAAGCAATGACGGCCGAAAGGTTGGTCTGTCTCTCCTCCTCATAATCATCCTTTACAAAAAAGATTTAAAAAAGTAAATGAATTCTGAACATATATATTCTAATCAATAGGATTCTTTTCCGCTTAAATAGATCATAGCACACAAGAGCAATGCTAAGATCTATTCTCTATTATCTACAAGATAATTGATATCAATGGAAACCATTACAGATTGCAAAACCAGAATGTACATGTAAAAAGTCCCACCTCTGAATTTTTGATGACATCCCTGTATAAATCATAACACTCTTGGTACTCTTCCAGGCGATACAGCTAAAAAAAAAGACAGTAGTGTTATAGCATCTTTAACCTCTATTGGTCTTTTATTTTTAATAAACCAGGTAATTCTAAAATCACTTAACCATATACAAATTGAAGATAAAGTTCAAAAATAAATTTAATTTTAAGTTCTCCATGAAACAGCATTGTGACAATGGTTTTTTGGGGGGTAGTCATTTAGATATCTGACAGTTATTCACAATGTATATCATTGTCATGCTCAATGACAATAAAAAAATGGAAAGTTAAATGAAGATTCTACGAACCACTTGAGACAGCAACTCTTTGGTACGGGTGTCAGGTTGGGGTATCTTTCTCAGGGTGCTGAGGGCCTCCTGGGTCCTGTTCAACCGGTATTCACAATAGGCCTTCTCAAAAGCTACAGAACTTTCAAAAACACAAAAAGAATTCAACATAAACACAAGGGTTATTATTTTATTAAAAATCAGTAATATTGGAAAAAACACCACTTAGATGTACAATTATATTCTGCATTTCAATGTGTTCTAAAAGTCTTTCTTTCAATCTTTGTCTTGACAATAAAAGTTTTGACAAGGAATTATAAAGAATACATGTAAAATATGCATGCATAGACTTAAGTTAGTTAAAAAAAACAGATGCATCAGGTTCAGTACCAGTAAATATACCCGTAATTGTCCTTGGTCTAAATTTATTACTGTATACTGTAATGATACATCTTTATGACAATCTAATTAACTCCTTAGTAAACTTAAGATAAAATACCTTATCAAGTCTTTATTTTTGTTGATCTGGGTCAGAGCATCTTCAAATTTGTCTAGTTTGATCAAGCAAACGACCTTGCACTGAAAACCAGTTTCATTCTTTGGAAACTCATGCACAACTGAAAAAAAAATTTAAATGTTTTTCAATAAAAATTCTTTGAACATTTCCATTAAAATGTATCTTAATTTCATGCATTATCAACTCTTTATAGCTCTAAAGTCATCCATCCAAATTTTTTTCAGACCAGAAGCTACAGAACTGCAGCTAAATTATTGTTATTCACACAGTAAATTGAAGAAATATAAATACATGTAGTTACTTAAATAACTGTTACGATGATTATTTTACTGCAACAAGAAACCTGTGATGTTGAAGATTCCTCTATATTTTATGTCCATATTCAATCCCCGTTATTTGTATCAAATTGCAAGACTATAAAATCGCGAGGGCCAAAGTTTTGTTGTAATTTCAAACAGTTAACAACTGTCAAAAAAATAAATGATACATCAAATCCCATGAGAAATGCTTCTCAAAACTACAAGCAGATATTCATTACAAGTTTGCATCAAATTTGGGAATTTAAAATAATCCAGCCTTATAAAGTAATCTCCTGCCAATCTATAGTACTGGCCTAAGTCTAATTTAACAAGCGGACGTGATACTAAGGTAACAACTACACGTAGACGTACTTTAGTACTATATCGATGGATAAAAAACCCCAACATATGCCAAGAGAAAATTCGCGTCAAATATCAAACCGGTCCGCAAATTCAATTATTCTTCAACAAAACCTACTTCTGTTGGCTACTTTTAATGCCTTTGCAAATTCCTGATTCTGTGCAAACTTGTTTAACTCTGCAAATCTGGAAGATAAAGCTGGGGCATCTTTTTCCGAGTTCTGAGCCATGTTGCTACACCGGAAGTAGTTGGCGATTATGATTTAGACAAGTTGTTCTAAGAATACATGACTGTCACGGGCACTCTTACTATCAAAAATAAAAAAAAATTCTGTGCCATAATCTTATGATTTTAATATAGTAAATAGACAAATATACAAAATACAGTTTAAATATAAAAACAGACGTCCCTGATATGATATAAAATTGATTTACAGTACTATAGTATATCATTTCATTACTTTTATCTGGACAAATATAAGCCCCAGGCCTGCTTATATATATTAAGAAAAATGTCTTTTGCAAATTAAATTTTACAGTTGAACTAAATCGCGTAACAACGATTATGACCATGGCGATATCATGTTACAAATACATGTACGTGTACAATGTAATTTAGTTCCTATATATGTTCATCTAAAATGGGTAAAAGATAAACTGATAAACTGAGTGGATAGATTAATTAGTGGCGGAGGATCTCAGATACGCTGATGGTATGTGTCACAGCGGGTGCGTTCAGAGTATTTCCAGTGGTACCAATACCAGTTTGCCAATGGTAACAATTTGTGCCATTGGTGCCATTGGACCCATATATACTCTGAACGAGTTTTGGGGTACAGATAGTGGGAAATTTACCAATGTTAACAATGGTACCTTTGGTGTACCATTGTTAACACTGGCTGATTATTTAGCGGAAAATGTCAAACCAAGATGCAATATTTTTGCCTCGTTGATCATTTTGCACCAAAAGGATACATTCAACATTATAATTTGTGTACAATATAGATTTTTTTTTTTTTTTTTTTACAGTTTTTCATCTCCCGCAAAACGTGTGTATATCTTTGGAAAAACATGGCTAGAGCGAGTCATAACTATGCGATTAATATATATAATAAAGACACCCGATGATTTTGATACCGTTTGTCCAGGGACACATTTGAAAGTCAATGCTATGGTTAATACCGACAACAATCTAAATGGCCCCACCCCTAATGTTGAAAAGGAACTATTGGTGTTTTGTGGAAACTACGTTTGAGAACTTTTCGATGTATGGCTGAACGGTTTTGGAACATCTTCAAAAAAAGTTTTTTATAGAGTATTTTCTCCTCCTTAAAAAATATTAAGGCCAAATAAATAGCCTTCATCACAATTAAGCAAATAATTGGAGAAAACTTTCAATTTCAAAATGTTTTGGTGCTTTAGATGGCAGTCATATTCCAACCAATGTCCCCCAAACGCCTGCAACATGCCTACATATACAGAAAGATTTTTTTTTTAGTTGTATATTTGGAATGTTACAATGCTTAAAGGAATTGTTCAGCTACAACAAGGTTTAAGGTTGAAAAGCTGTGAAATTAATCTGTTGCCTTCAGTGCATACAAAATATCCGCCATTTTTGTGACGTCATTAAAAAAGTTACCATCGCTAACAGAGCTCTAGATTGTCTGCAGAAATGTCTACCTATGGTAAATTTTATCGGCAAACATTGGTACCGTTGGTATACCAATGGTAAAAAAAATTGCCAGTGGTAACTTTTGTCTGCCAACGGCAGTACTCTGAACGCACCCTGCATGTGTATAGCGTGTCTGAAGTTGTCCACTGATGGTTAGTTCCTAATTGTTGCTGGTATGTTATTCCATCGGCAATGATAGTTGCTGGCCAATGTCAGTTTTGTTCCAATTAAATTCAAAACTCCACCTAAAATTTGTCACATAATTTTTAATTTTTGTAATTCATCATTAATATTTGGAGACAACAGATTGGGAGATTCGAGACGACAGGATTCTAGAAAACATATAAAATTTTCTTTTTACAACAAACGTACAATATGCTACTAAATCTATATTTACTGGTAAGAAGTTGGTTCATGTAAACGTCACTCCATGGAAAACGAACTCCATTAATTGTCGACGTATAATGGCTGTCTTTACATTCCACATTCTTACTGATCGTATGGTTTTCTTATACTACAGTAATTATAATTGTTAAAATTAACTTTTTAAACAATGTCAAGTGCTAAACACAGTGTACTGAGTTATACTTTTATAGCATAATTAATATACTGCATTTTTTCAATTATGCTTTACACACGTGTGCTTAGAGAAAATTCGGACGACTCATACCATTTCCGTATAAAATCGCTTCGTATGGTCTTTAGAACAATAAGATATTTAAACTAAGACCAATTCTGACTAAATCTTTATTTCCTGTGTATTTATTTGCTTCCTGTGTATACCGATTAGCATCATTCACGACCACAGGTAGACTGCAATCCCCGGAGGCTTTCACACCTCTAATAATTAAGCCCCGCCCTCACCCGAGATTTACCACCCGGTAAAAATATTCGGCCTTTAAATCACACAAAGATTCATGAAGAGCGCAATTACGATAACATTATGAGATAATTGTGTAGTGAATTTCAAGTGGTTTTTTTTATTCGCGTTCATAGCGTCTTCTTTTGCATAAGACCCCCCCCCCCCCTTAGATTTTACTAATTAACTTTGCCATATATCAAAGATTTGCTCTCTCTCTCTCTCTCTCTCTCTCTCTCTCTCTCTCTCTCTCTCTCTCTCTCTCTCATGTCATTTGTTAAATTAAACTAAAATTCAATACATTTTCGGAAATCTTCATATCTTGCATTGCTTATACTCAGTGCATGGTTTAAATTAAGCGCTGCATGACAATTAAACTGTTTTAGAACTGTTATCAAAAAGTAAGTAGACTAATCCTCAGAAATATTGAGAAAAAAACTCATTCCCAAAATCATGAAAATCCTAATCTCCGTGGGGGGGGGGGGGGGGGGGGGGGGGAGGAGGGAGTATACCTATAGTTCCACAAATTATTTTTTTACCTACCCAAAATTTTTTTCCCCCCAAATCATTAAAATCCTAATCCGAGGGTGGGGGGTGGGGGGGGGCGCTAGTATGCCTATGACTCCAACTTCTGAATCTTTCAAGGTAAAATTAGGATCAATTACATTTCCGGCGCGAAAAAGTGGGGGGGGGGGGGTGGGGGCGGCTGAACCCTCTATATATGATGCTATGTGCCTAATGGTTAGGTCTAGCTTTGCAAAAAAAAATGTGCCCCCCCCCCCCCCCCGCTTCCGACGCCTATGCAGTGCTGTGAAATGTTGTTGCGGTCTAAGTTCTAGAGGACGCTGACCAAAAGGAAAAAACCAATTAAAAATTACACCCACCCCAGCTTATTAAAAATTACACCCCACCCCAGCTTAGGTAATGAAAAAGAGAGATATAGCAAACTACATGAAGTATAACTTTTTGATAACATGGCATACATGAACTAAGCATTTTTAAATCAATTTACTTAATTAATTAATGCCACGGTTGAAAAATTATCAAAGATATATATAGCCCCCCTCCCAAAGTCCCCATGCGCGGATCTAGAGGGGGGTCGGGGGGGTCCCGACCCCCCCTGGAAAATGAACATTTATTAAATTTACATAGTAAAATTATCGCGAAAATATGCCTCGGACCCCCCCTGGCAAACACAATTATCCTTCGGACCCCCCCTGGAAAAATTTTCTGGATCCGCGCATGGTCCCAATCATTAAGTTAATTGTTTAACAATAAATAAAAACAAAACACCCCACTAAACCAATTATTCAAATAGCGATTGATTTTGTTCTTCTTTTTTTCCTAATCAAATGGATATAGGCCATATGTATCTCGTGCGTAAAATTATATAGAGTTCATAAACTAAGACTTCATTCATGATTACCCCTTGGGGTAACGGGTGGTTTCGCTCCGATCACTTGTTCGCGCTGAGAGGTTTCGCGCCGAGTGGTTTCGCCCCTTTTCAATATATTATATAAATATTATTAACGATCAAGGATTACCTGTATTTATCGATCTAAGCAAACCCCAAATAATTGCTAACGTTGTGTTTTATGGAATAATTCAAAATTATCGTGATTTCACTTAATCGAGCTGTCTTAATTAATGCCTTTTATATACATTTGTGTAGTGAAGGCATTTTTAGCCAATTTTCCTTGAGCCATTATACATTGTATATCCGTTATTTCACTTAGTTATGTAAAATTTTAACATTTCTTACATTGCTTTCTTAATGCTTTTATGAACATTTGTCATGTCATTGTCATGGGAGTGAAATCATTTTTTGCCAATTTTCCGTGATTTCACTTAATGTTAACATTTACGAGTGTATATACATAATTTAGATAATCATAGTTTTAACATACTGAGTAGGCACAAGAACAAACCAAATGTTATATTGTAGTACGCACCAAAAATATATTCAATGAACAAAGTCACAATTTCAATTCACAGCTATAGTCTGTCCCAAGTTATTGCTTCCATCACTTTTTGAATAGTATTTCAGAATACTAGTTCCAAAAAAAAACGCGCTTACGAATTCTTGAGATACTCATCATTTAGTTCTCCAAATTAGATCGCAATCAAAGCTATTTATTTAACGGTTTTATTGATGATGGATTAATTGCCGACTAATTAAACTGCTCAGGCGATGTTCGTGCATGTGTATAAAATTATTGTCTAATTAAACTAAATTACTTTCTAAAACATTTAATTTACCACTTATGTATAGATAGAAATAATTTAAAAATACATATTTAAAAACAAAAGCAACAAGCAGTGTGTATTGTAGTGTTTATTAATACAATCCGGGCGAATCCACTCGGGGCGATCATGTATTCGGAGCGAAACCACTCAGCGCGAACAAGCGATCGGAGCGAAACCACCCGGATTCCCCCTTGGTTACCTCTCGACAAGCTCATGCGGGTTGAAATCTTTTTGCGTCCTCTCAACGCTTCACAACACGGTGGGGAATGCTTACGTTTGAAAGTACCTGTTTGAAAGAGACAACCGAGTGACAGGTTTCGTGTAAATATTTATTCCTTGTTACAATGTTGATTTAAAGTAAATTAAGGACATAATTTGCCATCATGTCTGATTCGGAGGATGAGGCACCAGATAAGCAGTTGAAAATTGTTATTATGGGAGATGGCGCTTCTGGAAAGGTGAGGAAAAACAAGAATGTTGGACAGTATCCAACGAAAAACGGTTTATCTGTATGTCACGAACTCGGAATCGATCGATCTATACAGAGGTTATCGTTATTTCTCCTTTATTAAATTAGCTGGCTATATCCTGATAGGGGTTGTTGTGCCAATATGACCCCAGAGAATGCCTTTAAACGTCATTGACAGTAATATTTGGAAAGTTTAAGCTCTTCAGTCTAAACTAATAACATGACAAATGTATTAGTCTGAAATTCCACTTATCTTTATTTTTTTATTTGAAAGAAGTACACCACTTCTTGATTATAAATATGATATTGATCCTTTGTGACAATGTATATATTCATAAAATAAAATTTTATGCTGCATGCACATATGGTATTTATAGATGTTAACTATAACATAAGTAACTTTTCAAATACAAATTAAGGATATACCCCCCCCCCCCCCCCCCCAATGAGTGTGTTTAAAATTCTTTCACAGAAATGAAATTAATGAAGAAAATTATAATTATGAAATAAAAAAAAATCCTAATGTATGATTAATTTTATAATGTTAGAGTTGTGACAGACTGGTTCAAATACTGGCACCAGATATCTCAGTGGGTAGAGCACCTGAATAGAGATTCAGGGGACCCCGGTTCAAACCCCAGTCTGGTCCATCATTATTTCTATTTCTCTTATCCCGTTACATGTGCATGGTGCTTTACCAACTCCTGAAACTAACAGGTTAACTCCTGCCCAGAGAAATTGCCTAAGGTGATATTCAAGGGCCGAGATCATTTAAAGGGGGGGGGGGGGACGTGATAGTTATACCGGTTCAAATACCGGCGCCAGATAGCTCATTTGGTAGAGTACCTGACTAGAGATTCAGGGAGCCTGGGTTCGAATCCCAGTCTGCATGGTCCATCGTTAGTTCTCCCATCCGGTTACACAGTACATGTATATATACCCGGTAATTATTTTCTCAATGTTTATATAAATATCATTATTAAATTGATCAAGTTTAAAAACCTGGGCCTGGCTCTGATACTCAAAAGAGATACACATATAAAAGTCCTATATATCTCAGTTCAAAGGTTAAATTCAGGCACTGTGAAATCATTAAATATTTTTGTTACTTATTTAAAGAGAAATTGAATGTAAACATTTGTCTGGAAATATCATTGTATTAAGGCCTTCACAGACTAATTATATAAAAATATTGTACTTGAATATTGAGTAACTCTTTAATGTGATTTTTACTAGACATCATTGGCAACTCGCTACTCTCAAGAGCAGTTTGGAAGGAACTATGTACAGACCATAGGAGTGGACTTCTTCTTAAAGAGGATTGTGTTACCAGGTAGGTTATTGAATTATAGATATTTACATTTTCCAGTGTCTTTGCCTGTGATAACACTACATATCGATTTTGTACTATATAACCCATCACTTCAAATGACGCCAAATTGAGGCGCTAACAGGGTTTGCTTATTTATATTTAAATACTTAATCGTACGATGGCTTAAAATTATATAAATTTAAGTATTAAGGAATCTTTCTTTGAATATTATGAGGTGATAATTTTGGTCGGGGTGGTATCAAATTTATCATAAAGCCCTTTGGCCTTTATTGGATTTGATCACGCCCCGACCAAAATTATCACCTCATAATATGCAAAGAATGATTCCTTATTCATTAAATACACACTTGCCCTCATCTTGAAATAGGAAAGATCAATATTCTTTTAATATTTAATCAGAACTGTGTTGCAATTAATTTTAATGTTAACAACCCAGCATGCATCTGCTGCATATTTTTTTTTTTTTATAAATCTCATACGTTAAACATGTGTAAGTACACTATGATTTAGGGGGCTATAAAAAGGGGAGAAACAAATTTTATTCATAAATGTACTGACTACAGAGTTAAGTTTAACATTTTTCAGATAATTGTAAAATAATCAGGACATATAATGAACAATATTGAATTATCATTTCTATTATTATATTAATACTGGTACCTATATATTCTATTCACAGGTAGTTATTTTATGAATAAATCGATTTAAACCTAATGTTATTGATTAAAGTAATAATTCATACCTAAATTTTAGTATACACATGTATTGATATCTATACATGCATAAAATCAAGTTAGGTTTATTTTAGTATCTTTTTTGTTGTATGGTTTTCCATCATGCATATTACAAAATGACCCAATTTGGTACATCAAATACATGAAGATGTTTATATACATACTGAAAAAAAAACCTTGGAATGTCACACAGATGCTTCAAATTATTCTGAAGCAGTATTAGGCTGGTACATGACAGATTTAACAACACTGTATGTTTATATTTTCAGGAAATGTTCATGTTGCTCTACAAGTATGGGATATTGGTGGTCAGACATTGGGAGGTAAAATGCTGGAAACATACGTGTTTGGCTCAACTGTAAGTGTTTATTGAAGAAAAATGCTAACCGTAGATTCCTAATTAAACATGAGGAATTAATATCTGCATAATGGGGGGGGGGGGGGGCAGATTTAAGATAAATAAATAAAACTATGATAAAAATTGCAATTTTTCAATTTTTACATTCCCGTAATTTGATGCAAAATAATTGATTCGTGGAATTCAGTACTCTCTTGAAATAAGGAATCTCCAGTAATTCCAAGAATTGATTATTATTAATTTATTGAGAGTCAGACTTTTAAATAAAATCAATGTGTGCAATATTTCAAAGCCGTATTTACCTGCTGAGTTTATAACATAATCTAATGTCAGTAAAATATTGTTTTAAGTGTTTTACAGCCAGTTATTTTAATATCGTAAATTTAAATTTTATGTAGGGGATTTTATTGGTCTATGACATCACCAACATTGCTAGCTTTGAGAATGTAGAGGACTGGTACAGCTGTGCAAAGAAAGTGTTCGGAAAGGACAGCAAAATGCCACACTTAGCCCTAGTAGGCAATAAAAGTAAGTGTTTGGAAAAGACAGCAAAATGCCACACTTAGCCCTAGTGGGCAATAAAAGTAAGTGTTTGGAAAAGACAGCAAAAAGCCACACTTAGCCCTAGTGGGCAATAAAAGTAAGTGTTGAAGCATACCAGGAAGTTAATGTTAAGTGTAAGGGCAATAAAATTACATTAGAAGGCAAATTTTTTGGTGTTTATGTTTGGCAACAAACATTATATTTAGGTACCTGAAATTTGAAAGCCTTTATTATTTACTGTTTTTTGGTATGAAAATTTTATGACAAGCAGATTAGATTGATATTTTAATTACAGGACTGTATAAACTGGCATTGAACAGTTTTGTGTATTTTTTTTTTTTAGCACTTGCTTATTAATTTTTCTTAGAATAAACTTTTGAAATTTTAAATACCGGTAGTGTTTAGAATAACAAATTGAAATTGGATGCAAAAATTTCCGTTTCAGTTGACCTTGAACACATGAGGACAGTAAAAATGGATAAACATCAAAAGTTTGCCCAAGAAAGGGGGATGTCTAGTCACTTTGTTTCTGCCAAGACCGGAGATAATGTAAGTACAGGTATTCAGCATGTCAACTTGTGTGTTTACATATCTATAAACATCTGGAATAATGTGTTTTTCTTTATCTCAGTCATTTTTGCAATCTTTGGAATCAATTGAAGAAATTTTAGTTTCATATAAAATTGACAACCACTATGATAAGATATTGATAAATTTCTTGTAACAATTCTTATATATAATATGCATGCATGTAAATGTGAAAATCTGTTAAAATGTACTTTAGCTCTTTATATACCGGTAGTCATTATTTTTACATAATTCACAATTTGTAAGTTTCTTTTTCTCTCTCTCTCCAGGTCAGTTTATGTTTTCAAAGAGTAGCGGCAGAGATTCTAGGGATCCGATTAACGAAACCAGAAGTAGAGCAGCACCAACGGGTCGTCAAGGCGGAAATCATTGACTCAAAACACGAAGCAGCCGCCAAACCTGTCACTGCAACACCCAAAAGTTCACTATGCAGTATACAGTAGCAACCCTCTAACCAAGGGGCATTAACTCTTACTCGACCCCCCTAGAATCTCTGGCATTAATTGAATTTCGGGATCTCCCTTGATCTCAGTGGAATGAAGAGTGTGAGGACAAACGATTTAATGTTATCTGGTTGTTTGTTATTACATTTCTGATGGTTGTATATTCTCATTATTTTTTTTTCTTCAGAGTGCACTTGCACCTTTTAAAGCTAAGGATATTATAGGTTTTGCATATAAAATGGCACACTGGTGTTTTGAAGTTTTATAATTCAGATACACAAATTGAAATCAACAGTAAGATAAATGTGAATTGCTGTTTTTTTTTTGGACAGTAAATTGCATTCCACAAAACCTATGAAGTATTAAAATTATAACTCTTTACAAATTGAATACTGTAAACGTATTATATTTGGCTGTGTATTCTTTTTAGCGTTTTTGGTGGAAAACGGTGTCCGCTTAATCAAGTACATTGTCAAAAGTAAAATAAATAAGTAGATAAGTAGGTGAATTCAGAAATGCGCTAAATCAAATCAACGCCAACTTGTTGAAAAATCATATTCTGCCAAATATCGTACACGCTAAATATAGTACGTTTACAGTACATGAACCGTCCAGTACTAATTCAATTTTGTTATTGCATAATACTTTAATATGTGCATGTACCTATTTCCTGAAATCTGATCTTTGAGAAGTGTTAAGTTGCATAATTTGAAAGTGTATTGAAAAACAACATTTGCTGAATTGTGATTGCTACATTAGATATTTTGAATACATGTAGTTGGTATTTTTGAAGTTAATACTTGTGGATTTTAAAGTTAGATTATGAGATTGAAGACAGAATGGTGTTAAATTTCAGCAACTTGTTTTGGCAAATGAAAGAGAAAACTTTCTTTTGATGCCAATGAATATATAACTACAGTGTACGTATATTGCAAATTGCTTGAAATGGTTGTGTCTGAATTTTTTTTCCACCCGCGTGCATTATGATACTTTGTTACCGAGTACATGTATGTATATATATGGATACTGTAACATGTTGACAATGTTTTGGTTAGATCATTGCATTACATTTTACTACATTTACATGAATGTATATTGATATTGCATCAAGAATGGCACACATGTTCAAAGTTCAAGTAGAGTTGAGACCATGGCTTAAACCAATGCCACATTTTCATGTAAAATATTTACGGTAGTAGCTGATGGGTAGAGAATGGCTGGTGAGGGCATCAAACAAGTGATGAAAAAGGAAGCATCTTTTCAGCTGTGATACCAGTTCTTTCTGCCATCTGATACTAGATCTTCTATTTTATTTGATTCATTGATTACTTTGTTTTGAAAATGATTTTTTGAACGATTGTTTTTATATATTGCATTTTAACTCTGAGTTACTTCCCTTGGCATTTCAACCATTTTGGAGGTCAAACTTGTAAATTTTTCATTTTGAGCTGCCAAATTGAAGCAAGTTTTGCAGACAGAAATTTATGAGAAAATCTTTGCAATAATACCATTACAAATTGAAGAAGAAGAATTAAACATGGCTGTGGTTGGGGAAAAAAATGTATCCATCAAAAATCTTAAGTTGATTTTTGTTTTGAGATATTTTTAGTTTTATTGATAATTACTGTAAATTCCTAATTAAACGCGAGGAATTAATATCCGCGTAAAATCGCGAGAAGCCCGTCTCGCGAATTTTAAAATCTCGCTTTTAATTTTTAGACATAAGTAAACTATATGAAACAATGATAAAATTTCGGCATTCGCGATTTTATGTTCTCGCGATTTGATGGAAAACCGTTGAATCGCGGAATTAAGTACTCGCGTAAAATAAGGAATCTACAGTAATACATGATGTAGGTACTACCGGTAAATGTATTGGTCTGATATGCATTGGTTTATACTCTCACCACTTTTAATTTGTTGTAGTTTATTATGAGTGGTATGAAAGGAAAAGCCACTTATGAAGATCAAGTGACTTATTCTATAAATACAGTACTTAAGATTTTTAATAAAGATTTGAATAGTTTATAGTGTATGATGTAAAACATGGTATTTTTGAATTTTTGTTCTTTACAATTCTTGTAAAATTGACAGAGGGTTTTTTTTGTTGAATTATTTGATCAACTGTTTTTGTGTTGTGATTCAAATTTTTTATTCACATTCATTAATCATATGATATTCATATTCTGTTATGATAAATCGTTGTAAATTCATGTCATACTTCATGATAATTCATTCATAGAATTCATAAAATAATATTCATTCATGTTTACTTTACCACGAGCATGCATGTCTGACCTTATTCATGCGTGCAAGTGCATACTCTTTTCAAATTACTGATAGGAATATATTGTATTTTGTTCAGCCTGTTTTTGGTGAATTATGTTTGAGACAATGAAGTTCAATTGCTTCATATGAATTTTTTTTTTTATGTTCAATGGGACTTGACTATTGTAAATAGCAATCGGAAAGTTTTTGTCATATACTCAATATTCATTTAATTACCCCTCGACTGAAGCCTTATGGGATATAGTCATGCATGCATGTATGTGTCTGCACCAATAAACAGTAGGGGAGCACCAGAAAGTTACCCAGGGTATTCATCTACTCATGTCTTTCGTGTAAAAGCATGTCATACTCATAATTTAATGGTCATTCATACTGCATGCATTCAAATAGAATGGACACTAAGTAGCAATACTTGTACGGTTTACACAATTTGTAACAATTTCATGATATACAGTGACTTCGTCTTGTCTAACTCAGTTGCTGGTTTGGTTGCATGGTTGAAGCGTCTATATTATTTGTGTTTTATTTTTCTCTGTTTGTTTATGACTCTACAGCCTTTGGGTTAATTAAAGTCGGTTGTATAAATAACAGGCTTTTATTCAGTATAATATGTATTTTAGGTAGAACATGTATTTGCATGTGCCTTTGTTTTGAGGAGTTTATTTCCTATACAAACACTGAAAAGCCTTTTCCTTTAAAAGTTAACATTCTTTTAAAAATTCAATGTGCCACTTTGTTCAGTTTGTGTTTTTAGTATGGTCTTTTTTAAATATAGTGCATTTATTTTGAATCTGGTGGTCTTTGAACTTTCAGTTGTTCCATTTCAACTATAGTCTGTCCCAAGTTATTGCTTCCATTGCTTTTTGATGATTTTTAATAAAAATACACATACCTGTGAAAGAAGTACATTTGTAATCCTTGAAATGGAAAATATCCAAGATATATTCATTCATTTGACAAATTATCCCTTTTCACTCATAAAAGTTTACAGGAATGAAAACAAATTTCTTACGGCGATTTATAATTGGAAAATGTTCACATCTTTTCTCCATTCGGAAGTACTCGTGACACCTAGCGCAATTTTTCAACGTTATCATCTGGGCTTATTAATGGCTGATGCAATGCAAAATCCCCGTAGACTTTCTATATTGGGATGTGTATTGAAACCTAAAGCGATAGAGGGGATGTTTCAAAACAGGTAATCTGAACATTTTTCATATTAGTAGATGAACATAGTTTGAACACAAATGTATTTATTATTATCATCGAAATATCAAGCGAAAAGTGATGGAAGCAAAAACTCGGGACAGAGTATAGTGGATATATGGGAGAATGGCCTTTATTGATATTTTTTTGTGCCCAGTTCCCTTTTTTTTTCTCCTTTAAGTTGGTGGTTTGGTTTATACCTAAATGCATCTTCATCCCATCTTTCAATTCCCCTTTCTAGTACATCAAACTGGCAAAATGTTAAAAGTATTAAATACATATTTACATGTACTTCATTTATAAGTATTAAGACACTATGATGAAGTTTTTTAAAAACTTTATTGATTTCAGATTACAACTCAGCTAGAAATTGCTATATTATATGGTAGAATACAATTAGTAGCCATTGCTCTTTTTATCTCTATTTGGCCAGTTTTTTGCTTCTCATGTCTTAGATCATTCATCTGTTTATTAAATTTCCTTTTTGCATTTTTGAATTATCTCAAAACACTCCCAAATACCTCAGTGTGTTGCACAATTTGAATAGATAGGACATGTATTATTTTTTCTCTGACTCTGTTTTCCAATTATGAACATTTTGTATTTACATGGGCAATACTGTATAGTATTTGGGTCTTTCTTTATGTTAAATAAATTCTTGGTGTACATTTTACCGTTTGTTTCCTGAGTGTATACTGAAGTTGAATTGGTATGATAACAATTGGGCATATGAATATTGAATGTACAGAGTATTAAGTTTGTTTTATGTAAACGTTTATTTTTTAAAAACTGCACTTTTTTTTTTGGTTTACATGTATATTTTTAACATTTTTATAATTTGAATTTAAAAAAAAAAAAATTAATTTCAAGCATCATGGACACAGTGGGTTGAATTTGCATTCAAAGTTAAAAACTGTAACAGGAGTTCTCTCTGACAGCATTTTTTGTAGGAATTGCCAAAGTTGGATTCAGTTAAGTTGTTTAAGCAAGCACTGCATCTGGTGATTGTTGTTCAGAAATAAAAAATGTTGACCCTTGACATTCCTCTTTTTGTTTTATAGCTATAACACTTGAGTTTGTGTTCACAATGGTGGTTTAGGGTACATATCTATATCTTATCATAACAGTAACCTAATTCAAAGAGGCAAATTCTGTCAGGTTGCTAGGCGTGGATCATCAGATCGACAAGATGCAAAGCTTCAAGTTTGTTCTTATGTTCCATATCTGGCAATGAGACTGATCCAAATCTTGATGAGGTTACTATTGTGATGATAATTTTCTTTTATATACCCTCCCAGTAAAAGGCAAAAAAAAAAAAAATCCTTGTTTTATCAATTGTACACTGTTTACGTTTTGAATGAAACTATCCTATTGAACTCAAAAAATGCATAAAACATACCTTGTCAGCTTTTGAGAGTGCAATGGTGATACATCTGTGCAAGCCAAGGGTTTCCGAGAGGAACAGAGTGGATCATAAACCCTTGGCTTGCAAAGGTGTGGTACGCAATATGGATTTGAAAACCACAGTGTGGTGATCTGGAATTATCCTATCCCACTCAGTGAAATTAACAGTATCAAGAAAGGAAAAATTGGTCAGTAATGGCATGCTGATTAGTTCGGATGTTGATACTCTACAAAAGCAGTGAAATACAGTCAAACCTCGTTATCTTGATCTAGATGGGACTGGTTAAAAACTTCGAAATATCCGAGTATTCAAGATATCAAGGGTAGAATACTTAAAGTTTAAGTGGTTGGGACTTACAAATCACTTCGAGATATCCACTGTATTCGAGATATCAGTGTTCGAGATTCCGAAGTTTAACTGTATTGTCTTCAATTAATAAATAATAAACCAGATATTTCAGTTATGCTAAAATATGTGTAATAGACCTCAACATTGATGGATGTTTAGATGCTAATATTATTAGCTTATTCCATGACATACCAGTAGGCAGATGCTGCTAGGTACAGCAGACTAGATTGAATAAATGTATGGAAAGTGTAGCAATAAAATTCAATGGAACAAAAAAACTTCATGTCAGAAAACTTTTATTTTCATTAACAAAAATTCATGTTTTTCCTTCATAGAATCATTTTTTTAAAAATCTATACGAAATTTCACAATTTATCAAATTAATTAAAAATTACAAAACAGACACCATATACCGGGTATATATCTCCAAAAAGTCTGACACTGAATCTCGATCCACTGCACAATTTGAATACACTAATGCAACGGTCACATTATGATATGACCACAAAATTATAAAATACTCCACGATTACTGTTACATTTTCAACATCAATGTTCACAAACGCACATACACACATAAGATGACTATGATCTCAGATTTGATGAAATATGAAATCATTTACACTATTGCAGAAATCGCACATACATTACATAATCAATATATCACAGTGAGGGTATCAATACTGTATACAGGAAAATATTCGCCCCCATTTTATTTTCGCCCCTTTTGCCCTCGTTGTCAGTGGGCGAATTTAAGACTGGGCAAATTCAAATGTTTTATATCAACTCTCTAAAAACAAAACTGTGTCTCTGCGAATTCAAGACAGGGCAAAAGTAATTGCTAGTGTAGAAGGGCGAAAATTACACGGGGCGAAAATAACCATGTATACAGTATATCTCTTTTGTAGTCCAGCCTTCTATACATGTAAAAACTATACAATAAGAACAAAAATTGCCCTAGCACTCAATCAGACCTATTTTGTGTAGAAAGTTTGAATGATGTTTCCCAAAAAAACACAACACTTGGTTAATATAAAATAGACTCTACAATATGCTTTTACCTACAAGCCAGGAAGAAAACATTTCCATTTCATTCTACTGCTCATGAAGAAGAGCACAGTCAAGTATTAGTTTATAGGTTTAGGTTTTTCACTACTATAACGACCTCTTGAGAGGCCCGAAAATGTTCAGTCTTAATTTCCCTTAGATCATTACTGGCTCAAACTATTCTGTATTTATTTCCTTTTTTGGGATTGACCATGTTTCTCTTGATGAACACACCACTGTCTTCATCATCCGTTCGACGTCGGGCTGACCCCTTCTTACCAGATTTCTTGCCACTTTTTTTGGCTCTTGCGAGTGCTGATTCAATTTCTTCATCAGTCTGGAAGATAAATAATTTATAGATAACAGATAATCATTAGAAAAAATTAATTATCATATCATGCTGTACTTCTAACAAGTTTAATAAGTATATTCTCATTTCTTTACTTCTAAAAACATAATCGATTTGAAAGCAAAAATGAGTTAAGCACATTGTAAAACAAACAAAACCTTCAACATGTTATAAAAAATAAAAATAAAATTTTTTGCTTCACATGTATAATAGATTATTTTATAGGAAACATCTGTCAGATTGTTTTCAGTCAATCAAGATTTATAGTATTTCAATATGCATGCTATCAATGAGTGAAAAAAAATCTTTTTTAAGGGAGATAACTCTGTTTCAATATACGTGTAGATGCTATTTCATAAATTATCAGAGTGAAAAAAAATGTTTAAAGGGAGACAGCCTAACTCTGCTTCAATATAATGTAGATGCTATTTCATATATTATCAGAGTTAAAAAAAATCTGTTTTAAGGGAGATAACTCTGTTCCAACATACATGCAGATGCTATTTCATATATTATCAAAGTGAAAAAAATTTATGTTTTTAGGGAGATAGCCTAACTCTACTTCAATAAAATGTAGATGCTATTTCATATACGGTATTAATATTATCAGAGTGAGAAAAAAATCTGTTTCAAGGGAGATAACTCTGTTTCAACAAACATGTAGATGCTATTTCATAAATTATCAGAGTGAAAAAAAAATGTTTTAAGGGAGACAGCCTAACTCTGCTTCAGTGTAATGTAGATGCTATTTCATATATTATCAGAGTGAACAAAAAATCTGTTTTAAGGGAGATAACTCTGTTTTGATATTGAATGCTCACACTCTCATCTCCGTAAGCTTTAGCCTGCAACTGGTACTTCATCTCTGAGATCTCTCTCCTGTACTCGTCTAACTGGGCCTCCAACTTCTCTCTCCTAAGTCTCTCATAGTCAAGCTGTGCTTCTAACTCAGTTATGGTCCTGTTGCAAATTGAGATTCCATTAGAAGTTTATCAAAACTTTTAAATTGAAATATCAAATATGAAACTAGAAAAGGAATCTCATGTGGTGCAATTGTACATTCAACCTAAAAAAGGAATCTCATGATTTGTTATCACAAAGTAAGAAAAATAACTCATATAATATCTTTAAAATACTAGAAATAGTAAAAATGATTTCATAAAAAAAAACTATTTTATTTTCTAATATCTAAAAGAATTATTTTTTATAATCTGTTTACATATAATAGTTAGAATTCCTTAATTTTTGGTTGTTTCTTTGCTTAAAAAAAAAAAACATCTTGAATTTTATTGACATTTTTCTGTAATCATCTTAATAAATAACTTCACGGCACTCTGTACCAATGTAGGGGCCTGCCTGTTTTGCAATACTGTAAATTCCTTATATTACGCGAGTACTTAATTCCGCGAACCTGCTGTTTTGTATCAAATCATAAATTCATCGAGTTTAATAAGGAATTTACAGTACCCGACATATACCAGTGAGTTCGTGTGTGAGGGAAAGGGACTTACTTGTCCTTGTCTCTGATCTGTTGCATGCGTTTCTTGTCCTCGGCCAGACGGCCCCCTAACTGTGTGTAGTTCTTCTTGGCTATCTCCAGCATTCTCTCCAGTTCTGACACCCTCTTTTTGGCTCGAGCTGTGAAATTTGCAAAATTCAACTGTGTTATTTCAGCAATAAAATGCTTTCTTTGGTGATTCATTCTAGATACCAAGGTGGCAACATTGCAGAAAAAAATACATAACCCTCGTAAGTGGGTTATGTAAATTTTTTCTGCAATGATCGCTACCTTCAAAACCCGCATGAACCCACATGTTTCTGCCAATGTTTACAGTATAACCTATGGTTTACACCAGTGTTTACAGTATATCATTTGGTTTACAGTATGGTCTACTTTCTATACAACTGTTTACAGTAAGACACCTACATCTGGACTCCTGTTTCTGCCTCTCGTTCAGGGCCACTCCTCGGCCCTCAGTACTCGCCTCCACATCCTCCTCCCCATCCTCCTCGTCTTGTCCCACCACCACCGACGTATCCTCCTCTGTTACAATAGAAAACATAGCACTGGACTTAAAGACAAAATTCAAAGATCAGTCTTCCTGGTATAGTTAACAAACATAGCTCTCCATGCATACTGTAACAGAAAAATGCTGAAAAAGTGTTAACATTGACAGTTTTTTTGTACTGGTAATCTTTATTAAAATGCAGTGCAAACATGAAAATTGATTTAAAGACAAAAAACAAATATCTGTAAGTAAATGAACATATATATCTTCATATACATGGTGCATTGTCACAGAACATACAGATATACTAGTATATGTGAAAACGTATACATACAGATATATGTTTGTAATCTTCGGTATGATGCAGTGCAAAAAAAGTTGCTAATATAAACAAGGCATATTGCTAGATACCTGGATCCCCTCCCAGAAGCTTGACACAGGCTAGCTGACTAAACCTGCGGGCCACATCCCTGGGGGTCTCTCCAGCCTGGTTCTGGATGGTCATGTTAGCACCCATCTCCACCAGCCACTGCAGGACATGTAGGTGACCGTTACCTGCAGCTGTGACGGAGGAGAAACAATGAATTTGATTAGATCATCTAGTTAGAAAATATATTTAAAATACACATCATAAATACTGTAGATTCCTTATTTTATGTGAGTAATTAATTTTTTTGATGTAATTTTGAGCTGATTAACCATGATACCTTTGTGAGCGGGTGTGGATCCTTTCTCGTCCCTCTCGTTGATGTTGATGACTCCGTTTTCCACTAACATGCGTAGATGATCTAGATCTCCCGTGTATGCTGCTACATGGGCTGGGAAAGCCAGGTCTGTCAAGGACATTAAAAAGAACAAATTACATGATCAAGGTTTACTTTGGTACACGTAATTTAAACTAAGAAAATGACAATCAACTGTAAACAAATAGCATTGTTCCGGTAAACAAGACATTGATCTATTTAGACAGGCTCTGTCTGTACAAGCTACATCTTGCTTGTTGGTATCTGTATACATAGATCGAGCTACAATGTTTCTTTGTATCTGTGGGGTGGGACGACTTACTCTCTGCCTCCTCAGGGTGGTCCCTCTCCCACTCGATCCCATTGATGTACTCCACCACCACATCCTTGTAGAACTGCTGGGCGAGGTCTTTAGGGGTCTCGCCCTGGTCGTTCCTGGCACCGAGCACGTGCATGGGGTTCACACCCGCACTGACTAGATACTTCAAGCAGGGTAACTGGCCCTCTCCAGCTGCCAGATGTGCTAAATTAAAACACAAGAAAGACAGAATTAAGATACATTACTTTATATACTCCTGATCTTTTCAATTATTCAGGGATTTTTTTAGGCTATTTTGTTTGCACTTTATTTCAAGTTTTGCATTGAGGAAAATGTACAATACATTTTTTTTTATTTGTCGAAGATATTTTTTTTTAAGTGTGATTTTTTTTTTATAACATGCAATAACAGATACATAATTTCTTGATGTTTCATTGTATATGATAATAAAATGATTGCAAAAAAGATGGAAAGTGGATAATTAATAAAGTGATAAAAGGATACTTTATAATACATAGATATATTGTATTCTTGTTATAATACATGTGCATGCATACTGATATATTATCTATTTCTAGAGTGGGAGAGGGCATTATAAGTAATTCAAGTTACATTTATTTACCTGGTGTATTTCCAGCTTTGTCAACCTCATCAATGTTAGCTCCCCATTTGATTAACAGCTGTAGGCATCCGAGGCGGCCATGATAGGCAGCAGAGTGAACCAAGCTCCAACCAAAATTGTCTGTCACATTCACATCCTGAAACCAATTCAATAATGACTTCCTAATGGTATAACTTTTGATAAAAAATCCAAATCAGTCATCTCTAGTTTTTAAAATTGATTCTATAATAAATGCTCAGTATAGTATATTTTCATCTACATAGTAGTAAAAATTTCATATGTGTGTTCTTAGTTTTCGAATTTGATCAATACTGTAAAGGTATTACATCTGGCTGTGTATTCTACTTAGCGTTTTTGGCAGAAAACGGCATCCGTTAAATCAAGTACATTGCCAAATGTAAAATATAAAAGTAGAAAAATAGGTAGAGACAGAAATGGGCTAAATAAAATCCACGCTATCTGGTTGAAAAGTCGTGTTCCGCCAAATATCGTACATGCTAAATATAGTACATTTATAGTTATTCAAGAGGCTCAATATAACATTTCCAATGCTAGCTAGCAATAGCTGAATAATTTACTTACAATTCCTGCTCTTAAGATGGTGTTAAGTGTGAAGGAGTTTCCATGAGCAGCTGCCAGGTGAGCAGGAGTGCTCCCCCTTGAGTCCTTTGATGACATACTGACTCCATTATTTACCAAAGCCTATATCGGCAACGAAAAAAAAAATATAGCCTAAAATTCTTACAATTTTAATTTGTATTGGTCATAACTGAAGACAGCAAGAATATTCAAGATCTCCCAAATTAATAGAAAAAAGAAGAAAAAATCCTCATAATAAAAACAGTAAGTATTAATGATTGGTTTACAAAAAATTAAATATGGTACACCTTTAGAAAATGTTTGTTTATTATTTATCTACCTGCATGCAGGCATCTTGTCCTCTAATGGCTGCTATGTGGGCAGGTGTCCACCCCCTTGTGGTGGTGACAGTAGCATCAGCCCCATGCCAAAGCAACCAATGGACACACTGGATAGAAAAAGAGAATGACCATCAAAATTCATATGCATGCTTAAAGAGAGAACAGGTTTGTAGGTAGTTACAGATCGAGACTTAGTATGAAATAACAGCAAGCCGATCCAAGAAATCATAATACATATTTATTTAGAGTATTTGAGTGTAAGGGGTAGCAAGTAAAATAGGCAAATTTAAGTAAACTATGCAGTGTACAATACGTATCCTGTTACTGGAATAATTAACTCTAAAAAGCTTGCGTTATATAGGTAATATGTTAAATTATTTCATATACAGTACCGATCAGACCCAACCTAACAGAAAGTAAACCCCAACTAAACCCTGGGTTTACTTTCTGGGTTTACTTCCGGTTTACTAGAGTGGACCCAGAGTAAACCTAGAGTTAACCCAAAGTAAACCCAGAGTGGACACAGAGAGTAAACACAGTCAGACGTATAACCCTGAAAGCAGCTCAAATACAAAGACAAGGCCGTCAGCTTATCTCAAGCTGCAATAATGTAAATAGCCCTCTACCAATTTTTTTTTCTTGGGAGAGGGCTACAACTCCATAGGATCTCCCTAATGTTGCAAGTGTGGGTCTGAGTGATTGACTCCCGCAACAATTTTGGCTCAAACCGTATATAAATGACAACATCATTTGCATTTCTTACCTGAACTCAAACATTGTGTTGTGGCATTGTAGCCCTCTCCAGTAAACACTAGTCTGAGATATAAATAATCGGAGAGGGCTACATTATTGCAGCTAGCTTACCTCCAAAGCTCCTGCGTTGCAGGCACTGTGTAGGGGAGTGAATTTATCGGATTCTTCTACTTCATTTATACTAGCTCCGTTTTTCACCATTGATTCCAACTCCAGAACATCTCCATTTCTGGCAGCATCATGAATTCCAGTATATCTCTTTGGGGCTGTAACAATCAAAAGATAACACAATTTTAATAAAACGTCTGCATTAGGGTATGGTATCTATGACATTCATAGTAAATCACAGTGATTACCGTAAGATATACTAGTATAAAATAATAGGACCTCAAGTGTCTAAATATCAAACACTGTTACAGTATTAAACTTCAAAGCTTAGGTCATAGTATGTTTATAATTTTGACATTTAATAAGATCTGATTCAATATAGGGCATTATAGGCCTATTATAGTCAGTGCTCTATACAAACAAAAATGACTGCCCCTCCCCCCCCCCCTCCTCCAAGATCTTTGCTCTAAAGATAAAACATTCCAGGTTCTTTTCCCTGGCATAAGTTAACCAATCAGTTCCAGGGGATGGTCATGGCACATACCAAATACCGGGTACATATATAATTATGTAATGTAACGGGAGAGATAACCATTGACCAGCTTGGTTTGGTCTGTCATTATTTCTCCCGTCCTGTAACAGAACATTTACATGATTGATTGCCATTTTTAAAGATCCAGCTCAAGTCTTAGATATTAGCTTGTTGATCCATCATCCCAAGTGTCACGAATTTATTAATTTATAAAAGGAAAAATAATTAACGACGGCAGTGTCTTCTTAATCATAAACTTAGCTGTCATGAATATGTATTGATTACTGTACTATCATAACAAAGTTATTGTTCAAAAATAAATAACGAAAGTTCCCGTCAGTTCAAAATCTGACTACTGTTCATGCAGATACTGAGATAGTGAGATCACAGGAGTCGGCGATTTTATCAATTTGTTGTAAATAAATGAGAAACAAGCAAAATCCTACCAGTGAGCTTCGCGAGCTCACGAAGCTCACTGGTAGGATTTTTGCCTGTTTCTCATTTATTTTCCAGAAATTGATAAAATCGCCGACTCCTGTGGTGAGATGCAGCAAAAACATTTGGCAGTTCGGGTCATTCTATCATAATTACTTTTATTCATTGACTATGTGGTAGAAAATTCGATAGCCATGAAATCTAATCATTCTATGAATCTTAATCCGAGAAACCAACACAATACTGTATGAAACAA